>NC_135725.1:55390711-55708836 GCF_964656455.1 Halichoerus grypus
GGCATATTTTGGTCTGTTAGAAGAAACTCCCTCCCAAAATTTTAAAGAAAGAAAGGCTTATATGTGTACAAAAAATAAGGGTAAATACGATGAAGGGATGGAATATGACTGTAAAGATGAAAAGTATAAAAAATTTTATAAAAGGAATTGGTAAGAAGTTGGTTGAAAAAAGAAAGAAGAGAAATTTAAAAAAAAAAAGGGAGAGAATGTGATCAGGCAGGAGACTCGAACAAAGCCATACACTAGAGATTTAGGATATATTTTGGTCTGCTAGAAGAAACTGTATCCCAAAATTTTAAAGAGAGAACAACTTATATATATACCAGAAATAGGGTTAACTACCCAAAGGGATAGAATATGACTCTAAAAATTAAAAATAAAAAAGATTTTTTAAAAAAAGGGATTGATAAGATTTTGGTTGAAAAAGAGAAAAAGAAAAATTCAAAAAAAAAAAAAAGAAAAAGAAAGTTAAAAATAAATTAACTTTGAAAGACTAAAGAATCATGGTAAAAAAGCCATGGATTCTATGTGCAGTATTCCCCTAGCGCTGGAGTTCTGCCGTTCTCATTGATCGGTAAACTTGGTCTTGGCTGGCTGTTCTCGCTGATCTTCTGGGGGAGGGGCCTGTTGCCGTGGTTCCCAAATGTTTTTGCCGGAGGCGGAATTGCCCCTCCCTTGCCCGGTTCTGGCTAAATAATCTGCTCAGGCTTGCTCTCGGGAGCTTTTGTTCCCTGCAAGCTTTCCGTACAACTTTGGAGGACGAGAGTGAGAATGGCGGCCTCCCAATCTCTGCCCCAGAGGAGCCAAGAACTCGGGGCCCCACTCCTCAGTGCGCACCCCCAGAGAAAAGCAGTCAATCACTCTCGTCTCCCCAGTCTCTGGCCACACTCCGTGCTCACCTGGCCTGTGACCGAGGGTTTCTGTCTCTGGCACACGACCCTGTGTGGAGTCTCCAAACCCAGCAGGTCCCTGCGGTGAGCTCCTGCGCTGCTCCTCCTGGGGGAGGAAGGGGAGTCTCCCTGGATCTGCCGCTTGTTGGGTCCCTGCTGGAAGAGCAGTGCCCCAACTGTGCCGTGGATCACGGTTTATGGCAACCCTGAGCTGAGAGCCCACTCCTCGGCTCCGTCTTTCCCCTGAAAGAGAACTGCATCAAAGGCAATATAATTCTGGATTTATGGGCTTTTAAAGATTCACCAAGTGGGAATCCCTCTCAGAAGAGTTTGGGAGTTTTATTTCCTCTTACAGAGGGTTTTATGGTTTGCCTAAGAGTGAAAACCATACTTTTTCAGTGTCTGCTATATTAGGGAAAGCAGAACAACCTCCAAAATCCTCCAGAAAGGACAAAAATTGGTAAAGAGGTATCTTATGTCAATAATGACAATGACATTTGAAAGCTGGAAGTTTTTTATGGTATAAATATTGATTGTTTATACATATTGTATAAATCTTATTGGCGACTGTCTGGTACTCCCATTGCCAGTACAAGCAGAGCTTATTAAAAAGATACATGACTGATTTAAAGCACAGGTATTGCTCTTACCCAAACAGAAAGATAAAAAAGTGGGAAAGAAAATCACGATGAAAAAGAGATAATCCAGGTAAGAACAATAAATATTTTGATTCTCCAGGGAACTGACTGTGAGCTCATGGAGGGACTGCAGAATGCTTGCCCTCTATATGCTTGCATGACCTTGTTATTTCAAAATATCGTATCAATATCTGATGAGTGGCCCTGTGAAAACCAAATACGTAACAAGGTAATGAAAATT
Organism: Halichoerus grypus; assembly: GCF_964656455.1. Lineage (NCBI taxonomy): Eukaryota > Metazoa > Chordata > Mammalia > Carnivora > Phocidae > Halichoerus > Halichoerus grypus. Next base: position 55,392,481 of record NC_135725.1, read on the forward strand.
ATGGAGACTCTGCAAGAGTCCTTCAGATTTTTTTTTTTTTTTACATAAAAGCCTAGTTTTACAAATCAAAATATGTGCAGAGTAAAGCCAGGCCATGAGATACATGTATTTAACCCATAATATCTGGGTTATACATACATAAAAGTTAATTTCTAAATAGCATTACCCCATTACTACAGGCTAGGAGCATTATATTAAGTCATAAAAATTATGTGGCCAATTATGGGCATTAGGATGGGAGATTTTTCTTCTATATTATCTCTAAGTCATAGGTACAGTTTAGGAATCTGGACTGGCCATTTAATAGCATTTAGTCAAATTATTTCAACTATCTGTGACTTTGTTCCCTCTCTGTAAAAAGAATATCTACATCAGGGGATTATCATAGGCTTAAATGAGATGATAAAAGAAAACACATAGCACTCATATTATGTCAGGCACAGTTCATGCGTTACCTCATTAAAACCTCATAGCAACTCTATGAGGTAGGTTTTATTATTGTTCCCATGAACAGATGATAAAACTGAGACACAGAACAGTTAAATAACCTTCCCAAAGCCCATTAATAAGTGACAAAGCCTGACATGAACCCAGGCAGTCCAGCTCCAAACTATTTATCTTCAACTATGATTTCTATAAAATTGGGCATATAAGCATATAAGCACAATGACTCATGCAGAGTAAGCTCTCAAATGATATCATTATCATTATTATGAAAAATTAATACACTGTAATTTTTAATTTGGTATAACTTTTTGGAAGCAAAATTTCAATGTAACTTCTGGTTTCAGTTCCAACATTCATGTAAAGAGCTTAAAAGTCATCAATCTTCCCCTTACAGTAAGAAAGGATGAAAAAGAAAAAGTCACTGAAAATCAATGCTTTTCCTGGACTCATCAGAGGATTGAGGTCACAGGGCAAACTGCTGTCCTGAAACCTGTAGAGACAAGCAAATCCATAGAGTCATATCAGAGACGTGTTTACCAGAGGAGAAGCTCCTGAAGTCATAAACTGGCAGGAATACTTGAAGAGTAATGCTGACTAATTGCTAGAGGCTAGTGAGTACGGACTTGAGAGTGAGGAACTCTTGGGGCTTTAAGGAGGTGCCAACATTTTCCCAGGCTTTTACCTCCAGGGATTCCATGAGATTCTCAAGATAAATAGCCAAAAAAGGTCCCCTAAGGATGCTGGCAGAGGAGAAGTCACCACTGAAAGATGCCAAGTGTTCTCTCCAGGTAGAAAGCCCTCAAGAGCCTTTTCTCACTTGTAGGAAAGGCATTTCTCCAACTCCAGCCCCCCTCACCTTCCCATTTCACCTAAGGTGTGGGGAGCTAAGAAACACCTGTGAAGGCCACAGCCTGGGTACATATAACTGTCTGCTAAAAAACTGAGATTTAATCATAAGATTATCAATGCTTCCCCCATCCTTCACACCTTACCCACCACACCAGCAGGGCTCCGGTGTAATAACAGTGGCTTAGATCTGAAAAAGCTACGAGACAAGACTCTATCTGAGGAGCAGCTGATGGGGAAATCCAAAGACAAGAGAGGAGACAAAAATAAAGACATTTATTGGAAGCCTCTGGCACCTACAGCTACAGCAAACAAACACAGTCCACGTCTCAGCCAGATTAACATAAAACCTTCCACTGAAGGCCTATTTACCTCAGTTGCTATTACCTAGTTTTCAACAATGATTTACAAGGCATGCCAAAAGGGAAAAAAAAAAAAAGAGTCTAAAAAGAGAAAGCAAGGAATGGACAATGGAAATACTAGAAGAAGAAAGAGAAAAGAAGATGAAATATTTTAAGTAATAAGGGCAGAGAACTTTCTAAAACCACAGGTCCAGAAAGCTCAGAGAATACCAAGCAGGATAAATCCCAAAAAAACATATACCTGGGCATATCATATTCAAATTGCAGAAAATCTAAAACAAAGGAAAAAAATCTTAAAAGAAGGCAGAGGAAAAAACAAAAATAGAACTATGCTTATAGAGGAACAAAGATAAGAATTATATTCCATTTCTTTTCACAACACATGAAGACAAAAAGTGTGGAATGAAATTAAGTGTTGAAATAAACATTGTAATATAATGGATATTTATTATCTAAGTATACATTATGCAGAACTGAGAAGCAAAAATAATCATAACATGAACATATTTATTAATAATCTGAGCATTCATAATGTTAGTCCCTGTTGTGGACTGGACTGTGTTCCCTCAAAATTCATATGTTGAAGCCTTAACCCTCAATGTGACTGTATTTGGAGATAAGACCTTTAAAGAAGTAATTAAGGTTAAATGAGGTCATAAAAGGGGGACTCTTAACACCTTAGGACTTGTGTCCTTTTAAGAGGAAAGGACACCAAAGACCTCTTTCTCTCCATGCATGCACAGAGAAAAGGCCATGTGAGGACCCAATGAGAAGGCAGTCATCTACAAGTCAGGAAGACAAGTCTCACCAGAAACCAACTCTGCTGGCACTTTATCAGCCTCTAAAATTGTGACAAAATAAATGTCTGTTGTTTAAGCCACCTAGCCTATCGTATTTTATCATTGCAGCCTAAGGAGACTAATACAGTCTTCCCCAAATAAGCCATCTCTATTTTACAATATGTCTATCCCTGCCTGGTTAGCCAGTCTAATTTTTTCTATATGTTAAATATTACAAAATATAATGGAAAAGAAATGAAAATTGATTATCAAGTAAAATGGCAAATTCTATTTAACATATAAGATTTCAAGAAGCTGATAAAAACACTGGAGAACTTCTGGAATTACATAAGAAACCATTATCCAGCAGAAGTAAGCCTTTTAAAAATGAGAATAATAACAGATTTTTCTTAAGAGAATGTTTTCATCATTAACGGATCATGAAAGGACAATAAAAAGTTTAATAATGCCCTAATACTTTTATCAAATCACTTTATATCATGTAAAATAATCAGTTTTTTCATAATAAAATTGTCCAAAAAATTCAAGAAAAATAGTAAAGTACTTAATTTTACCGAGATGTTTGTATATTTTAATCAATTACCAGTTGGAGGTTTGTAATTAAAATATATATTGTGGTATTTTAATAAAGTGTTACTCGCTTACTTAAAAAAATTAAACTGGAAATATTTCATTAATTATTTGTTGACAAGGACCAAGAAGTATCTTACTGAGATCTTATCTAGAACTTGTTTCAATTTGCATAAGACTTTCTGAATTTGAAATAGAAAAATAATAGAAGGTATTCTTTCTAAGGTATTATATGTCAATAGGTTTTGTGGGGATAGTATTAAAAATATATATATAGTTGAATATACTCTTTTATTTAGACATTAAGTAAACACTAAACCAGAAGCAAATTTGCCATATACCTAGTGAACCTTAAGCTTCAGGGATATTTGCTTACATAGCTTCTTCCAAAGGTGAGACCCTAGCAATTGCTTCACACGGCCCTATAATTATGTTAAGTCTATACAATTTAAGTATTTTAACCACAGTTAGTTAAGACTGATGATCTCTTCAAACAACTTCATCTCTGTCATCAATCTCTTCTCATATCAGGGTGCATTGGAGCAGCCAAAGGCAATTTTGTTATCTGGCTAGCAGAAATTGAATTGGGAATACATAAAATTTGTATTTAGTAGATGAAACCCCTTTCATGTATGGTTAAGGCATTTTGAATACACTGTATAAGAATGGTGGATACTCCAAGGGCCACTGTGTTGAGACACCCACCATCATGTCGCAAAGGCTTAGGCCATACATAGATCATGACAGTATATAAATATGTCCCAGAACACTCAACAACAGACGTATGTAAATAATGGAGGTATGAAAAATACAAAGCTCAGAAGTTGTTGTTGTTGTTGTTGTTGGAATATTCTTGTAGTCCTAAGTATAAAATTGGAAGAGGAGTATTCAGTTCTTATCAGCACGGAATCACAAAGAATTTCTCTGTCAGGCATATACTCAATAATGCATATGACTACAAAGGCATCATGCATTTGAAAAAATGAGACTTATATGAAATAGTATTTATTAAAATTGCTGTGTTGATAGGACACAGACTCGTAACAATAGTACAGAAAGTACATTTGAAAGTATTACTTTTGTATACAAAAGAAACATGATAGAAGTTTCCCAAGTGTGAAGATAACCTTCAAAATCCACATGACATAATATTTATTTGTGAACTGACAGAACCCTTTTAAATTGTCATTATTAATTTAAAAATAATCAACCATGCTAGTAGAAAAGATGGAATTATATTTCCGTTCTCACTAAAGAATTCAAATGTGTTACAACATAAAGAAGTTATTAGAGAATATACAACCAAAGAAAAAGTATAACAAAGGATGTATCAGGCAGTTAATTAATACAGTTTAGACTTTCTTATGTATGTGGAATTTGTCAGGTTCTTCAAATTTAAATTTCGTTGTGATCTCTTTGTTAATTCTAAATAAATGTTCACAATCATTTGTTTTGTATTCTTTTCCCTAAAAAGCACTCCCAAAGTGTAGCTTTAAGTCCCACAAAACCCCGATCTGTCCCTGTCTATGAAGCAGATACAATTTTATCATTACTGAGACAGAAAAATTAAGCATCCAACCCTAATTTACCAGGAAATAATTATTGAGACTAGAATTTGAATCCAGGATTAAGTCATTTCAAAGCCCATGATAATGCCACCACTCTTCTCAAATAAGGTGAGGGACATAATAGCTCTCTAATGGAAAGACAGAGGCACAGGCCGGGTTTATCTCTCTGAACCCTTAGCCAGTTACCTATCACTCACTGGTAAAGATTCCTATTACAGATACATTATGGGACACTCCGGGCAAACAAGGGCTTTCTATTAGGGACTTCATTGCTTTGAATAATAGGTCACAGTGTGGGTAAATCCACTGAGATGATATGCACCAAGTCTTAAAAAGCCAGTAAGCTGTAAGGTTTTTTGTTGTTTTTTCCCCCCCTTTAATGCATCTACAGTGTTAAGAATGAATGAAATGTGAAGTAAAGCCCTCAAATATTCTTTATGTTTTATTGCATGGGAAGTATTTTGAACTCAATGACTATTTACTGTATCATAATCTATGATGTATTCTGTTCACACCTCTTAAGGTAAGCTGTGCCATGATCCACTAATAACCTAATTGCTTTAATTAAGCAGTCAATGCTATCCTAGCATTGCATCTTAATTATATACTATACAGAAAGGTACTTATTTTACATATGTAAACTAATTAGTTGTCAAAGCAAATGCAGATTGTATTCTGCACGTAAAGATTTTAATTTTCTCTAAAATTCTATGAATATTCTTTAAATGAAATTAATATTCACACTAAAACTTTTAGTTAAAAAACATGAATATAGATTAAAGTTTCTTTGTACCTTAAACATAAGCAAGTGTACAGTTATGATATTTCATTAATGCTATCTAAAACAGTAGAATTTCTACTGCCTCTAACTTACAAGCTTAAAAGCATCTGAGGCAGAGAACAGAATAGTGGTTTTGAAACCAGAAATTGTGGGGTTTTATATGAATACTTCAGAGATTTATTTTATGACTGTGAGCACTTAACCTTTCTAAACTTTATATCCAACAATCATAAAATCGGCAGAATGAGTCCACATCAATGCTGATGCCTTCACCATTTTAAGAATCTTATCATAAAGCACAATGTAAACTCATTTCTGGGCCATCTTTGACCTGTTTTATACACAAACATACACCAGCATTTCTGTTCGTAAGGTTAACATCAAAGCAAACACCAGAAAGTTGGTTATATCCTTGATGCATTCTGTCAGAATCATATAGGTAAGAAATAAATGTGCAAAGACAAATGATAAACACTTCTTCCGAAAGTATGAAGTCCTTTCCTTTTCTCACTTGCCAAGGAATCACAATATTCCAATCACCTTTATGCACATAATTGTATTCTATTTTAGCTAGAAATTAACTTTTTATTGTTTCATTGTTTTAAGTGAACATTGTTCTACCTCTCCCCTCAAGTCTTTATGGTCCTAAAAATTCAACAGAGAAGTAAATAACATTTCCTTCTGCTTTTTTCTGCAAATGTTATATGCCCTAACATCAAGGTAGATACATAATTTGAACTTAAAGGAAAGAACCAACTAGTCTTCCTTCAACCAAAAAGTCTTCCCAAACTACTCCAAGACTACAAAAAACTCCTCACATGTCTTTAATACTCAACCAATCCAACACATCTCTTTATTTCTCCATGGTTCAGCTTCATTTGGAAGAAGATATTCCCTATTTCACCCATAATTATACCCATAATGAAGACAATAGCAATCAACTGAAACCAATCTAGAACTAACACAGGTATTAGATTAGTAGACAAGGACATTAAAACAATTATAGTAACTGTATTCCATATGTTAAAAAAATTTAATTAGACAATGCAGAAAAAAAAGATTACTGAAGCTGAAGATACAATACAAATGATCTAAAATGACACACAGAAAGGAAAAAAAAAAAATGTAGTGAACTGTAAGACAACTTCAAGTGACCCAACATAGGCAATTGGAGTACCTAAAGGAAAGAAAAGAGAGGGATTTTGCTATGACAGAGGAAAAGTCATAAAAGAAAGGAAGGAGGCTACTATGGAAGACAAATGAACTTGGAAACTGATGGGCTGTAAGGAGAAGGAAGATGTGGAAGAACACTTGGCAATTCTGTTGAATTAGTACCTAACCAGTAAACATATATATATGAAAGATTAAAATAAAAAAAAGAACCTAACCAGTAATAAAATCATAATCCCAAACATACTCCAGAGTTAAAGTGAATCAAATAATAGGAAAATAATAAAGCATCTAACAATTTATAAAGAGGATGGGAGGACTGATAGAAATTCATATAGATCTTGTTTGGTTCTTGCCTATACTCAGACTTGGATTCTTTTAGCCTCCCAATACTTCATGATGATTTCTTTGCAAATGAGACTTTTGAGCTCTGTGATAAAATGACCAGGATAAAATACGGCACAATTTGAGAAAAATGAGCCATAGGGATATTGAGATTGTGATCCCATATTATTGCCTAAACTTCTGATTGACACTAATTTTTCACCCCGGTTATATGTAACCTAGTATTACTAATCACTGTCAGAAAAATTTTATCATGTAAATTTTTCTCAGTTATACCTAAATCATCTATTAAAGAGCCTTTCTTTCTCTAAATATTTATAAGATACTTAGAAAAAATAAAGAGATCTTCACAGTTAAGAGCTTAAAACTATAAAAACTCAGGTATCTTTTTTTAATTGAAGGGAGAATAGAAGGTAAATTCACTTGCATACAACTATAAACTTGTCCAACAAACATATTTTTATACACCTAGTGGAGTTCCTGACTAAATAATAATGCCCTCAATCTGTTGGACACTTTGTGCCATCTCCATAATAAATGTTTACCATGAAATCATGATAATCTAACCAAAAACAGCAGCAGAAAAAATCTTACTTTATAATGCAGATAAGTAAATGGGAAAACTGCTAAGTATATTTTTCTAAGTACTCATAACTTCAAATTTTATATTGTTTACTACATCAAATAGCATTATAATGGTTTTTTATGTGAAAATCCCATTTTATAAATATGAATATATTCATTTGTATCTAAGTCGTAATGATAAATCTATTTACATTAGGATTTTGATAAATTTTATAATGCATGATCTTGGGAAAAAATTTCAATTGCTAACCATAATTCTTCGACACAGAAATAATCAATTTTAGCAGTTTGATATATAATCCTCCAGAGTTCTCTCTGTCAGTCACACACACACACACACACATTTAAAAATGTATCGTGGACATATTTCCTAGGTCAGAAATTATAGATGCATCATTTTGAATAATATATACTGTTTATTATATTATCACGATACTGACGGAGATTAAATTATGTCTTTTATTTCACTATTATAAATAGCTCTGAGATAAAGATTGTAACATGTATATTTTTGCACATATTCCACATTCATTTATGCACATAACTGTTGTCTACATTTTTGGTTCATGTCCTTTTTCAGTGATATCCTGATCTCAATAATCTTGCTTGATTTCTACTCTTGCCAACAGAGTGAGCCAAAAATGATTCTCAACAATGTGTACTTTGGTTTAAAATTGGAAAAGTCTAAAATACTGTTAGTCAAAATAATTCTATAAACAGGTGATGATAACATATATTAAAGCAATGACCACAAAATGGACAGAAGGCCTGAAGGCATTTCTGACATGGAAAAGAGATTGGAGATCTTGCTCACTCTTCCTCATTCCCAATGCTTATTATGCGTGGCATATACTAAGGGATCAAAAAATGAAAACAAATGAACAAACAAAAAAATGGTATACCTGAAACAAATGTAACATGGCATATTAATTATACTTCAATTTAAAAAAAGAAAAGAGGGAATTAATGAAAAGGAAATTTATAGTAATAGATATCTAAGTTATGTAGATACTACGAAGATTGTTTTTCTTTGAGTGCCTCTGCTGTGAAAATAGGAGGAGCCATGCTCACATTGCTATTCCACTTTGAATGCGTTTTTTTTTTTTTCATCATAGCATGTATGCATAAAACACCTTCTAAGAACCTTTCTCTGTTCTTCAAATCATTACCCCAGGGAATGTAAATTTCTTCTCTTCCAAATGATAATAAACATTTGCTGTTAACTTCTACTCTATACTATAGTGATATATGTGGTTTCCACTACTTGATGGCAATGTACTACAAGTACCTTGTTTTCATACTTAAATCTCCTAGCTCTTTGTGTAATAGCAAAAATACTATAAATTTTTTTAAATTTGTAAATAAAAGGACTATGTATGTGTGGCTAACTGTATTCCATATATTACCAAAGTTATTAATGATATTGGTTATTTTAAAAATAAATGAATCTAGGTTTTTTTTCATTATATTTTGTGAGTCAGGGAACTGTGTTTCCCAAACACTCACCTGCTGTTTGATTTATGGCATACTGAGTCACACTGAGACTTCCCACAATCTGTGCTCAGGCACCCCTGTAATCGACTCACCAATCAATCTTATTTAGAAGCCGGAGGATTCATAATAAAGTATGTGAGAGCAAAGACAGGGAACAAAATTCCGTAAGATAAAGATATTCTGTGTACTTTTAACACGTTTCTTGTAACTATACATTCATTTCTCAATTTAGCCTTTAAATGTCTTACTTAAGACTTTGCATAGTTCACTGTGGAGTAAGCAAAACAGTTACTTCCCCATATATAAAAGAGTTCAAAGATTGTTTACTTACTGTATAGGCTAGGACAGATCATGTTATACAAATAATTGATATCACTTAAAAATAATATAAATTTTCTCTTGCTAACTTGTACCTTCAGTAATTATTCTGGATACCAGTGAAATACACTGTTAAAAGCATTTCCATCTTTTATTTTTTTGAGAGGTGGGGGAGGGGCTGAGGGAGAGGGAGAGAGAATCTTAAGCAGCCCCATGCCCAATGCAGAGCCCCATGCAGGGCTTAATCTCATGCATGACCCTGACATCATGACCTGAGCCAAAATCAAGAGTTGGATGCTTAACTGACTGAGCCACCCAGGCGCCCCCTAAGCATCTTCATCTTTTTTTTTTTTTTTTTTTTTAAAGATTTTATTTATTTATTTGACAGAGAGAAACACAGCGAGAGAGGGAACACCAGCAGGGGGAGTGGGAGAGGGAGAAGCAGGCTTCCCGCGGAGCAGGGCGCCCGATGCGGGGCTCGATCCCAGAACCCTGGGATCATGACCTGAGCCGAAGGCAGACGCTTAACGACTGAGCCACCCAGGCGCCCCCCTAAGCATCTTCATCTTAATGAAGTATTTTTACACACAAACACAAAAGCCCCAAATCCTGATCTTTGTATGTAAGTGTGGGCTCTCTAATCAGAATACATACTTTCTTGTTGCTTGACTCTATTATTTGATTTAGGTCATGGGCAAGTTACTTAACCTCCCTGGGTATTAGTTTTCACAAATCTGTTCACAGAGATAACAATATTGACAGAGACTGTGGTTTTAAGTATTAAAAAAAATAAAATAGATGATGTTCTCACACTGTCTGGCACACCAAAAGTGATGAATAATAAATATTAGCTTTCTATTTATCAGTGGATTCCTGCCACAGTCGCTGATATATTTCAGGGTGTATAAATACACATTTTCTTGTCTGTACTCTCTCACTACTTAACATATTGAAGCATATTTTATTCCGGGAGTTACTGCACCTCAAATGTAACCTTTATTAAATGGATTACATTAGTTAATTATGGCTCTTGCTTGAGAATGCCCTAATAGTATTACAGGAAATAAATAATCAAGAGGTCACTGTAGAGAGAGAAGTACCTTTCTAATATAGAGAACTACCTGTGTTTAGAAAAATGTCCAATGAATATGGATGAGTACAGAAATAACATCCTTCAGGCTTGGTTTGAATGAGCTGGAATGAAAGGTAAGTATGGCTGGAGAGAGACAATAAAGGAGAAAAGCAAGTCTACAGAAATTCTCTGTGGGAATATATGACTGAAGATTTAAGAATGGAGAATATTTTATATATTTTTATTGATATGCTACGGTTTATATTTTCTCTCAAATCTAAAATTATACTAAAAAACATGCTTAATATTTTTAACAAAAACGGGATGGGTTTCATATTTGGCTAAACTTATGGCACAGAGAAGGCTTTAGGCATTATTGTAAATGTAATTATTATTAAAATGGAAACAAGATATTGATAAGAGGGCACTTTGGAAATGAGAATGTAAGCCACTAGTAGACATCTTATATTGGGTATTAGATTTTTCACAGGATATAGATGGGAGTTCAAGCCAACTTTATTTAAATTGAATATGTCAAGTTGACCCCAGGTCATATATCTTCTTCATACATACAGTTTATAGGATATTATAGTCTTTAAAATTATGCTTATTTTTTTTAAAGATTTTATTTATTTGACAGAGAGAGACACAGCGAGAGAGAGACCACAAGCAGGGTGAGTGGGAGAGGGAGAAGCAGGCTTCCTACTGAGCAGGGAGCCCGATGCGGGACTCGATCCCACGACTCTGGGATCATGACCTGAGCCAAAGGCAGACGCTTAATGACTGAGCCACCCAGGTGCCCCTAAAACTATGCTTTTTAATTTAATGACCTGTGTTATTGATTATTAATCTTCTAGTAGATAGATATTATTGTTGTAATAAATATCTTGCATACCCTTCTGAGTAGGCTTAGAAAATGTTCATTACTGCTCATCATTTATGTAGTGATATGTACTGGATATGTATTTCACGTCTCCTAAGTAATAATTATATTTAAGCAATTTGAAAGATTTTTTTGTCCCCCAGAGGCAACATAATTTATAGAATACCAGAACTAGATGATGTACATTTTTAGGGGTTAATCTTTCCACAGTTGCGTTATATATGTGTACTCTGAACAGTCCTATTTAGACAACCAGCTTGCCCCTTCAAGTATATTTCTTTAATAGGAGTACATATTGTCAAGAGCAGAACTGAGGTGGAGAGAGATGAGCTGCCATATGTTGGAGGAGTCGATTAAAACAACAAGCCAAAACCAAAGTAACAGCCAAGCCTTTAATCACTTACTGCTACTATAGTATAAGAGGCTAAATTCCTCCACTGTTTCATTTTTCCCCATGGAACTGCACTGGGCAAGGGTGAGGTGGATTAGAACAGATGTGGGATCCTCTCACTGCAGAAGGTGAGAACCTTTAAATAAAAGGTTCCTGCCATTTTATGGATGAGGAGCAGGGAGGATGGAGAGGGGAAGGGCTCAAAAGGAAAAGGTACTTGGGACTGAGTTTGTGTGGAGAAAAGTTATCTTCAAGCTTCCCCTCCAGTTAGGACACTTCCCAAAGGAGATGCCTAGGCTAGGAGTAAAGATGTGCATAAAAGCATAAACAGCCACAGGTGCCTGAGTCCTTGACTGATAGACTGTAATAACAGGTGTACACCAAGTGTGCTGAGAGTTAGCTTTTTCCCACAAGGCACTGCCAGGTAAAACCTTTTTAATTGTCTATGGTCAAGACTGAAAGATCATTCACCAACCATGACCCAAACTAGTCAAATATTTGACCCAGCTATTAGGCCTACTACCTATTATTATCTAGACCCTGACCTTTTGTCCATGGTTGATGAGATTCATAGTAAGATACCTAATCTCATGAAAAGATAAATTCCATTTCATCTCAAGGGGCTAAACAAAATCATAAAATATGGAGCTACTAAAAACAAAAAAAAAATCTATTCCCCCAACCCATGGACTAAACAAGCAGAAATAGATAGTTATTAAAGAAAAAGAAAATTGAAGTAAATGCAGTCAATTAGTGAGGAGCTGAAAAAAAGAAAATTCCAATTTTCATCTTAAAACCTGGTTCTAGTTAATTCTTGAGGTCCAGTTAGATCTTTATATTTCACCTCAATGGATATTTCTTATTACTGTAATATGCATTCTACCACTTTGTTTGAAGCAGCTAAAATGCTTTTGTTATTTGAAATCAAGAGCCCCAGGAAACACAAATGCATACATGAAGAGAAGACCAAAACAGTAATGTGCTCTCTGAAATTTCTAAAACATATGTAACCACTTCTTTAAAAATTTTCTCTGAAAACTCACTATTTGGCAAAGCCTTTTATTATATATAGAGATTGAAATCTATAGATTTCTTTAAATCAATTATGTCTCCTGAAAATTTCATCCTAAATATCTTCATTCAGTCCTCTGCATTGAACAAAATCAACTATAATTTTTCCATATGATCACTGCTTAATGATCTCAAAAGAGCTAGGTTTAATAGGCTTTTGTCAATTCACTTGGAATCCTGACTATAGTAGCATACCAGGTCAGTGAAAAAATTTTTCAAGCTTTGGTTGTGTCTTTTCTTCCCCCAGACATATTTAATAAATTTACACTAGAATTAACTGTGTGTAATCTTTTTAAAAGGATAAACAAGCAAAGTAATATGAGTTGGGAGTATCTTAGAAAGAAAGTAACCTCCTCATAAAGCTGGCGGTAAGACTGCATGTAGTCACTGAGAAGTCTCCTTAGATGAATGGGTAAATAGCCTCATTGGTGGAGAGAGAGTAAATAATGAGACATTCTGTGTAGATTTATAAAGAATATTTAAAAATAGGAGATCCTTAAATTTGTCAGTGAGATAGTAGTTGTATGTCTGTGAAAGACAGGATGCTAACACTTTCATGATTTCATGATTCTGAAGTGCCAGGCACTCTAAGAATTCCCAGTGTATGAGAAATGAAGCAGCTCCGCATGATTTGGGAAATGAATGAAGGGCATTTTTAGTGGATTCTATTAGAATCCTATTTTTTTAGAAAAAAACTTGAAAACCTGCAACCTACCATCACAGAATGGAGGAAAAAATTACCTCTTAAGTCTATGTAAGATTTATCTTCAAACATGACACTCTATAGGAGAAGCAAGGGTAGCAACCTAATAATCAGACCTAGGTCTTCTCTCCATTGTGAGTGGAATCTGGGTAGATGTTTTCCTGGAGAAGTCTGAAGAGGATGGTAGTAATCACCAGAGTAAGATATTGAATTTTCTTTTTTAAATGTTTTATTTTGAAGTAATTGTAGATTCACAAGAAGCAGTGAATATTGTGCATAACATCTGGTGTACCCTTGACCTAAATTTCTTCAGTGGTAATATCTTATATAGCTGTAGTACAGTATCAATACCAATACCAGTAAACTGGCCTCAGTACAATGCTGTTAAGTGGACTATAGCCCTTACTGAGTTTTGTTTTTACATGCGTTCTTGTGTATATGCGTGTGTATGTACATAGTTCTAAGCAATTTCATTATCTGTATGAACTCTTGCATCACAAGAGAACTCCCTTACACTATCCCTTTATATTCACAAGAACATGCCTAGTCCATGTCTCCTGACCACTACTAATCTATTCTCTACCCCACAGCTTCAAGAATGCTATATTATGTTACATAAAATGAAATCATATGGTACTTAAACTTCAGAAATTGAATTATTCACCAATAATGTCCTAGAAATCCATCTAGATTATTGCACGTATAAATAATTGTGTTTATTTGTGTTGTTGAGTAGAATTCCATGGTATGAAATGTGGCAGTTATTTAAATATTTACCTCTTGAAAGACATTCGGGTATTTACAGTTTAGGGCTATTAAAAATATCTGGTATGAACATTCACGTACAGGTTTTAATGTAAATATGTGCTTCCATTTTTCTCAAAAGTGTAATTAACTGAGATGTATGATTGATACATGTATAATTTATAAGATATTGTCAAATTATTTTTCAGAGTGGTTATACTATTTTATATCACCAGAAATGTATAAAAGATCCAATTTATCCATATTCTCACCAGCCTTTGGCTTTGTCACATTTTTTTCTAATTTAAATGTTCAAATAAGTGTGTAGTGGTATCTCCTAGTGATTTTACTTTGCATATCCTTAATGGTAAATTTTATCAAACATATTTTCATGTGTTTATTTGCCATCCATCTCTCTTCTTCTGTGAACTGCCTTGTATGTGTCTTTTGCTGATTTTCTAATTAGATTTTTTTAACTTCAGCTTTTGAGAGTTCTTTACATATTCCAGATATAAGACTTTTATCAGATATGTGATTTGCAAATATTTTATCCCAGTCTGTAGTCTTGTTTTTTCATCCCTTCTTTGGGCCTTTCACAGTGCTGTTCCTTTTAACCCAGCAGAGTTTTGTCTAATTAATAAGAAAAGAAATAAAAGCAAGCAAATATAACTGTATTTGCACGCTGAGTTTGAGGAGTTGTTCTTATTTAGTAACATAACCACTATTAATTATATTATAGCAATGGAAAATATATTCCACTTTTCAAATAATTGATTGACACATCACTATTTAGAATACAACCCACTCATAAGTAGGAAGCTTCCATTTAAATGAACTAAGTTGGAATGAAAACTGTACTTTCTTTTCCTAAACACAAATATTTTGAATTTTACTCCGAGTCAATTAAAATGAAAAAAAATTAATGCCCCAAATATCTTTTCATAAATTTTCCCTCTAAGACAATATTTTGACATTTGTGTGATATTCACCTGGAAGTATCTAAAATTTCTATTGAAATTAATATCCATTAATATTCCAGATTCTTTGTAAGGAATATTTGTAATTCTTTTCCATTTTTAACTTAGCTTTAATAAGATTAAGTTTCTTAGGTGGTAGAAAAAAAAGTGACATATCTACTTAAACCGATGTACAAATTTAAGATGTTACCCCTAACATTATTATCCATTGCTCTTTCCTTATACTCAGAAGACATTAAATTTCCACATATCTGGCATATATGTGATTCTAAGTTCACAACTGTTCTATTGTGATGAGGTTTCATCTATGAAGAATTTACATTTTTGTTTCAAATCTTAAATTTATTGACCATCTCTTCTCTGGCTAGTATTATGGCAAATATTTTGAATGCCTAAGGTTAAAATCTGATCTCTGACATCAGGAATATTACTTTCTTGCATAACTAATATGAATCTGAACCAATTTATCATCAACTAATTCAGTTTGTAATAAAATGTTAAATATTCATTGCCAGCTAATATTTTTTGAGACTACAGAGGAAAAAATGTACTAATGAGAAAATAAAGCTTAAACTGGGCCCTATCAGATTAGGAGAATTTGGATTACCAGGTCACAAGCATTAAAAAAATACCTAAGGAGTTGCAAAGGTGGTAGTTGGAGAGAAAAGGAAAGCAAAGATATTTCCTTTTTCTACAAAAAATAATTTCGCGATGATATAAATAATGTGGAGTTTTCTATTTGTTTTTCCTTTAGGTATCAGTTTATCTGTAGTTTTAAAGAGAAACATGAATGTATATACACAGTATCGTCAGAGAGAACACCCATATGACTATAAACTCATTTAAGGATTTTTAAAAATCGAAATAGCATATGCTTATTAGAGCAAAAAGTTAGACTTTGTGTTAATCTAAAAATAAAAACTGAAATATTGAAAGTTCACATTCAATGAGTATTTTAATTCTACATTGGTAGTCAAGTTTGTTGGAAGCAAATGCTGTATAGAATCAAAACCCAATCATATCAACAGAATGACTCATTGCTCTTAAGTGTACAAATATATTTTAAAATAAATGTATATCAATCGGCTTAAGCTAGGTTATGCTGAATTAAAAAGCAATGCCAGGGGCACCTGGGTGGCTCAGTCAGTTAAGTGTCCAATTCTTGATTTCAGCTCAGGTCATGATCTTGGGGTCATGAGATCGAACTCCTGTGTTGGGCTCCATGCTGGGCATGAAGCTTAAGATTCTCCCTCTCCCTCTGCCCTCTCCCCACACCCCCTTATCTCTCCCTCTCTTAAAAAAAAAAAAAATAGCAGTACCAAAACCTCAGCGCCTTACATCAAACATTCATGTTATATTGCAAGTCAGCAGAAAAAGTCTCTTTAGGAGAAAAGGCTCCTGTGGCAGAGAGAGAGAGATAACGATGAATAGTGGCACTCCCAGAGCTTCTGCTCCCTATCACCAGTTATTACATCCACTTCCATTTCATGGCCAAAGCAAATTACATGGGCAAGCCCGATGTGAGAAGAGTGGTTAAAACAAATCTTATAGTGGGAAGGGCAGTAAAATAATTGGAAATACTAAGTCAATAAACTACGGATTAATTAGAAAAAGTTCACCTTCCAAGTAGAAAAATATTCACAGTACATAAACATGTGTTTCACAGAAGGAAGTATTCAAATGACCAAAATAACATAAAAAGCAATTTAAAATCTTTAGTATTAAAATAATAGCAAATTAAAATTATGAGATATAATTTTTCAACTATCAGATAAAGTTTAAAATGTGTAGCTAAAATCTAGTGTTAGAGGTGTTATGAGGAATGAGATATTTTATAATCCATTCTGACTGTAGCCTATGTACTACTCTGAACATGCTCAACATACTTTCTTTTAAAAAAGGGCGAAATTGATACTGATTCTCTTCAAGAAAGGGTTGACTTCTACACTCCATTACCTGTGCCAGTCTGAAAAATTGAATGCTAGCCTGTTCTGTGGCATTCTGGACTCTGCAGAGAAAGCCCTTCACAATGCCAAGTTAGACAAGCCACAGATACATGTCCTGATCCTGAAAGGCTTTCTGTGCAGAGTTCAGAATACCACAAAGCAGGCTAGCACTCACCTCTCTAAGAAAGATATCTCCATGCAAGTGTTGACTTCTATACCTCTATTATCTTCAATGGAAAACAAATGAAAAGAACATAACCCCTATGAGGCTATTGTTTAAAAATCACCTGTCCAGGAACTTATCTGACAAGGTTCAGGATTTGTTGTTCTTGGATATCACTACGTTTTCTACTGGTATTGAAACTCCTGATGGGGTCAAAATTGCAATGATCAAACACAATAGCAATATGCCCCAAAACAGACATAGACCTTCACTACTTAGACAACCAGCTCAGGGAACATCCCCTAGTTTATAAAGGTGAATGTGCCATGGCAACCTGCTTGGCAAGTTTTTATTCATAGGCATATTACTGTTTTCCATAATGTATCTCAGATTATAATCTGTGATAACAATACAGAAAAAAAGAAAAAGATTTCCATCACAGAAGACATCTTCCTTTGAGCAAGGAAGACACTGAAGGTGTAATTCAGGACACTAAGAACCACAAAGTTGAAATGAAAAGCAGAGACAAAGGCCTTCTAAGTATTCTTTTAAGTCTTAACAGTTCAACATGAAAGCCATGGTTGAAGGTAAAAAATATCAAAAGCATTATCAATGATTAGGACAAATATAAGATGTTTGACAAGGACAAGGAAATCATCAACTGGCTCAATAAGAATCATATTGCAGAAAACGAGACATTTGTGTATCAGCAGAAAGTGATGAAGAAAAGTCTGCATCCCTATCGTTACCAAGTTGTACCAAGGTAGAGAAGCATACCAGAAAAACACATTTAGGTGCTTCCCTGGGGCAGAGATCTTTCATTTGGACTTGCTTCTTCTGAACCATCACTGAAGAGACTGATCAAGCCAACAAAAGCATAGAAAACTTAGCATTTTTCCACAGTAAAAAAATGAAAAGCCCACAGGTGAAGCAAATTCAATGATAAATTGTTGAACTAATACATCAAATTTTCAGCACTCTCAATACATAAATGAGTACAGAGGGAAAAAAGATAACTGTGCAGTATATCAACTGTGTTGTAACTTAGTAGAAAATGCAGTATCCTCAATGAAAATCCTGTTTAAAATTTGTACAGAAAATTATAGTAAGGGTTACTAAAAAAAAAATTGTAAATAAAAGCCAGTAAAATAAAAACCAACACATACAATTCACATTTAACTATTGTATTCCAAATCATAGATAATTGCTCAATTTTATAAAATTTACATATTAATCTATTTCCAAATTGATAAGGAATCAGTGCACATGGCTGTTCACTGCTGCCTCTTTGTAGATCCCGCAAGTTGAAAATAAAGAATAGAGGAAGAAGACAAAACAAAAAGAAAAACATTAAAAGATGAACAATCATTTTAATCATTACCATAATTACTCTACTTCCTATTAGTAATTTTCTATTTTTTTTTGAAATAACTTAGTAAACTTAACAAATTGATACTAGAAGATAAAATTAAGAATTTATCTTTTAATGTGGCATTTGGCTTACTAGATTTTCTCCTTTCCTGATAGTAATATTGTTGATAAATGAATTAAACACATGATACTATCAATTAAAAAAGCAGAGAAGATACCTCCACACATTTATCTCATTTATGGTTATATTACTTCTGGGCATATAAGGAAATCAAGGACTGGAAAAATATAAATATGTAATGCTTAGCACTAGATATGCACAATGTATCAGAAAAGGGATTTTTTAATTTTTTTTTTCATTTTGAAATGTAAAATTGCTCTGCTTTGCTGCCCTTGTCAGTAGGATCAATAAATAACAGTTTAATGGTGTGAAGGATTTAACACAAGAGAAGACTTATGTGCTCTCTGTAGCTGAACTGCAGCCAGACTATTTCTCATCTGTTTTAGGTACTCCTATTAGTTTCATCTGCTATAAGTACACAAATGGAAGATTTGTATGCATTTATTCATACATAACTCAAACACATGCTAATAAACATATTTTAATTGGACAGAAACTGTACTACTAAAAAAAGTAAGTTTATCGCCAACATATATTCATAGATCAACTTAGTGTGAATCATCAAGAATAACTTAAAAAATACTTTTTAACTGTATCTCAAAAAGTTCTTCTACATATTAACCTAGATGCTATTTTTTTTTGCAAAATTTAGATTGCACTTAAGAGTGATAGTTATAGGGGCGCCTGGGTGGCTCAGTCGTTAAGCGTCTGCCTTCGGCTCAGGTCATGATCCCAGGGTCCTGGGATCGAGGCCCGCATCGGGCTCCCTGCTCGGCGGGAGGCCTGCTTCTCCCTCTCCCACTCCCCCTGCTTGTGTTCCCTCTCTCGCTGTGTCTCTCTCTGTCAAATAAATAAATAAAATCTTTAAAAAAAAAAAAAAAAAGAGTGATAGTTATAGTCTAGGGAAAACACAGAGAGAGGAAGACAAGTCAAGAAAGAATATTAGGGGGAGATTTAGTGAAAAACATAAGATATATAGAAATGTAAGGAGTACATCGCTTCTCGGCCTTTTGGCTAAGATCAAGTGTAGAAATGTAAGGAGTACAGACATCTGTAATCTTAAGATTTTAAATTAAAATATTTTACATTTTAATAATGATCCATTCAGGGCGCCTGGGTGGCTCAGTCGTTAAGCGTCTGCCTTCGGCTCAGGTCATGATCCCAGGGTCCTGGGATCGAGTCCCACATCGGGCTCCCTCCTCGAGGGGAGGCCTGCTTCTCCCTCTCCCACTCCCCCTGCTTGTGTTCCCTCTCTCGCTGTCTCTGTCTCTGTCAAATAAATAAATAAAATCTTAAAAAAAAAAAAAAAATGATCCATTCATTAAAAAACAGAAAAAATAATCCATGATAGAAATGCCAATTAAAATTGTTAAAATTTATTGAATAGTTGAAATTGTCAGTCACTGTGCTCTCCCTTCCAGAGACTTCATATTATTTCACAAACACACATACACACACCCATGAGAGTGTGTTATTGTTTTCCCTACGTAGTACATATATAAATGATAATTCACATACATAAGTGACTTTCCACTACTTCCTTGCCAAGCCTGAACTTTGAAATTTGGGGATTTTTTGTGACATTGAGGACTTTTTTTTAAATATTTATTTATTTATTTGAGAGAGAACAAGAGAGCACCCTGAGATCATAACCTGAGCTGAAATCCAGAGACTGACGCTTAACTGACTGAGCCACCCAGGTGCCCCAAGGCTGAGGATTTTTTCTTCTTGCTTCCCCATACAGCCATCATTACCTGGGTTTAACTGTCTGCCTTGGGCACTGTCAAGAATCAGGGAAACAGTCTCCACTGCTCAAGTCCTCCACAGACTATTCTCTTTTCCATTACTGCATGGAATATACACATGCTCCCTACAGCTTTTCCCTGTCCCATCAACATTTTGCTTGGAATTTAGTCAAAGGTATTGTAATAGCAGTGTATGGTGGCAGATGATAGCTACACTTAAAGAGAGCATAGTGTAATGTATACACTTGTCCAATCACTATGATGTATGCCTGAAACATCGTGTGTCAACTATACTTCAATTTAAAAAAATCTAAAAGATTGCCACTAAAAACCAGGAAACAGATTTAGTGTCCACTTAACAAAAAAGATCCCCCCCAAAAAAGTAAACCCCTTAAACATGCAAACGTTCACATATCATCATGTCTTAATGATCACATACAGCAATCTGGGTTAGAATGACTCCAGAGTCAAGAGTTCTTCACCACAGCAAACTTCAGATTATTTAACACTTAAATACAAATTCAGAAGTAGACTGGTTAGCTTCAGTTACCAGCTTTACCATGTGTTCATTTTCTCACAATGGTTGATAATCACTTTTTGGATAGAACGTGTCTTTCTTGGTTTGTTGCGATAAAGTCCTCTAAAATTAAAGTGTGGTTTTTTTGTTCTAGGAAAAATAAAAATGCACACCTGCCCGATTGTTTCTCTTCATCAATTCTCATGCAGACTTCAACCATTGATGCAGACTACCTCATATCCTGTGTTTGTCAGACTTTGATTTTGGTAGACAATATTGGAGGGTGTGAGGAGCATAGGTTTTGGAAAAATATCGAGTCTGCTCTTTTTATTTTTCTTAATTGAGATAAAATTAGCATATAACATTATATTAGTATCAGGTGTACAACATAATAATTCGATATCTGTATACACTACAAAGTGATCACATTGCCATCCATCACCATACAACTGACCCCATTCACTCATTTTGCCCACCCACACCCCTTTCTCCTCTGATAACCACAAGTCTGTTCTCTGTATCTATGAGTTTTGTTTTACTCGTTTTTTAAATTCCAAATATAAATGAAGTAATATAGAATTTGTCTTTCTCAGTCTGACTTATTTCACTTGGCATAATATTCTCAAGGTCCACCCATGGTGTTCCCTCCTTTTTTTTCTTTCAATACTGAGTAGTATTCTAGTGTCTGTCTGTGTGTGTGTGTGTCCCACAACTTTTTATTTATCCATCAATGGACACTTTGGTTGTTTCCATTATCTCAGCTATTGTAAATAATGTTGCAATGAGCAAAAGGGTGTATCTTTCCAAATTAGTGTTTTTGTTTTCTTCAAATACCCAGAAGTGGAAAATCTGGGTTACATGATAGTTCTATTTTTAATTTTTTGAGAAATCTCCATACTGATTTCCACTTTCCAATTGAAAAAAGAAGAATACAAAACCTCAGAAAAAGATCTTAATGAAACAGAGATAAGTAATCTACCTGGTGGAGAGCTGGAAGTATTGGTCATGAAGATGTTCCCCAAACTGAGGGGAAGAATGGATGAATGTAGTGAGAACTTTAAAAAAGAACTAGAAAATATAAGGGAGTGCAAACAGAAGTCACAGAGTTGAAAAATAAAATAATTAAATTGAAAAATACACAGACCAGATGAAACAGAAAATGGATCAATGACTTGGAATACAGGTAAATCTGTATGACTGTGGATAAGATATTTCCAACTTCACCATCATATTCTTCATAAGTAAAATGAAATTATAATACTAGAGTTTCGGTGAGGATAGGTGAGCTAATGAAGAACTTTTCTCAGGTCATACTACCACCACTACCACCAATACATCAGTAGCAGCAGCCACAATTTGGTGACCACTCTATACATTCTAGATATCTTTGACTCATTTTGTAAAAACCATGACATTTAACCCTTACAAATATTGGTTTAAGAAGTTATTAGTATTGACACTTTAAAATAAAAATTCTGACCTTCAAAGAACCATTCCAGTGTTTGATTTGTCCAAAAAAACTACTTATTCAACCTTAAAATAATGCAATTCTGAAGTCCATATTCAAGTTTTACATAGTTATATAATTCAAGCTAGTGGTCACTATTATTTATATATTCTAGAAACCGGGAAAACTTTAAGTTCCTGTTGATATCTTAGTATATCATGGTTTCTGACTCCAGACAATCACTAACCAGTTTGAGAAGAAACATTAGAAGATAATTAAAGGTTCTCAGACTCATTGATAGGATCCAATTATCTTGCCCTTGGTTGGACATGCACCCTGTACCCCTGCAGATCACAACGCTCATCCTGAGCATTGTATAGGAAAATCCCCAATGCTCCTGTTACTTCTGAAAGCCAGACTTCTGTGTGCCATGACACCATAAATGAATACCCTGGTGTTGCCTGCATATTGATCTCTTCTGAACTGATGTCTTATCTGAATCTATCTGAGTGGCAGACAAGCCATTTTTCTGCTACTTGGCCTCAAAAAAGGATAGGAAACAAGTTGTATCTCTGGAAGATGGGACTCATGTGAAATTTCCCATGCCTATGAAGACTTTGGAAAATGCCAAGAGGCCAAGATTCATGATGATTTTCCAAAACACTAATAAAACTTCAAATCTGTTGTTTTTATAGTCCAAGACAAATTTTTAAATTAGCCACACACAACGCCTGTGCAGTTTTGGGGTCACCACATTTCCTAAGATTTCTATCTGCCACAACCTCTTATAAAACAGATTGCTGAATAAATGAGTGTTCAAATAAATGGCTTTACAAAACTACTTGTGTCAGCACAGGTTTACAAGCTATGCCATAAACTAACATTGTTATCCTCAAAAAAAAAAAAAATAGCTGAGGTATACTATTTTGGAAACAATACAACCATGTATACATCTGTTTATACCATAACTGACACCACTACAGTTACTAAGAATACCTGTGCTACCCTCCTCACCAGAAATGAATGTGCTTGTGTTGCCTAAAAATGTCCTTTTCTGAATTAGTGTTGTTATAGGTCATGTTCAAAAAAAAAAAAAACTAAGGGACTCCAAACATCTTTTTCTCTCATTAAAAGTAAATGCCTATAAAAATCTCTCTTACTCATAGAAGATATATTCCTTCTTCCTTTCCCCAGAACAACTACTAACCAGGTATGGAGAGCAACCTCAAAACCTGCCAAGTGGTTTTCCTCACCAAAAGCTGAGATCCATGAAGGTGTATACTTTTTATGTGGTAATTCTTTAAAGGTAAGAATTAAGAAGGGCAAGTTCTCCTTTCTTATCACACTAAGTAATCCCTAAAAATGTCTACTTTCAGTTTGATGTTAAGAAACGAACTGTCATGGGCACCTGGGTGGCTCAGTTGATTAAGCGACTGCCTTCGGCTCAGGTCATGATCTTGGAGTCCCTGGATCGAGTCCCGCATCGGGCTCCCTGCTCAGCAGGGAGTCTGCTTCTCCCTCTGACCCTCCCCCCTCTCATGTGCTCTCTCTCATTCTCTCTCTCTCAAATAAATAAATAAAATCTTTAATAAAAAAAAAAAGAAACGAACTGTCAAATGCTAGAGCCATTACATAGTAGAAATCAAGCCTATGACTGTCTTTGAATTATTTATTTATTTATTTGCAAAGAATTCCCCTGGGTAATTACTCAAAGTCTTGTATTCATCATATGATTCAATACTTATTTTTTTTACTCTTTTGTTTTTTAATTTTTTTTTATTATGTGATGTTAATCACCATACATTATTTTTTGATGTAGTGTTCCATGATTCATTGTTTGCATATAACACTCAATGCTCCATGCAGTATGTGCCCTCTTTAATACCCATTACCAGGCTAACCCATCCCCCCACCGCCCTCCCCTCTAGAACCCTCAGTTTGTTTCTCAGAGTCCATCGTCTATCACAGTTCGTCTCCCCCTCTGATTTCCCTCCTACACTGTTGCTGGGAATGCAAGCTGGTGCAGCCACTCTGGAAAACAGTATGGAGGTTCCTCAAAAAGTTGAAAATAGAGCTACCGTACGACCCAGCAATTGCACTACTCGGTATTTACCCCAAAGATACAAATGTGGGGATCTGTGGAGGTACATGCACTCCGATGTTTATAGCACCAATGTCCACAATAGCCAAACTATGGAAAGAGCCAAGATGTCCATCGACAAATGAATGGATAAAGAAGATGTGGCATACACACACACACACACACACACACACACACACACACACACACACACACAATGGAATATTACGCAGCCATCAAAAGGAATGAAATCTTGCCATTTGCAACGACATGGATGGAACTGGAGGGTGTTGTGCTGAGCGAAATAAGTCAATCAGAGAAAGACATGTATCATATGACCTCACTGATATGAGGAATTCTTAATCTCAGGGAACAAACTGAGGGTTGCTGGAGTGGTGGGGGGTGGGAGAGATGGGGTGGCTGGGTAATGAAGGGGGGGAAATCAATACTTATTTTTAATAGGTCAGACAGTGACTGAAGAGTAAAAGGACTTTGATGAAGAGTAGTCAGAAAAATGATGCTTTTCAACCTTCCTGAAGAGCTACTTCCTTGGTAAAACCATTAAGTGAAAAAGTAACTTTTAAAGTAGTTCATTGAAAAAGGCCAACACTTATATAATTCCTTTAAATTGAATTCCATAATTTTTAATGCTACAGTCCATCATATAGAAGTTACAATTGTAGTTTACACAGACTTTAAAATCCCAGTTACATTGCACAATACATAACAACGTGTAAACAACAGCAGAACAATTCTTATATGACTGTTTTTTTTACTGAGTAGCTATAGGAAATCTCAGAGCTGGTAGGAAGTTCAAGAACTTTATTACTACTTCCAATTAAGACTTATATAAATATTCAAGACATAAAATTATTTTTAAAATATTATAGATGAAACTCATGGAGTGCTTACTTTACATCAACCACAGCTCTAAATCTTTTGCATCCATTCATGCATATATTAATTCAACAAGGTTGGCATGACCATCACCATTTAAAGATGAGAGAAGCAAAACAAAACAAAATCCTAAGCACAAAGATTAAGATAATTCTAAAAGGGTACATGATAATTCATTATGAACCTCAAAAGGGCATATGATAATTCATTACGAACCTCTTAAAGCACTCTACTATAAAGCACTCTACTCTAAATTAAATACTATGTTAATTTTTAGCTATTTTGCAAAATTTTTGGAATGTGCACAAAGTATTTGCAAAGTATGGAAGGAAATATACAAATGTATAAAACTTGGTTCTTGATTGTTGGCCTTTATTAAATTCAAAATGAGTGGTGGATGGAATATGTTGAGAAACAGACATCTATTCAACGTGAATAATAGCATGCCAGTAGTATATTCTTAAAGTGGAAGTAATCAATTCTGTCTGTGGTTAAGGAGGTGAACTGAGCCTTCAGGGATAAGTATTTGCCAGGCAGAAAAATGGGGGAAGATGAAGAAGAGGTGGTGAGAAAACATTTCAGGACTGTTAAGTATGAGATTGTAAAAACACAACTAAAATCCTCAATATGATCATAGCAGTGTCTTTTTTTAATTTTTTATTATTATGTTAATCACCATACATTACATCATTAGTTTTAGATGTAGTGTTCCATGAGTCATTGTTTGTGCATAACACCCAGGGCTCCGTGCAGAATGTGCCTTCTTTAATACCCATCACCAGGCTAACCCATCCTCTCACCCCCCTCCCCTCTAGAACACTCCGTTTGTTTTTCAGAGTCCTTCATCTCTCATGGTTCGTCTCCCCCTCTGATTTCCCCCCCTTCATTCTTCCCCTCCTATCTTCTTCTTTTTTTTTTCCTTACCATATATTGCATTATTTGTTTCAGAGGTACAGATCTGTGATTCAACAGTCTTGCACAATTCACAGCGCTTACCAGAGCACATACCCTCCCCAGTGTCTATCACCCAGTCACCCCATCCCTCCCACCCCACCCTCCACTCCAGCAACCCTCAGTTTGTTTCCTGAGATTAAGAATTCCTCATATCAGTGAGGTCATATGATACATGTCTTTCTCTTTTTGACTTATATCGCTCAGCATAATACCCTCCAGTTCCATCCATGACGTTGCAAATGGCAAGATCTCATTCCTTTTGATGGCTGCATAATATTCCATTGTATATATATATACCACTTTTTCTTTATCCATTCATCTGTCGATGGACATCTTGGCTCTTTCCATAGTTTGGCTATTGTGGACATTGCTGCTATAAACATCAGGGTGCACATACCCCTTCGGATCCCTACATTTGTATCTTTGGGGTACATAGCCAGTAGTGCAATTGCTGGATCATAGGGTAGCTCTATTTTCAACTTTTTGAGGAACCTCCATACTGTTTCCAAGCTTGCATTCCCACAAACAGTGTAGGAGGGTTCCCCTTTCTCCACATCCCCGCCAACATCTGTCATTTCCTGACTTGTTAATTTTAGCCATTCTGACTGGTGTGAGGTGGTATCTCATTGAGGTTTTCATTTGGATTTCCCTGATGCCGAGCGATGCTGAGCACTTTTTCATGTATCTTTTGGCCATTTGGATGTCTTCTTTGGAAAATGTCTGTCCATGTCTTCTGCCCATTTCTTGATTGGATTCTTTGTTCTTTGGGTGTTGAGTATGATAAGTTCTTTATAAATTTTGGATACTAGCCCTTTATCTGATATGTCATTTGCAAATATCTTCTCCCATTCTGTCGGTTGTCTTTTGGTTTTGTTGACTGTTTCTTGTGCTGTGCAAAAGCTTTTTATCTTGATGAAGTTCCAAGAGTTCATTTTTACCCTTGCTTCCCTTGTCTTTGGCGATATTTCTAGGAAGAAGTTGCTGCGGCTAAGGTCGAAGAGGTTGCTGCCTGTGTTCTCCTTTAGGAGTTTGATGGACTCCTGTCTCACACTGAGGTCTTTCAACCATTTGGAGTCTATTTTTGTGTGTGGTGTACGGAAATGGTCCAGGTTCATTCTTCTGCATGTGGCTGTCCAATTTTCCCAACACCATTTGTTGAAGAGACTGTCTTTTTGCCATTGGACATTCCTTCCTGCTTTGTCAAAGATCAGTTAACCATAGAGTTGAGGGTCCATTTCTGGGCTCTCTATTCTGTTCCATTGATCTATGTGTCTGTTTTGGTGCCAGTACCATACTGTCTTGATGATGACAGCTTTGTAATAGAGCTGGAAGTCCGGAATGGTGATGCCGCCAGCTTTGCTTTTCTTTTTCAACATTCTTCTGGCTATTCGGGGTCTTTTCTGGTTCCATACAAATTTTAGGATTATTTGTTCCATTTCTTTGAAAAAAGTGGATGGTATTTTGATAGGGATTGCATTGAATGTGTAGATTGCTCTAGGTAGCATTGACATCTTCACAATATTTGTTCTTCCAGTCCATGAGCATGGAACGTTTTTCCATTTCTTTGTGTCTTCCTCAATTTCTTTCATGAGTATTTTATAGTTTTCTGAGTACAGATTCTTTGCCTCTTTGGTTAGATTGATTCCTAGGTATCTTATGATTTTGGGTGCAATTGTAAATGGGATCAACTCTTAATTTCTCTTTCTTCTGTCTTCTTGTTGGTGCATAGCAACGCCACTGATTTCTGGGCATTGATTTTATATCCTGCCACTTTACTGAATTCCTGTATGAGTTCTAGCAGTTTTGGGGTGGAGTCTTTTGGGTTTTCCACATAAAGTATCATATCATCTGCAAAGAGTGAGAGTTTGACTTCTTCTTTGCTGATTTGGATGCCTTTGATTTCTTTTTGTTGTCTGATTGCTGTGGCTAGGACTTCTAATACTATGTTGAATAACAGTGGTGATAGTGGACATCCCTGTCGGGTTCCTGACCTTAGGCGTAAAGCTCTCAGTTTTTGCCCATTCAGAATGATATTCGCTGTAGGTTTTTCATAGATGGCTTTTATGATATTGAGGTATGTACCCTCTATCCCTATACTCTGAAGAGTTTGATCAAGAAAGGATGCTGTACTTTGTCAAATGCTTTTTCTCCATCTATTGAGAGGATCATATGATTCTTGTTCTTTCTTTTGTTAATGTATTGTATCACGTTGATTGATTTGCGGATGTTGAACCAACCTTGCAGCCCAGGGATAAATCCCACTTGGTCGTGGTGAATAATCCTTTTAATGTACTGTTGGATCTTATTGGCTAGTATTTTGGTGAGAATTTTTGCATCCATGTTCATCAGGGATATTGGTCTGTAATTCTCCTTTTTGATGGGGTCTTTGTCTGGTTTTGGGATCAAGGTAATGCTGGCCTCATAAAATGAGTTTGGAAGTTTTCCTTCCATTTCTATTTTTTGGAACAGTTTCAGAAGAATAGGTATTAATTCTTCTTTAAATGTTTGGTAGAATTCCCCTGGGAAGCCATTGGCCCTGGGCTTTTGGTTTTTGGGAGATTTTTTAAGACTGCTTCAATTTCCTTAGTGGTTATAGGTCTGTTCAGGTTTTCTATTTCTTCCTGGTTCAGTGTTGGTAGTTGATACATCTCTAGGAATGCATCCATTTCTTCCAGGTTATCTAATTTGCTGGCATGTAGTTGCTCATAATATGTTCTTATAATTGTTTGTATTTCTTTGGTGTTGGTTGTGATTTCTCCTCTTTCATTCATGATTTTGTTGATTTGGGTCATTTCTCTTTTCTTTTTGATGAGTCTGGCCAGGGGTTTATCCATCTTCTTAATTCTTTCAAAGAACCAGCTCCTAGTTTCATTGATCTGTTCTACTGTTCTTTTAGTTTCTATTTCATTGATTTCTGCTCTGATCTTTATTATTTCTCTTCTCCTGCTGGGTTTAGGCTTTATTTGCTGTTCTTTCTCCAGCTACTTTAGGTGTAGGGTTAGGTTGTGTATTTGAGACCTTTCTTGTTTCTTGAGAAAGGCTTCTATTGCTATATACTTTCCTCTTAGGAATGCCTTTGCTGCATCCCAAAGATTCTGGACAGTTGTGTTTTCATTTTCATTGGTTTCCATGAATTTTTTTAATTCTTCTTTAATTTCCTGGTTGACCCATTCATTCTTTAGTAGGAGGCTCTTTAGCCTCCATGTATTTGAGTTCTTTCCGACTTTCCTCTTGTGATTGAGTTCTACTTTCAAAGCATTGTGGTCTGAAAATAGGCAGGGAATGATCCCAATCTTTTGTTACCAGTTGAGACCTGATTTATGACCTAGGATGTGATCGATTCTGGAGAATGTTCCATGGGCACTAGAGAAGAATGTGTATTCCGTTGCTTTGGGATGGAATGTTCTGACTATGTCTGTGAAGTCCATTTGGTGTAGTGTGTCATTTAAAGTCTTTATTTCCTTGTTGATCTTTTGTTTAGATAATCTGTCCATTTCAGTGAGGGGGGGTGTTAAAGTTCCCCACTATTATTGTATTGTTATCAATGTGTTTCTTTGCTTTTGTTATCAATTGCCTTATATAATTGGCTGCTCCCATGTTAGGGGCATAGATATTTACAATTGTTAGATCTTCTTGTTGGATCGACCCTTTAAGTAGGATATAGTGTCCTTCCTCATCTCCTATTAGTCTTTGGTTTAAAATCTAATTTGTCTGATAGAAGGATTGCCACCCCAGCTTTCTTTTGGTGTCCATTAGCATGGTAAATGGTTTTCCACCCCCTCACTTTAACTCTGGCGGTGTCTTTGGGTCTAAAATGAGTCTCTTGCAGACAGCATATTGATGGGTCTTGTTTTTTAATCCAATCTGATAGCCTGTGTCTTTTGATTGGGGCATTTAGCCTATTTACATTCAGGGTAACTATTGAAAGATAGGAATTTAGTGCCATTTATTGCCTGTAAGGGGACTGTTACTGTATATTGTCTGTGTTCCTTTCTGGTCTATGTTGCTTTTAGGCTCTCTCTTCACTTAGAGGACCCCTTTCAATATTTGTTGTAGGGCTGGTTTTGTGTTTGCAAATTCCTTTAGTTTTTGTTTGTCCTGGAAGCTTTTTATCTCTCCTTCTATTTTCAATGATAGCCTAGCTGGATATAGTATTCTTGGCTGCATATTTTTCTCATTAGTGCTCTGAATATATCCTGCCAGTCCTTTCTGGCCTGCCATGTCTCTGTGGATAGGTCTGTTGCCAATCTAATGTTTCTACCATTGTAGGTTACAGATCTCTTCTCCCGAGCTGCTCTCAGGATTTTCTCTTTGTCTCTGAGACTCGTAAGTTTTACTATTAGATGTTGGGGTGTTGACCTATTTTTATTGATTTTGAGAGGGGTTCTTTGTGCTTCCTGGATTTTGATGCCTTTTCCTTCCCCAAATTAGGGAAGTTCTCTTTTTTGCTCCAATATACCTTCTGCCCCTCTCTTTCTTCCTCTTCTGGGATCCCAATTATTCTAATGTTGTTTCGTCTTATGGTATCGCTTATCTCTCGAATTCT
Source organism: Halichoerus grypus (assembly GCF_964656455.1). NCBI lineage: Eukaryota > Metazoa > Chordata > Mammalia > Carnivora > Phocidae > Halichoerus > Halichoerus grypus. The sequence continues at coordinate 55,423,395 of NC_135725.1, forward strand.
GCCCTCGTGAGCCAGTAGTTTTTTATCTCTTTTTCTCAGCTTCTTTATTTTCCATCATTTGGTCTTCTATATCACTGATTCCCTCTTCTGCCTCATTTACCCTAGCAGTTAGCGCTCCCATTTTTGATTGCACCTCATTAATAGCCTTTTTGATTTCGACTTGGTTGGATTTTAGTTCTTTTATTTCTCCAGTAAGGGTTTCTCTAATAACTTCCATGCTTTTTTCATGCCCAGCTAGTATCTTTAAAGTGATGACTCTGAACTCTAGATCCGACATCATACTAATGTCCGTATTGAGTAGGTCCCTGGCAGTCGGTACTACCTCTTGTTCTTTTTGTTGAGGTGATTTCTTCCCTTGTCATTTTGTCAAGAGGAGAATAGATGAATAAGAGAACAAAATGCTAACAGGGTAACAACGTCCCCAGAAAATATACAGTAAACAAATCAGAAAAGACCTGAAGCAGGGGAGAAAGAAAGGGAAAGAGAGAAAAAAGAAAAAGAAAAAAAAAAAGAAAAAGAAAAAGATAAAGATAAAAACAAACAAAAACAGAACAAAAAAAAAAACAGAATATGATCAAATATGATCAGGCTGGTACATAGATCAGTGCCACACACTAGATTTTGGGTGTATTTTGGTCTGTTAGAAGAAAGTGCCTCCCAAAATTTTAAAGAAAGAAAAACTTATATATGTACAAAAATAAGAGTTGATATGATGAAGGGATGGAATATGACTGTAAAGATGAAAATTATAAAAAATTTTATAAAAGGAATTGATAAGAAGTTGTTTGAAAAAAGAAAGAAGAGGATGAAAAAAAAAGGAAAAGAAAAAAAAAAGGGAGAGAATGTGATCAGGCAGGAGAGCAGGAAAAAACCATACACTAGAGATTTAGGGTATATTTTGATCTGTTAGAAGAAACTATCTCAAAATTTTAAAGAGAGAACAACTTATGTATATATATGCCAAAAATACGGGTAACTACTATGAAGGGATAGAATATGACTCTAAAAATGAAAAATAAAAATGTTTTTTAAAAAAGGGATTGATAAGATGTTGGTTGAAAAAGGGAAAAAGAAAAACAAAAACAAAAAAAAGAGGGTAAAAAAAATTAACTTTGAAAGACTAAAGAATCATGGTAAAAAAGCCATGGATTCTATGTGCATTGTTCCCCTAGCGCTGGAGTTCTGCCGTTCTCATTGATGGGTAAACTTGGTCTTGGCCGGCTGTTCTCGCTGATCTTCTGGGGGAGGGGCCTGTTGCCTGGTTCCCAAATGTCTTTGCCGGAGGCGGAATTGCCCCTCCCTTGCCCGGTCGGGGCTAAGTAATCTGCTCGGGTTTGCTCTCGGGAGTTTTTGTTCCCTGCAAGCTTTCCAAACAGCTTTGGAGGAGGAGAGTGAAAATGGTGGCCTCCCATTCTCCGCCCAGAGGAGCTGAGACCTCAGGGTCCCACTCCTCAGTGTGTCCCCAGAGAAAAGCAGTCACTCCCGTCTCCCCGGTCTCCGGCCGCACTCCATACTCACCAGGCCTGTGACCGAACATTTCTATCTCTGGCACCTGATCCCGTGCAGAGTCTCCAAACCCAGCAGATCCCTGCGGTGTGCTCCCGCACCACTCCTCCCAGGGGAGGAAGGGGAGTCTCCCCGGATCTGCCGCTTGTTGGGTCCCTGCTGGAAGAGCAGTGGCCCAACTGTGCCACGGATCATGGTTCATGGCAACCCTGAGCTGAGAACCCGTGCCTCGGCTCCGTCTCTGCAGCCGGCTTCCCCACTCCGATACCTGGGAGCTCTGCCACACTCAGGTACTCCCGGTCTTTCTGTGACCCCAAGGGTCCTGAGACCACACTGTCCCGTGAGGGTTCCACCCTCCGCTTAGCCACTGGAGTGACGTCCCTCAGCAGAGCTGACTTCTAAAAGTTCCGATTTTGCGCTCCGCGGCTGTCACTTGCCAGAAGCAGCTGATGGAGGCCCCTCCCCCACCGTCTGTCCTCCCGAATATCGCCTTGGATTCACTTCTCCGCACATCCTATCTTCCAGAAAGTCGTCGCTTTTCTATTAGAGAGTTGTTGCTATTCTTTTCTTCGATCTCCTGTTGAGTTTGTAGGTGTTCAGGATGGTTTGATCCCTATCCAGCTGAATTCCTGAGACCAGATGAAATCCAGGTCTCCTACTCCTCCGCCACCTTGCTCCGCCCGAGCCGTAGCAGTGTGTTCTTAGGACTATTTAAGGAAATGGAAAGGAATTAGGAAATATAGCTTGGGAAATTGGCAGAGGCTAGTTGGGAAAGTAATTGGAATTTTATATTTTAAGCAACTCTTTAAGCAATAAGGAGAATGATCAGATATTTAGACACACCATTTTGACCCTGACAGCATTTTAGTAATATATTTTTAAAGACCAAGTTTAATACTTAAAACTATATTACCACTAATTAATCACTATTGAAAATATATTAAGCCATTTCCATCTATTACATTTTCATTTATTCTAGTTAATGTTACTGAAATGTTATTTTCTATAAATATTTTAAGATTTTTATTTTTTCTACCATTTTGAATTTTTTTCACTTTAAAATTTTACTCTTTATAGCCTCTGCTACTATTAGTTTGTGTGCATGTGTGTTTATGTACCATATCTGATGGCTAAGGGTACAAATACTGCCAAATTCATTTTTACAATGAGAAGTTTTGGTCATTATTCTCTTTACTTTATATTAAAGACAGGTGCGAGTCATATTCTTTATGAGTGAGGTAGTGAGTACTTCTTCCCTATTTAACCAATGAGACAAATATGGCAAACTATCTTCGTCTTTATTGACCAGACTGCATGTGCTCTGCCACTCACTCTATTCTTCACCTGTCTTCTTACTGCTTTGTATATAGTGCTGTAATTCTTCCTACCAGTAGCAGGGCAAAGATGAAACAGAGTCAAGCAGTGAAGTCAAAATATCCCTGAGTGTAGGGGCGCCTGGGTGGCTCAGTCGTTAAGCGGCTGCCTTCGGCTCAGGTCATGATCCCGGGGTCCTGGGATCGAGTCCCGCATCGGGCTCCCTGCTCGGCGGGAAGCCTGCTTCTCCCTCTCCCACTCCTCCTGCTTGTGTTCCCTTTCTTGCTATGTCTCTGTCAAATAAATAAATAAAATCTTTAAAAAAAAAAAAATCCGAGTGTAAAAATGAAAAGGTCAAAATATTTTGCCATAAAGTGATGCTATCACAGTTGCTTAAAAAGGGAAATATTATTTAAAATTTTAAGGACAGATGGTGGCATCATGGGGAAAGGCATGAAGTAAAAGGAAATTTAAAACAGGAAAATAATAAAAAGAGTGTGATGGCAGCTAAAACCAGTGATTCTGAATTGTCCTTAAGAAGCAGAGTCAGACAGGTAAGTGAGAGGGATCTGCCCAAAAAAAAAAAAAAAAAAAAAAACTGGTAACAGAATAAATGGAGTAAGTATTGCTAAGACAGTTATTTAAAATGGAAGCAGAAGGACACTGAGGAAGTGGGGATTTGCATGTCTTCTGTCTCAAATTCTTGAAATCACTACTGAACTCAGCTAAAAGTGCAAGTTTTAGACATATGCTACATGTTAGAGTGGACATACATGCACTTTCTGCTTAATCTAGCACCAACCATGTATAGATTAGTGCAACTGTACCTATATCAGCACCAATAACATTTTGTTCAAAATAGTTTATGTAAAATGCCTCTTTCCTCTTTAAATCTCTAACCTCCTTTGTCTCTCCAAAGCACATTTCTGATTTTGTCAAACCTATGTCTCCTGGATTGTAATCCCTAATATCCAAAATAAACACACATACTTTATTTGCAGCTTGCAGTTTTGTCTTTCAGCAACATGTCATTAAAGGATAGTGATATGCAACAGAAATCACTGTTTTTCAAGTGGCTTAAACTACAGAAATGAAATTCCAACTAAACATAATTTGAAAATGGAAAAAAAAGTCTCACATAGAATTGGCAACTCTTAAGTGCAAAAAGTCAGATTTCTATTGATACTAGTTTTGTCCAGATAACATTTAAAGGTGTATGTTGTACACTGTTCCCAAGATTCCTAAATATTTTATGACTTATATGACTTTAGGACTTGTATATTCATGATTTTCATATTTTATAGCTTCTGACTTCACCGTTCTGATTCCTTCTAACTTTCCAACCCAATTAAGCTTCATGTATCCATGATTCTTTTTAAGTCTTACTGAATTGACTGTCCCTTTTAGATACACACTCATACATACATACCCTGTGAGGAGAGGAATTTTATATCAATAATTTACATCAATGGTTTAACAGACTGTGTATTAAGCAACTTTTACGATTTCTTCGTTTTTATCAATGACCCAAGAAATTCTACTTTTTCCACAGGTTTCATATTCTTTTTTTTTTTAAGATTTTATTTATTTTTGCAAGGTCGGGGGAGGGAGCACAAGCGAGGGGAGCGGTCAGGGGCTGGGGGGGCAGAAGGAGAAGCAGACTCCCCACTGAGCAAGGAGCCAGATGTGGGACTAGATCCCAGGACCCCGGGATCATGACCCAAGCCAAAGACAGATGCTTAACCCACTGAACCACCCAGGTGCCCCAGGTTTCAGATTCTTCCCAATAACTAACATTCCCTAGGTCCTCCTTCTCCTTTATTTGCTGCTCCTTTTCCTCTCCTAAATTCCTATTTATTTATAATGGAAGTTGCATTAGCTATCCCTTTGGATCTCTCCCTAGCCCATCACTTAATTAGTGCCCTACCTTATAATGCCCAACAATAACTGCTCCTAAACTTGACAGTTCTCTCCCTCAGAAGGATTTCTTATTATTTACTTTGGGTGTTTAGATATATTTCCAAACTTTATACTGTTAAGCTTTGTGATCTGCTAATATTTGCATGTTATATTTCTACTTTAGAACTTGATTAGGTATTTAACTTCCTTGTAAAGACAGCGATGTCTCTCCACATCCAAATGCTAACTTCTTCATTTCATTTCATTTCAACCTGTTTTACCAATCACCTGAAGGAGTTTATTAGTGATGGTTTAACACAGGTCAGCAAGAATTGCTGATATTCCTGAGGATAATAAACGCCATCCTAATGAGGGTGAGTGAAACTGCTCTTTCTATACAATGCAGTCCTTTCTTATTTAAAATCTTATTTTTAATTAAGTTTTCATTCATTATTCATTTGAGTGAGGATTCTGAGCAATGGCAGTTATGTTGCTGCTCCTACAGCCTATATAAAAAAGGAATCCTGACAAATCTCCACTAGCATCATAGTGTTGGAATTTTCAGTCCACATGTCCTATGAAACTAACTTGAACAAAGTGATTTAAACCTGACAATGCTAATGCTTACTTCAGGAATCTACGTAGTTTATTCAAGTAATCCCAAAAAGACCCTGGGTGACCAAAGTTGTGAACATATTCCAGATAAATGACCAAGATTTCAAACTGCTGCATCCATAAAGCCCAGAAAAATAGGAACTAATCAGTGCCCTCTTCACAAAAAAAAAAAAAAAAAAGTTAATTCATTAAGTCAGGAAACACTGCAAAGCCTTGGGAACTAGAAGGCTGAGATCTATTAAATGTTATGTTTCTAAATAAATCGATTATCAGATCTACATATCAAAAATCTGGGGTTGGTTTTATTTGACCTTCCCATTTCTCATGGTATGCGGTGAGAATGAATGAGATAAGGTAAAAGATTGGTTTTGAATTTCTTGAAATAAATGTCCTATATCTATTCTAGGAACGATTTCAAGAGATGGATTTCAGAACCTAAAATCTTAAATTGCCTGCTGTGTGACATGCCGCAGCATAATGTCTTAGATTTTTCTCTTTGCCCTGGGGCAGCACTGCCCAATATTTTTTCAGGCTGTGACACAGTTATGAACTTCTGGGGGCACATTGTATAAACAAATAGAACTTCTCAGTTGGAGTTGCCTCAACATTAAGGGAAATTGTATTTATAGACCCTCTACCATGCAAGAGGCACCATATAAAGCTTGTTCCATATATACACTTAGCACTTCCCACAATTCTATGCAATGGGTATTATTTTAGAGCAAACCAGGGTACAGACTATTTTAATTGTCAAGCTGATTTCCAGCTTACCAGTTATATTACATTGAGAAAAATTTCCTAATTTTTACGATTGACTGTGAGGCTGAGGATGTTCTGCCATCCGTCACACTGATAGCTAAGTGCTTTCACCCTCATCCCTCAATTATTAATATGCATTCTCTGACAAAAAGGCCAATCTACTCAGATTGAGATCAGTTATTTAGCCAAGAATTGGTTAAGGTAAAGAATTAGCTAGAACTTCCAAACAGGGTCTCAAGAACCATTTCTCAGAAATGTATTAAATCTTACTTTCTGTAGTTCCAAAATTCTGGTAATCATGAAGCTGTTATGTGATTCAAGTTAAATCATATACATAAATGTGCATGTTAACATTAAAATCTAATACAAGTATAAAATCATGAATAGTCATTAAACTACAAATAACAGAGGAGAAAATGAGTTAGAAAGAAAACAACTCAAAACAAAATGTGGGTAAAAAAGCTAAAATGCATGTGCATATACAGGTGAAAGATTCTTGCTTAGAATTCTGACCACAATTTCACAATCAAAGTCACCAGTCAGCCTAGTCCCTGCTATGCATGGATCTTGGACATGGACTTGAACAACCTTACATACTGCCAATCTTCCTGCCACAAAGACAAATCCAATGTGACCAGCCAATTAATTAAAGACTTACGAGAGCTGGGACAGTCACAGTTTCCAAGTTTGGTTTAACATAATTAGAGTTTATCATTCCCCCTCCAAAAATCAGCAAACAATATGGGGTATCAAGAAAGCTTCAAGTCATATAAGACAGTATCTCCTATTTCTTGCAAAACTGATTAGATTCTCATCAGATAGGTGCTCTACTGTTCTTTGCTTGATAAATCTAAATATAGTATATAAAAAAGGCTTAAAAGACATATTTCCCTCCTTACTGATTAGCCACTGAATTATAAAAATGTTTATAGAGCAGCCAAGCATGGCATTGTGTTTATTAAAAATTATGGTGCTCAGTGTGCAATCCTAGCAAAGCAGAGATCATGTGGAGTTGAATAATAATTATCCAATCTAAGACTTAGTGGGCCAAGGCTATGCTTAATGCTTAAAGTCATTATTAAGTATATTAAGTATAATCCTTTTAATACCTCAGTGAGGCAGGTATTACTATTCCTTCTTTATAGATAAGGGAACCAGTATACCTAGTTTTATGTATGTTGCCTCCTCCCTTGTGGAGTCAGTAGCAGAACTGCTGTTTGAAAGGGTATGTCTAATTCTGAACCACTCTAATACTGGAAAGCATTTGGGGAGTCAAATCATATTCACAAACTACTATTTCTAAAAACAGCCCTTTTGTAACCTTGCTATATATTTTTTTCACTTAATATATACATTGTTTTATATTTTATAAAATTTGAACAAAATGATTTTTACATAAGCACAAAGATTTTCAATAATGTTAATTATCTATATATTCCTACATTGCACTTATTATGTGTATGACGTTTTTAAAATGTGACAAAATATTTATGCCAGAAATAAAAAAAAAATGCCATTATATGCATTCTAAAATATGGATTACATTTAAAATTCTAATTGGACTTTCATCAAGTTGAAGTCAATATCATATCATTTCTCCTAATTAGATATTAATTTAACTAATGCCAAATCTAAATATTTTCATAGACCTATACATAATTATATATTACGTACTGACATTCCAAAACTAAAGATGATAAGTGAGTCACAGTACTTAATGTAAAAAAAAAAAAAGATTTTTTTTCTTAATTCGGTGGCTTTCTTGTTCTAACAAAATTATTTGTTAAATTAAAAGATGCTAAATACCACTAACCATCAGGGAAATATAAATCAAAACCACAATGAGATGTCACCTCACACTTGTTAGGATGGTTATAAACCACAAGAAAAAAAAGGTAAGAGTTGGCAAGGATGAGGAGAAATTAGAACTCTTGTACACTGTTGGTGGGAATATAAAATGGTACAGCTTTTACGGAAAACTGTATGGAGGTTCCTCAAAAAATTAAAAATAGAACGACCATATAACCTGCCAATCCCACTTTTGGGTATCAATCCAAAATAACTGAAATCAGTATCTCAAAGAGATATTTGCACTCCCGTGTTCGCTGAGGAACAATAGTCAATAGGAAGGATAAACCTAAATGTCCATCGAGGAGTGAGCAGATAAAGAAAATGTCATATACATATGATAAAATATTATTCATTGTTAATAAGGAAATCCTGCAATATGTGACAACATAATGAACTCTAAAAAAGGACATTACACTAGATGAAATAAGTCAGTCACAGAAAAAAAAACACTGCATTATTCCACTTATATGAAGCATATAAAATAGTCAAACTCACAGAAACAGAAAGCAGAATGGTAGTTGCCGGAGACTGTGGGGAGGACTAGAGGGGGGTTGCTTGCTGTTCAATGGATACAAAGTTTCAATTATACAAAATGAGTAATTTCTAGAGATCAGCTTTACAACATAGTACCTATAGTTAACAAAACAGTACTGTGCACTGCAAAAAATTTCATATTAAGTGCTCTTACCACATATGCACACAAAAAAAGAGACGTAAGGGAAACTCTGGAAGGTGTTGGATATGTCTACTACCTTGACTGTGGTAATGGTACCACAGGTGTTTGCATATGTCCAAACCATTCAGTCTGTACACATTAAATATGTACAACATTTGTATTTAAAATTTCAATAAAGCAGTTTTAAATAAATAAATAGCAAGTCCTTCTGTCCCACCCCCAAAAAAATAAGAGCCTAGAGAAAAAGTTGAGACATCTGAAATAATGTTGGAAGGTTTTATAGTGGAGTAAGATTATGCATTATTTTCTAGGACATCTTGACCTCTTTTGAAGGGCATTTGAAAGCAACTGGAGCCTTGAGAAGGAGAAGGATTGGAGTGACACAAAATTTGCTTTTTGAAAAGATAAGGGATCACTGTGACTATATAAAGAGAACCAATCAAAGAGGGGCAAAACTTGATGTGGAGAAACTTGTTAAGAGATTATATAAACAACACAGGTGAGAGATGATTGGGCATTGGAAAAGGGAATAGTAAATAAAATGTAGAAAAGGAAATGGAATCAAGATTTACCATAGAATGACTTAGAGAATTGACAGATGAACTCAAATGGATGGAAAGAAGACATCCAAATGGGAAATGGATGGAAAGAAGACATCCAAATAGATTCTTAGATTTTGACTTGCACAACTAGATAGATGGCCTTGCTATTCACTTAGAAAAGGGATCCAGAAGAAATCTCAGTGTAGTGTGAATGAGGGATCATGCTTCTTTTTGCCTGTTGTTTAAGTGACACCAGAGAATACATTTCAAATGAATATAAGGGTCTAGATTTCAGAGGAGATACAGGCTAAAGATATGAAACAGTGATGGGTATTAAGGAGGGCACATACTGCATGGAGCACTGGGTGTTATATGCAAACAATGAATCATGGAATACTACATCCAAAACTAATGATGTACTGCATGGTGACTAACATAACATAATAAAATAAAATAAAATTTAAAAAAAGATATGAAACAGTGAGTCATTTGAATTTTAAGTATTAATTAAAGAATAAAGGAGAGGTGATTTTGAAGAAAGAGATTATGTATTGAGAAGAGAACCTAGGACCAAGTCTTAAAGAACTCCAACTTGTAAGAGCTGAAAAGATAAGAACGAGTCTGTAAGACATGAAAGAGAAGTGTCAGGATGCCAGGGGGATATAGTGTTACTAAAATTAAGTAAATACATTATCCTGAGAAGGAGGAGGAAATCAATGAATGCTGCCCATGAGTCAAGAAAGAATAAAAATTTAAAAAATTTATACTGATGACCTTGAGATCATAATTTGTCAGAAACCAAACTGAAGTTAACTGAGCAATAAATGAGAAATTATGAAATAAGAAGTAAATGCAATTCTTTTCAGAAGTTTTCTTAAGAGAAGATAAGAAAGAGATAGAGATTTGTGTCTGGGAGTTTGGGGGTCAGTGCTTGTTTGTTGTTTCCTTATGCAAAAAGAAATGCAAAAACATTTGCAAGCATTGTGTAAGATCCAATCAAGAAGTAATGGTTAATAAACACACAAACAGGAAAAAAAAATTGTATACTTTCCTAAGGTGGTAAGAGGAACGGATCAAAACATAGGTGGCAGGATTATTTTTAGATAGTAAGGCACTTCTATTGCAAAACGTAAGAATGAGGAAAGGTACAATTAGAAGTAGGCTGGTTTGTTTACTGGAGGGACAGTCACAGAAATCATGATTACTGGCCAATTTCATTGCCTTTTAAGTATTTTCTTTGTAGAAGATGACATCACCTGACTAAGATGTGGGGGGAAATTTTAGGCATTTTAGGAATTTGGGGAGAGTGAAGAATAACTAGTTGTAGTAGGGAGGGTGAGAGTGTGTTGAAAAAGAGAGAAATAATAGAATGGCCAGAGAATAATAAGGCCTTGCATTTTGTGACCATAAAGTTGTAATAGTACCAAATATATAACTCTTTCCCAGCAGGAGTGAGATACTTAGAAAGAGGTATGGTTAAAATGAATCCTTTGGTTTGATCCATGTTTTGAGATTTGCCAGAGGGTATGGGTAAAAATGAATGAACAAGGGAGCCTACAGTTTTGTTTAAAATGTCTGATTTTAAATAAATTAATATAAAAATTAAAATGAATTAGAATATCATTTATAATTAAATATATGCAAAAAAGTATTTGTACTTACATACCAATTTGACAAACTGTGTAATTTATGATAATAAAAGCTCATATATAAATTACATGTATTTTAATGCTAATTTTTACCAATCAAGATTTAAGTATTTTACAGATATGAGTCATTTCATCCTCACAACAATCCTATAAAAGACGTACCATTACTGAGAACACTAAGGAAAAGAAATCCGAGCACATCCATCTAGACAGGGATGGGATTTGAACCCAGATTTTGTGGCTACAGAGTCCATGCTCTTAACAACATGCTGTGACATTTTCTGAAATGGAAAAGAGTGCGGCACCTGGGTGGCTCAGTCGGTTAAGGGGCTGCCTTCGGCTCAGGCCATGATCCCAGGGTCCTGGGATCGAGCCCCACATTAGGCTCCTTGCTCAGCAAAGAGCCTGCTTCTCCCTCTCCCTCTGCCTGCCGCTCCCCCTGCTTCTTCTCCCTCTCTCTCTCTGTGTCAAATAAATAAAAATAAATAAAATTTCAAATGGAAAAGAGAATAAGATTATAAGTAAGATGGATAAGATGGGAGATAAAGATTTGAGTGATATATTTTGAACAGATCAAAGGATGTTAGACTGAAAGTCTCAATGAAGCTGTAAAAGACAGCTTCCAAAGGTGGGAGTAACTGGACAAGCAAACCGCAAAAATAAAAAATTATAATAGCAGGATGTAAAGCTTGACAAAGAGATTTTTGGAGATGAATTAGAAATGTTTAATTACAATGTACAGAATGTGGGCAGGTAAGTGGGGAGCTAAGACAGAGGATCAAAAAGTGTCTGGAGATCAAGAAGTCAAGAATGGCTAGTTTACTTGGGTATAAAATCATCCAGCATGATGCCAGGTTTAGTAAAGTAAAATATGGGAAGCCAGGTATCAAAATCTTGGCTGAATCAAGATGAATGGCAGGGTGGTTGACAAATGGTAGGATAACGAAGGACAGAGGATATTCAATAAATCAAACACTAAGCATTTTAAAAGATAGTCAGAAAATAATGACTGGGAAAATACAATACAGTAAGATGATGGACACCAACTCCATATTCTGACCCTGAGGTTTAAGGGCTATGAATACATAGCTACTTCTTTTAGAGAGGGCATGATGATAATCAATTCCTCAGGTAAAACCTGGCTTTTATTAAAGCAAAGGGATAAAAGAAACATCCAGACAGAAAGCTGAAATTGAGCAGTTTTGGGATTATGGTAAAAAATATGCATTTGTCTGTTGAAGGGCATCTCGGCTCTTTCCACAGTTTGGCTATTGGTCCATATATAGAATGGAATATTACTCAGCCATCAGAAAGGATGAATACCCAACTTTTGCACCAACATGGAACTGGAGAAGATTATGCTAAGTGAAATAAGTCAAGCAGAGAAAGTCAATTATCATATGGTTTCACTTATTTGTGGAATATAAAGAATAGCATGGAGGACATTAGGAGAAGGAAGGGAAAAATGAAGGGGGTGAAATAAGAGGGGGAGACAAACCATGAGAGACTATGGACTCTGGGAAACAAACTGAGGGTTTTAGAAGAGAGGGGGAGGAGGGGATTGGTTAGCCCAGTGATGGTATTAAGGAGGGCACGTATTGCATGGAGCACTGGGTGTTATACACAATGAGTCATGGAACACTACATCAGCCGCAGCAACTTCTTCCTAGAAACATTGCCAAAGGCAAGGGAAGCAAGGGCAAAAATGAACTCTTGGGACTTCATCAAGATAAAAAGCTTTTGCACAGCAAAAGAAACAGTCAACAAAACCAAAAGACAATCAACAGAATGGGAGAAGATATTTGCAAATGACATAACAGATAAAGGGCTAGTATCCAATATCTATAAAGAACTTCTTAAACTCAACACCCAAAGAACAAATAATCCAATCAAGAAATGGGCAGAAGACATGAACAGACAATTTTTCCAAAGACATCCAAATGGCCAACAGACACATGAAAAAGTGCTCAGCATCGCTCGGCATCAGGGAAATCCAAATCAAAACCTCAATGAGATACCACCTCACACCAGTCAGAATGGCTAAAATTAACAAGTCAGGAAAGGACAGATGTTCGCGGGGATGCAGAGAAAAGGGAATCCTCCTACACTGTTGGTGGGAATGCAACCTGGTGCAGCCACTCTGGAAAACAGGATGGAGGTTCCTCAAAAAGTTGAAAATAGAGCTACCCTACGATCCGGCAATTGCACTACTGGGTATTTACCCCAAAGATATAAATGTAGGGATCCGAAGGGGTACGTGCACCCCGATGTTTATAGCAGCAATGTCCACAATAGCCAAACTGTGGAAAGAGCCAAGATGTCCATCAACAGATGAATGGATAAAGAAGAAGTGGTATATATATACAATGGAATATTATGCAGCCATCAAAAGGAATGAAATCTTGCCATTTGCAACAATGTGGATGGAACTGGAGGGCATTATGCTGAGCGAAATAAGTCAAACAGAGAAAGACATGTATCATATGACCTCACTGATATGAGGAATTCTTAATCTCAGGAAACAAACTGAGGGTTGCTGGAGTGGGGGGCTTGGGAGGGATGGGTGGCTGGGTGATAGACACTGGGGAGGGTATGTGCTATGGTGAGTGCTGTGAAGTGTGCAAGACTGTTGAATCACAGACCTGTACCTCTGAAACAAATAATACAATATATGTTAAAAAAAAAGGAAGAAGAAGATAGCAGGAGGGGAAAAATGCAAGGGGGGAAATCGGAGGGGGAGACGAACCATGAGAGACGATGGACTCTGAAAAACAAACTGAGGGTTCTAGAGGGGAGGGCAGTGGGGGGATGGGTTAGCTTGGTGATGGGTATTAAAGAGGGCACGTTCTGCATGGAGCACTGGGTGTTATACGCAAACAATGAATCATGGAACACTACATCAAAAACTAATGATGTAATGTATGGTGATTAACATAATAATAAAAAATGACATAATAGATAAAGGGCTGGTATCCAAGATCTATAAATAACTTATCAAACTCAGTATCGAAAAAAACAAATAATCCAGTCAAGAAATGGGCAGAAGACATGAACAGACACTTCTCCAAAGAAGACATACCAATGGCCAACAGACACATGAAAAAATGCATCTCTTGCCATTAGGGAAATACAAATCAAAACCACAATGAGATACAACCTTATACCAGTCAGAATGCCTAAAATTATCAGGACAGGAAACAACAAATGTTGGCAAGGATGGAGAAAGAGGAACCTTCTTACACTGTTGGTGGGAATGCAAGCTGTACAGGAACTCCTGAAAACAGTATGGAGGTAACCTCAAGAAGTTAAAAATAGAGCTACTGTATGACCCAGCAATTGCACTACTGGTTATTTACCCCAAATATAGAGATGTAGTGAAAAGAATGGGCACCTTCACCCCAATGTTCATAGCAGCAATGTCCACAATAGCCAAACAGTGGAAGGAGCCAAGATGTCCTTCATCAGATGAATGGATAAAGCACAGGTAGTTCATATATTTAATGGAATATTACTCAGCCATCAGAAAGGATGAATACTTACCATTTACACCAACATGGATGGAACTGGAGGGGATTATGCTAAGTGAAGTAAGTCAAGCAGAGAAAGACAATTATCATATGGTTTCACTCATATGTGGAACATAAGGAATAGCGTGGAGGACCACAGGGGAAAGGAGGGAAAACTGGGAAGAAATCAGAGAGGGAGACAAACCATGAGAGACTCTGGACTCCGGGAACCAACCTTAGGGATACAGAAGGGAGCAGGGGACTGAGTAACTTGGGTGATGCGTATTAAGGAGGGCACATGTGGTCATGAGCCCTGGGTGTTATTCACAACTAATGAATCATTGAACACTACATCAAAAACTAATGATGTACTATATTTTGGCTAATTGAACATAAATAAATAAAGAAAAGAAAGAAAGAAAGAAAGAAAGATGTACTGTATGGTGACTAACATAATAAAAATAAATAAATAAATAAATAAATAAATAAATAAAATATGATTTTCCAAGGTTGTACACTAAAAGTAAATTATTCTGTGTGTGGAAAGATCCTTTATGGGTAGGCTTCTCAATCTGTCAGGTTATGTTCTTTCAAGAAGAGGGCAGGCAACTGGGAGACTTTTGTTATTGCAATGAACTATCAAGAAATCATCTGGCTGCAAAGGCTGAAGCACCAGCTGTAAGGTTCAAGGACCTGAAAGATCACTTTAGTAGGTTGGGCATGCATCGTATGCAGTAATCATTCCAAACTGAGAAGAGGTAGACATAACTTTTTCCGCACTTAGGTAATTCTCTAGCAGCCTTCAAGGTGGGGTGATGATTTTTCTCACAAACCAGTTAATCATAAGGACCACCATTGTTCTGTGATCATTTGTGTTTGTTCTCTTTGTTGCTTGCCTTCATGTCTCCTGAGTTTTGAAAATGTCAACAATGCTCAACTCAACCACCAGTGAGGTGAGATTGCCATTGTTTTCCTATAACTCTCCTGTTTTCCTGGTTGGTCCTTTATTCTTCTTAAACCTTCTGATGCTTTGTAACTCATTCCTTTTTTCTCTTGCAGACAAACACCTCTCTCTTCTAGATTATAACTTGGGGGAAGCAGAGTGGTACAGCCAAGGTACTGAGGTCCTTGGCAATAGTCCCCTTTTTTTTTTAACTCATAGTCCCCTCCTCCTTGTAATAAGCAAGTATTTAAAAGGAGGTGATAGTTGGTGTGATGCCATATTAGGATGTACTCAAATGCAATGTTATACAGTACCAGTGACCACAGCTCACTCACCACTCTCAGAGCTACTGCTCATTTATCAACCCTGCCAGTACCATTTTTCACCATGATGCTTGTATTCTCCTTCACCTCTCTCTAGACACTACCTTCCAGCACTCTACCCCTGAGATAAAATATAAAACTCAAAATGTTAGGTGTGTTACGATTTATCTGAATGGGATTCCTGTTGTTCACCACTGGATCCCTGGATCTTATACAAGAAATTTGCGCAGACAACTGTTTAAACATCCTTAAACATTCTCTGTGAGTTAAAGAGGATGTTTTTCCCCCTCTTCTGTAGATACCCTTATTTAGATGGTTTTATAAAATAAGTAGACTGTTTCTAACCTAGAATAATTTTTAAAGCAGTTTTAGCAATTTTTACTACTCTTATAAAACAGGATATCATTAAAACATTAGAATACAGATGGAGAATGCTACCAATGAGTAATTTGATCAAATTTTACATAAAGTCCTTTTTTTGTTCTGCCAACTGACCCTCCAGTGGCCTTGAGAGGTTGAATTAGCTCTAAGTGCTTTCACAAGCCTTTGTGCAATTCCAGTGTTTTATAACAAATGCCTAACCCCATCATTTTTTGCCTTTTCTAAAATGGCTAAAGTCACAATTTTCCTTTCATGTCTGAGCTACAACTTTGATTTTCCATCAGCACAAACATGTGGATAAGCTAAAATAGATCTAGAGCTAATGCTCAACACCAACAGATCGAGATGAAAACACATACACACATGTAGTATTTGTTATCAGCTTCATCTGAGCAGAACAGGATGGAACATTAACTTCAACCTCCTCACCTCACTGATCCTGGGCTAAAGCTTTCAAATGCGGTGTTGATTTTGAACTCCATTAGTCTTTTATGCTCAGGCTGTGAGAAGATTCATTCTCATGCAAGGCCTGGAACTGGTTGCTAATAAAATCCTACCCTGACAAATAAATGGACTGTAATATAACCTGCTTTAGGGCAGTGAAATCTCAACCACTCAAATATTATCTGTAGCAAAGCAATATGCTGCTTACTACTGTTCCCCAGCAATTCCCACAGAATGGTACTCTATCCCTTTGCTTGTCCCAAATTTCTCCATTAATGAAACTAAAACCATACATCATCTGCCATAGGATTGCAATGTTCTTTTGTTATGATATCTGAGATATGTTCGAACAGGATAGCTATTAAATTTAATAAAAAGCTCCTGTTAGAGCTGTATACACAAAATTTTAGGATTTTTTGTATTGACCAGCATGACGGAGACTGAATCAAGTATAATATAGGCTCTCCAAACAAGCTGAAAAACCTGAAATTTTCTATTTTTTCATTTTATGTATGAACTAAAATAACATTTCCATTAAAGCAGATGGCAACTATTTTTCTAAAATTTGTAATTATAATTTACCAAACTCTGAAAGACACAAAAAGGGAGAGTGAGACAGGTGTGGAAAAGATGATTACGCTGATGGGGGCAGGTTCAGAAGATTTATAAAGTACACCCTATAGAATTTTCTTCCTTGCTTTCCTCTCAGGGATGCTGTGAGGATCAAATGTGGCAAGGCATTGAAATTGTACTACACGTTATGAAGCAGTAGACAGAGGCAAGATATTATTTTGACCAAATAGAATACTGTCAGTCCTTAATAAACATAACCATTCATTAAATTCTATTTCAACTATGAATCTGACACCATAAAATATAACAGTTTTACAAAAGGAAAAAGAGTCTGAATGCATAATTTATTATTTAGGCCATTTTCATAGTTCTCTACAGGTATAAATAATAATGTTTACCTTTCTCTCTAGTAAACCTTTCTGAACAGCTCAATTAATACTCATTACTAGTAAGCTTTTTTCCTACTTGTATCACACTAAGGAATTCCCAGGTACCACCTTACAGTAACTACACTGTTTTCACTGAGTTCTGTACATGGATTCAGTTTAGAATTGTGTAATTTCGTATTTTCTTCACAGAGAGGTTTCAACAAAGTAGGTCCAGTCAATGAGTACATCAACAAAACCAGAACATCATGAAGCAGACTCACCTGCAAAAGGAAAACAGAGAAACATAAAAGAAGAGGATGTGAAAAATCAGGAGCACCAATCAAGGTAAGCTTTCTAAGTGAGTATAGCCATGAAGGAAAAGGAAGTGGTAGGTTCAGGAAAAACAAGGATGAGGGCATAGCCAGCAGAGATAATGCCATACAACATGTATAAGCAATTTATGTGAGATGGGTATAAGATCAGCTGGTCACCCTGTATCGTAGCTGGACAAATAGATGAGCATCAGTGAAAGACTGGTAAAATATGAAGTGGTAGAAGTTATTCAAATGTCTCAAGATCTCGGAATCTTTTGAAGTGAAACAATATATTTTTAATTAAAAACAATGTGTGTGACCCTGCATAGATCACTTAACATCTCCAAGTCTTGGTGTTCTCAGCTATAACATGAAGATAATAATAACTGCGGTCAGGATCATTATGAGGTGCTCACTGGCTAGTAACTATTACTACTTAGCAATTATTGGATAAGACAGTGTTTAAGGAAGATAAAGACAATTATTTGGAAAAAAATTATTTCATTTTCTTCCAATCAAGTTCCCCACTCATAACTGAATCACTTAAGAATCATAGGTCATGGGATTTATTTTACTGGGAAGTTTTCCAAGGATTAAAAATATCATATATCAGAAAGAAAATAGACTTAGTCATTTATTATGTCATTTTGTACAAAATATTTCTTATTTGTACAGTAAGTTACACAGTTGTATTTGTAACTAATGTACAGTATGGTGACTATAGTTAACAATACCATGTTGGGAAAAAAAAAAGAAGCTATCTGGCCCATAATTCCATCAATGTGGACATTTAACTTGATGTCAATGAACATTAAATGTAGAACAAAATTCTTCTAAAAGAACTCAGTAGCCTTCATCAGAGAAAATGGTATGCCTCATTCAAGAAGAAAAGAAAAACATCTATTTCAGACTTCATTAGCCAGAACATGTGAGGTCCTCCTTTAATATCTGGCAGCATTTCAAGACATTACTTTCCTACTTTCCTCCATTTCAAGACTAAACCCTGCTTTTAGCATAGGCTTTTGGAAGGGAGATAGAGAATACAGAAAACGTTATTTAACCTGAGATCTTTGGTTCACTTCTATCTCTGGCAAAATTCAAGTAATACTATTTCTAAGAAAAGCAAACAGTCTTTAATGCTCTACACAGAGCCTAGAAAATTAATCTCAAAATGTTATCAGATGACAACTTGAAATACTTAATTGAAGTCATTTACTGTTTTTGGTAACAGTACATCATAATTTAGAACTAACTTTTTATAAAAAAAAATTCAAATTAACTGGGATGAAAATGTAAGGATTATTACATAATGGGTAATACTTAAATATTATAACAAAAAGATGCTGAAAGAGTATTACACATGTTTGAAAATGAGGCATTCGGGACTTTGAGAACTGCTGCCTTGTCAGCACCTGATGTTAGGCTCAGAACTATGCATAACTGGGCCTCAACTTATTTATTAGTTACTTATTATTTATTAGTTATGATGTGTTATTTATCACATAATTAGTTCAATCATAATCCTTAGTCACTCAATTTTTTAGACTGTGAGCACCTTAAGAAATGCACTCTGCCTTTTTTACTTGGCCCTGAGTTCACCTCTTGTATTTAGTCAATGAGTAAATCAACCAACATATAGGAAGTGACTCCTATATGAATCTTGGATTAAGAAATTCATTTTTTAAACATGTTTAAGTAAATTCTGCACTAGCTGTGGAGAAAAGGCACATGTATATGATGAGAAGAAATAAATTAGTGATCAAATTTGAAACTAAAATTCATATAGCACTCTGGTTGCAAAAGAATATATATTAACTAATGATGATGGACTCTTTTGTATGTAAAACCCTCAATTATACACTAGATTCTGCCTTGAGATTTTACATACAGAAATAATAGTTGTAACTGAGACATATTATTTTGTGTGGCCTTTCAGAGCCAAGTATAAAATGGATCCTGATTATGTAATTTACCCATTTTCTGATTTGACAGTTCTGTGACAGATATGGGAGCTCTTTGGATCAAATATTAGAAAAGAAAAAAAAAGGTTTAAAGCAGTTATTCCTGATTCACCAACAGCCATCCTTTAATATCTCTTCACTGAGTTCCATATCATGAAAGATTATGCCACTAATCATTAGCACTGATTAAGCAATAAGTAATTTATTTTCCTTTTAAATGAAAAACATCTGTGTTTGCTTAGCAGCACTTGTGCCATTAGCTACACCATAGCTTTTATTATCACAGCAAGTAGAAATAATTTCTACTAACGTATTTTATGATACTCACAGACTCTTAAGCTAGTCACAGCAGGTTTACCAATGCTAAGCGTACTTTGACCTACAGGCTCTTTGCAAGACCAGATATTGCTTGTGTACGTCCTCCCCTACACACCGGCCTTTAGCAGACTAAGAACACATGAGCTCACATTGAGAAGCACGGACTTATAGTTCGTAGACAGAACAGGGACTAATTTGTAAATAAGAAGAATCCAGGGACAAACTTTAAAAGGGGTATTGTAACACTCCCACAAATCCTAAAATTTTACAGGCACAGGACTGTGAGGAAATGGAATAACATGTATAACATATTGTTAAATGATGACATCCTATTAATTTGATTAAATTTGGAAATCAAAGATATAGATGTTATTTCACCATATCAAGCATGGAGTTCCTCATACACCCATCATTTCAGTCATCAACAGACAGTAAGGAAACAACTTACTTATTTGGGTGAAAAACAAGGTTATTGTGCCAGTGTTCAAATCTTTGTAATGTGGACTTTAATATAGAACTAGGTAGTAATTACACACTAATGCAGTATTTAAGAAATAATCAGGTACTCAGTTAACTATTGAATGATAATCTATGTTCTTTCCATTTTTCATATTCTAATGCCTACATTGAAACCAGAATGCTATTTTAGTTTTTTAAAGCACATTTCAAAACTAAGTATATAAGAGTAAAAATACAGCATTATACCCCAATACTGTTTTAGTATCTAGTTGTACACATATTTGTATGAATATGACATTTAGGAACCAAAGAAACATGTTTCAGATATGTGTTACTACTTACATTTATTCAAATTATTCCAAGTAAATAGAATACATTGTAAGTAATAAAGGTATCCGTGCTCATAAAGAAATCTTTTATCTCAGCCCACAGTCTCCTTTAGCCATTATTACTACAGCTTATCCAAAGAAATGGCCTTGCTCTCTAATGGATTCTTCTAATGTTCTTCTACAGTACAAACTAAACACTGAATCAAAGATGAAAATGAAATTGGCCCAGAGAAAGTACAATGCAGGAGATATTATTTATGGATTTTCCAGTATAGACTTAATGGCAATGAAGGCTGTTATTAGATAATAAAAGGAGGCAACCAGAAGCCTAGAATTCTATAAATGTAAGATTCTTGGTATTGTGGAGAACACAATGTCAGCCCAGCCCAACCGTCTCAATGCCCTTGAGCAAAACACTTACATATCCTATGCCTCTGTTTATATATCTTCACAATGAGGAGTTGGATGAATTGGCCTTTTAGTACACTTCCAGATCTAATACTTTACACTAGCCTATCTTTTACTTTAACACAAACAATCACTTTTATGCTCCCTTCTCTTTTTGTACTCGGGAAGTAGCCAAACATTCCCTTTCTAAAGGATGTGTTGCCACCTAAGTTAGAGAAAGAGATGGTTCATCATTATGGAGGAAAATAAACTACATACTAGACTATCTCTGCGCAGAGCAAATCAGGAAATACCCCACTTAAAAACAAATGTTCTACTACTGTACTATCTTCCAGTTTGAATAAATGTTTTTGCAATGATGTGATTAGTCCCTCTAACTTGTATTCAACAACTTATTCTAAATGCCTAAATCATACCAAAACCAATGATTAATGGTTTACAGAATCTCTGATAAATGTACAAACAAGTGCTGATTCATCCCGTGTCTCACAAGTCACAGGAAGCAAAAGGGAAGCAAACAGAGAATGCACCTCCTGCTCTGGGTCCTGACTAGCTATTAGATGAAAGTTGTCTTTCCTTTCTTTCCACAGTTGACATACTGGATAAAAGAAATGCTCTTTGACGGCACACCCTCTCCCTGTGCTCACTTCAGCTATGTAAATATAGAGACACTGCGAAAGCAAGGTCAGAAACAAAGCCCAAATCTATCATTCTTTTAGCTTCTCAAGCAGATGCTTATAGCTCCCTGGCTGGGAGCTATTTCGGTTTTCTTTTTGAGGCTCCCATTCCCCTAAGATGAGGCGCACATGACCCAAGCTGGGAAATGCTACTCAGAGAACCATGGCAAGAGGTATTTCAACAATGTTTCAGGGAGAAGTTGCCAAGATATTAAAATCATCTTTTTCGCTGTGATTGTTGTGATGTTTGCACCCTTTTCCCTCAAGCCCTAGAAGAAAATGTAAATGGAAAAGCATTCTTTATACTCTGGCATGGCAAGAACAGGACAGTAATGAACTCAGGACACGCTCCATTGCAAGGGTATTTACTGGAGCTTTGGCAGCATAGGAATTTGATTTGGTTTTTGAGAGCAAAGAAAGCTGGTTAGAGGCTTTGGGGTTTTTGTCTCTTTCTATGATATAGGAACAAATGATTTCATCAAAATGATGAATTTTGACCATGTGGTAAAAATGTAATATTTTATTTTTTCAAGGACATCTGTCTCTTAAAACATCAATTTCATTTGGAAAAATAAGCTGTACAACCAAAAGAAATGTTCTGCTGCTCTTTTAATAAAGCTATAACTGATACCTGTAAGCCAGATGTGTTTTAATGATAAAAGGACAGTGACAACTCTCTGATAAATTTCACAAAAACTGAAAAGTGTGGGCATGCTGGTGGGACACAGGAAGTTAATGGACATGGCTGTCTTTTCAATTAAGCTTCTATGAATATAAATTATTCAACCTTTACCTTAAAACAACCACCTAAGAAATTTAGCACATGTTGTGAACAACAATATCATCAGTATCCTGTAAGTAGGTCCTTATTTTTCCAGGTATCATACTGCAGATAAATCTTTAGTTGATTTTTAGTTCACCTTTCAAAGTTCTAATGACCTTTAAAATAGCTTACTATAAAAAAGAGAGAGAAGGAGAATAAAATTGAAAAAGGGTTGATGGCAGTAGTGGGGAAAAAAAATCTATCAATAGAAATCAGAAAGGAAAAGAACCCTTGTCGAAAAATGGGAAAAGTTCAAATCAGGGAAGAACTTCATGTTCCCCAGGGCTTCAGTGAGAACATAACGAAACAACTGCGTTAACAAAGTCACAGAAACAGTATCAGATATTGAAATCAAGAACTTGACTAACTTAATTTCAAAACTGATCTTTTCACCATCAGGCAAGGAATGACTTGTTTTCTTAGTATATAGTGGAAAGCCTGAAGCTACCAGGCAAATTTTGGCCCAGAAGCCCCTACCGTCCCTACTGACAGCATATGCTCTTTCTACATTTCACTTCCTGCCATTTTCATCACAACACCGCATCACACTGGCAGTCACTGAAGTGTCCCATATTACTTAATTGAAATCCTCATTTCCTATAAACGGGCTACTGTCAAACTCAGGAGATAAGCTCTAAACATATATACAGATTTTATTTTTATTTTAAAATTCTTTTTCACAGAAAAATACAAACTTTAAATGTACAAAAGACATCACCCAAAGACCTGCTAGCCACCAAAATCCACGGTGGACTTTTTATCATATTTCTTCTTAAGAAAGAATTTTTAACATTTATATAGTCACTGGTATATACTTTTGTAGCCTTTTCTTGCTTAGATTTTTCTATATTTGCCAGAGTCGTGGCAGCTTTATTTCTAATAAAGTTTCTATATGATATTAATAGAAATACTCTATGCAAAATGGGTGAAGGGGAGTGGGAGATACAGGCTTCTAGTTATGGAAGGAGTAAATCACGGGCATAAAAAATACAGAGAAGAGAATATATTTCATGGTTCTGTTAATAGGTTTCATGGTTAATAGATGGTAGCTACACTTGTAACGGCCATAGAAAAATGGATAGAGTTTTTGGATCACTATGTTGTATACCTGCAATGAATGTAACATTGTGCACTAACTATATTCAAATAAAAACAAAATAAAACAAAATAGGAATATTTTATGACTTATAAAGAGCTCTAATCATCATTTTATGCATATCGTACTACCTTATGTAACCATTCTGAAAATGTCAACTATTTAGGTAGTTTTTCTCCATTTCAGTAATACTGAAATCAATTCTTTAGTCTTGTGCCAATATTAATTCTCAAATATGGTATAGTTTCTCTCACTATGTCAGGCCTATCCAGGTTAAAATAAATTTACAATTAGATATGTAAAAATTATATCTCATTTTAAAATTTTCATTATCAAATTATTTATTAAATTAACTATTATGTCTCAGGGTTATTAGTCATTTGCATTGTTTATTAATTATTTTTATTCTTGCATTTTATTAGAATTAAGGTGCCAATTACTTTCTGGTTTATAAAGTACTCTATGTTTTAAAGCTATCAATCTTTACGGTAAATATACCTTCAGTGTCCAGTTTAGGTTTTAATTTTGTTTTACAATATTTTCTTCTACCTTTTTTGCATCACTAATCTTTCCAAATCAGAAAAAAAAAAAAAGGAGGGGAGGAAAAGAGGGGAAGGTTATCATTCTAGGGTTCACAAGATAATGACATTTTTACAATTGTTAACATGCTCTTATTCACACGCTGTAAAGGTGATTCTTAGGTTGTTTGGACCTTTTCAGATATAAAGACAGTTGTGGCTACCTGAGCAATAGGTAGGCTGCCATTTTGATCTTGCAAAAGGAAAAGCAATCATACCTCCAAGGCAACAACAAGCTGACTTTGTTCCTGCCATAACTCTTTTTATAATCTACCTCCAGGTAGTCTTCAAATTATTAACTAAAAACACCAGCTATCAGGGTGATTATACTATTTTAGTTTTCTAGTTATTCTATGATGAAACACACATACATGTATCCATTAGAACACTTAAAAATCAAGTCTATAATTACTTATTTATAGCTGTTTCTTCCCAACAAACTATGAACTACTGAGGAATGTGTATTCTTTTTTTACTCCAATATTATGCCTAGAAGAGAACAGGTGTCCAATTAATGTTAAATGAAGAGCATAATTACCTAATTATTTAAAGAAGTAATTAGAGAATGAAATACAGAGGGGCAGGAATAGAGTAAATACATAATTATACCATTCTCTGTCATGGCACAGAAGGACTAGCAAATCAAGATACTTGGAGGCACCAAATCAAGAGAAACTGTGGTCACTCAGTCACCTCTTCAGACAGAAAGGAACTGGCTGGATTTCCAGCAGAATGTGCATTTACCCAAGCCTCTGGTTTCCTGTGGGAGATACCATCATCATATCTGGGGTTAGTCAGCTTCACTGGAGCAGGGTATCTTAGGAGTTATGCTCCTTCTAGAACCTGCTTTCTCACATTTCTGCTACTATGATTATGATGAACAAAAAACAGATATCCCTTTAAGTGGAATATACTTCCATTCCCTATGTAAAGACCCATAGAGATGCCTCACATACCATGTGGTAGCCCACTCACTCTCCCACAAAGACTGGTCTACCATAAGATCAGTCTCTTTTAAAAAAGGAACAAGGAAACTGCATCATAAGGATGTTAAAAAAAAAAAAAAAAAAACCAGGAAATAAGAATTAAATCAGTGAAAGAGATAAAGTAAAATATTGTGATAATTAAAGAAGTAAAGCAAAAAATGCTCTTCAGGGAAAGGAAATATTAAGTTCCAAACAGATCAAAAGCCAGGATTTCTATGGAGAGTTTCCTGAAGGAATAGATAGATCTATTATGCTATTCTTAAGATGAGTTTGATACTCACAAGCTAATATGAGAAAACAATCTACAGAAATCATGACCTATATGTAAAGTTCCTATGATTAACCAACTAGTATGATCTAGGAAGACTAGTTAGAGATGTTTCCTTAGATAATACAGAGCTTCTCATCAGTTTAAGCATTTCCAATCATACCATCTTTTATGAAACATAGATTTATTAATCTTAATAGGAAATCAAAATTTATATAATACAACTGATAAGCAAAAGTATAGCAGAAATTACTGCAAATGGACACTGCTTATTTATCATCTCTATATTCGTTTTGAGAAGAAAAAAAAGTTTCCAGGTAAGGCATTTTGCCATGTACAAGTTTAAACTTAGTCTCATTGTTCCAGTTTTAAAATGGCAGTTACAAAAGAAAAAAATAAAATACCCCATTTCCACCTGGATTCCACACAAAATCAACAAAGAGAATCAATGATTTAAAAATACCATCTTCAAAGAAATTCTGATATATCCATAAGACCAAATTTAATAAATGAAGGACTGACACATTTAGTGAAGACAGATAAGGATGCTCATGATTATAGGTCTCATAAAGTTAGGATTTCATCATGAAAACTACAGCCTATGTACCAAACCAATTCCTTATTTTTAACAATGGAACCCAAGGGCAGGGCTGTAGCAATGAATTCCACAGACCCCATTCAGCAAGTCTGAAGAGGCAGGTAAAATATAAGCACCCAGACAAGTCATTTTTGTAGAAAGCAAACTAGCTGTGTATTAGTGTAGAGAGAAAACACTGCATTTTTACCAACTCTGCTATTTTCAGTTTGCTGTGTAGACAAAAAGCTGAAAAAGACACACCCACAATAACGAGATCATGAAGTAAAATCTGCTACCACGGGACCTCCCTGAAATAGCTGGTCCAGGAAAATCCCAGTACTTCCAAAGAGGAGTAATATTATAAAATGGAACCAAAAATAGATCTACTCAAAGACACTTAGTTGTCTAAGAAAAAAGAAGCCTGAGGACGGGAAAGAGAAAAGGAGAAAAAAAGGAAAGGAATAAAAAAAAAAAAAGTGCTGCCAAGAGAAACTGAAAATCATAACCAAATTTATATATTTATATTGACACATATATGAAGCAGGGAGGATATAGTATCAGTCTCAGTATACACTACACCTATCCTACCAGAGGGTTTCTACAATGCCCTCCTCATTCAGGGCACTTGGAGCAAGGCAACAGGTGTGCTGGCTGCTGGCAAGGAGGCAGGCTAGCTTCTATACCACATTCCTGTCTCCCTCTGCCTCTCCAAGAGGCTCTTCCCTCCAATCTTAGAAGGGGATTTAATCTCTTTTCCTAGGGTCAGAATAGTGCCAACCTGCCTACTATATGGCTTACTGAAAACTTCTTTGCTCTATCTTCCAGGCTTGGTGCTCTCAAAATTAATTGTTTGTACTTTCAAAAATTGTTCTTTGCAGATTAAAATGCTTGTTGGAGATACGCACTTTGAAAACCCTATTTCCAACCCCCAACCTGCATGTCTACCTTTCTCAGGCTCAAACTGAAGAACACTGAGGCCACGAGGAACAAGCATAAGTTACTGGAAATGTAAGTACTTCAGCTTAAAATATTCAAAAATAGTATTTCTGATATAATAATATAATAATTAAAGTTTTATCTGCAGTGGAAAATCTGAATATATGAATATCATAATAAATTAATTTCTTATACCATAATACAAATATGTTGAGAAATGACTATGAAGAAATTTACCATTTCTAATGTATATATTAATTCAAAAATATTTGCTGCATTTTTACTATGTTCCAGGTATTATACTAGGCACTAGAAACAAAAGGATGAATAAGACACACTTACCTTCTTCCATTTCTTCCTTCACCGGCCTGGAATTTAGGGTTATTCTCAACCTCCCTCATCCTTAGTAACTTATCTTCACTCTGCCTTTTTATTCTGGCGAGAAGCATCATATCACCAAGCAACATGTTTGGGAAACATGTTTATTTCACAAATTGTATCTCTTTAAAGTCGGTAAACAAGACTTTGAAAATACTAGCCTGTGGACATGGTACTAAATGTACACTGAGATATGATGCAACTGAAATATGTATTTACATTCACATCCCATAAATGTAAAGTATTTCCCCACTCAGCCTTCAGGATATTGTTCCACATTCTCTTAGTATGTTCACCTGCTGATCCTAACCACTCTCTAACATTAAATCAATCCTATTTATTTCTTATGGTGCATACACTATTGACTGACATCCTAAAAGAATACAAAGTCAGAAACATTTTGCTTATCACTGTACCCATTCTCTTGGGGCAAAACACTCCTGACTGGTGATTACTTCCTATCAAAGCTCTTTCGATTTATGTTCTTTGAGTAATTGCCACAAGTAAGTTCATCTATTTTGCAAATGCATGCAGAATTGGACATGACTCTCTGTAGTTCTTATGGTTTCCCCTGTTGTAAAGGTTGAGTTGCCTATTTTCCTGAGAGGAAGAGAAGAAACAGTATGATAATCATTTGATTGTCACAACATCCTCATGTAGTAAATACTACCACTACCCTTCTAAAAAACAAACAAAAAAAAAAAACAAAAAACGAATGGGCAAGAAGTTTGCTTGCACTTTGATCATAATCATACAATTAATTAGTGGTAAATTCAAGATTTCAACCCCGAGATCTGGCTTCAGGTCCAGTGCCAAGTTTCTACATTACTCCTCCAGTCTCCCTGTATTCTCTAGTGGTCTTTCAATCTCCTGGGTCCTTGGGATCCTAAAAAGGTTTTCCTCAGAAAGGAAGAAGAAAATGTAATCAGGGAAAAAGGAGGTCTGGAGGTATGGAGAAACCACTCATACAGTCTAGGATAAAGCACGTCTACTGACGAGTGGGAATAAAATATTTAGCTTTAAGAGAAAAAAAAAATTCCCTAACTAGGACAGGAATGATAGAGTATTTTTGTCACCTCATCTCACAAAGAAGTTTCTAAAATCACTAAATAAAGAGGAGACAGGGAATACTTTTCATCCCATCTTATAAACAAAATTCCTATGTCCTCTCCTTTTTTCAACTTGATATAAAATGCATGGACTACAAAGAGAATTCTTGATATTGAGGATTTCAAACTCCACTATTTTGAACAAATACATCCAATGCATCTTCTATGTAATTGAAAAGATGGAATTAACTTTAGGTTCCTGCCGAACACAGTGTTCTACTATTTGCCAGGTACAGTTTTACTGGTACACACAGAGATTTTGAACAAAAGAGATGTACATCTCTGAATTCACTGAATTTATTTTCCAGTGGATATACAGTAAATAGTAATAATTAATACAATATGTCAGATGGAAAACTACATTATGGAGAATAATAAAACAGAGAAGGAGAATAAGCAGTGCCATCTTTTTTATTGATTTTTTTTTTTTTTTTTCAGAGAGGGAGACAGAGAATCTAAAGCAGACTCCATGCCCAGCGCAGAGTCTGACATGGGGCTCAATCTCACAACCCTGAGACTACGACCTGAGCTGAAATCAAGAGTCGGATGCTTAACTGACTGAGCCACACAGGTGCCCCAGCAGTGCCATCTTGGTATGAATGCCATTTTGGATTGGATGGCCAAGAAAAGCCTCACTGATATTTGAGCACACACCTGAAGAAGATGAGAGTGAATCATACAGATAGGAAGTAAAAACAGCTTTTCATCATGAGGAAATAGAGTTACAAACCAAAACAGACTGTCTTCATTTGGGAGAGAACAATATATAATAATGTAATATTCAAAACCAAGATATTTAATAAAATTGCTATAGTATTAAAAAGTCATTTGTTCTATTGTCTAGTGCTGTCTGGCTATTTCAAATGGAATGAATACAAAATAACTGTAAATATATTGTTTCCTAAGTTGCAAATTCACTGATATCTGAAGGAAGTAACTCCCAAAGGGGAGATTAATATGGAAGAAAGTTGTATCCAAACATCACTATTGTCATACACTGTACCACAATGCCCTTGCACTTTTTCCAGAAAATAATTTTACCCTAAACACAGTGTTGTGCATCATAGCAATCCTGTCCAGAAATTCTTAGTTGTTAACTATGTAAAGATTAAAAAATAAATAAGGACTTAAAAATAACCTATACCATATACTAAAAACAAAAAGCTTAAATGGCCACATACTGTGAACATTTTCTAGGATTATCTGATTTTTCTTCTGTTAAAATTAATACATTTTAGGATTCATATACAGATAGAAAATACCCTATAAAAACCACCAACAGCAAGAAGTGGAACAGCAAATGCCTAACCCAGTGCTCGACCCCCAGTAGGGCTCACTTATTGTCTGTTGAATGAAGAAATGAATAAATAATGAATGGAGGTAAAAATATTTACATATTGAGAGATTTAGTGACAATTGCAAATCATGATTAATCCTTGCAATTCATTTCCCTATAGCAAATATATTTTCTTAATGACCCTCCACCTCTGTAATGTATTTGTGTATTAACACACTATCACAGTACACAGCACACTTCTAATTTGTAGATTTTTCACACTAACCCTGTAATCAATACCTTGTTGATAGACTAGGACCTGTTTTTAAAAATATGAATGATATCAAAAGTGCAGAGCCAAGCTGAAATCTGGCTGGAGAGAAAAGGAAATATTTCTAGGAAAGAAAAGGAAAAATAAAAAGAGTAGTACATGAAAATAAATTAAAAGGTAAATTATTAATTTTGGTTTCAGGGCGGAATGATGATGGAATGGCACTTCAATTTGTTATCATTACCTTCTCTCAAAAAATAACCCATATCATGAATTGATTTCATATATGTACATAAGGAATTTATTCTCAAAGGAAAGGAAGACACCAGATCACCTCTTCTCTGCTAAGATTCTACAGACAAGCATTCTAACATATAACCTTAATTTTATAATTTCTGGGCCAACTGGAAATTAGGCACTACTTAGGACTAGCTCATTCAGTTATACCAGAAGGCCATCGATACCAAAGTCATGGTACTGAGCTTTTGTTGTCACTTTAGCTCTGATGTCTTCAATATTCTCACCTATAAAATGTCTCTTGCCAAACCTAAAAATATGGAAATGTGCTCTGTTGATCATAAAGATAATGGATAAAAGTTGCAGTTTTATTTCAAAATAAAGAAAATAATTCAATTTAGAGCATAAGCCTCAATTTCTGAAGATTTGTATGTACCTTTCTACCAGAAAGGGTAGAGAATGATCACTGTTACTAACATAAATTTTTAAAAGTCATAAAACTAAACTACCATTTTAAAACACCTGTCCAGGGTGCCTGGGTGGCTCAGTTGGTTAAGCGACTGCCTTCGGCTCAGGTCATGATCCCGGAGTCCTGGGATCGAGTCCCACGTCGGGCTCCCTGCTCAGCAGGGAGTCTGCTTCTCCCTCTGACACTACCCCCTCTTGGGCTCTCTCTCTCTCTCTCTCAAATAAATAAATAAAATCTTTTAAAAAAATAAATAAATAAATAAAAATAAAACACCTGTCCATGAGCACGATGATTTTATTTAAATACAGTAAAATATAGCAGTAAACTCAATGGCTTAATAAACTTAAAATAGAGTATTTCTTTGTATTTTTTTCTAATGTTAAGCATCCTAAATAAACTGTCATGTGAATCAAAGTCTAGAATGCAATGTTAATCTCTTTTTTCTTCTATTTCTCCATGTGTTGCAATTAAGGAATTCCATGTGTGTCTTAGTGGGGTTTTGTGTTATTTAGATAAACTCTTTCCCCACACCCACTCCCTAAATTTGTTTATTTTAAAATGCACATAAAAAATATAAACAGGGAAAAGCATATATAAAGAAAAATAATTCTCCCACACATTCCAGGCTTCATTCTCACTGAACAGTTTTACCAGTATCACTAAATTATTATGAAAAGTTCTACACATTGTTCACAAATGTTCATCTATATATACACATGTGGGTGCATGTGCATAAATGAGAGGATATCTCATATAGCATTATTTAATTGACCTTTTGTCCACTAAAGCGTAACTATATTTCTTTTCTAAATTGTGTTTGCAGTTATGCCTGATTCTTTTTGATAGCTGAAGACTATTCCATTTTTGGTTGCTATAATAATTTATGTAATTTTTATTTTAACAACTAATGCTGATAGACCTTTAGGTTGTTTTCAGGTAGATTTCTATTACAACTGAAATTGTATCATGTGCATACATTTTTGCTTTTATGTGAAAGTATATGTAGTATATATTTGTAACTTTCGAGCTGATCTGATGATTATTGTTTTGTTTTACATAACATACTATAGTGAAAAATGAAAGAAGACTTGTAAGATCTGAGATGAGATTCTCATTCCTTAAAGTAGATGGTTAATATAAGAATTGTGCTAACACCTTTTTATCCTCTGTGGCATAACCAGTCTTACCTCAGGTTAGCTATCTATTCAAATGAAAAGATTGGCTATGCGATCTCTAAATGTCATTTGGAAAATCCTTTTGATTAAATAATGTTTACTCAATGTTAAATAAATATATGATCCCACCAAAGTATTTAATTTTTATTTCATCCCTCAAGAAACCAAAATACAAAATACAAAATACAAAATCCCCCTTCCATTCTCTTTTTTTAAGATTTTATTTATTTATTTTTCAGAGAGAGAGTGAGAGGAAAAAGAGCACAAGCAGGGGCAGTAGAAGGCAGAGAGAAAAGCAGACTCCCCACTGAGCAGGGAGCCCGACGTGGAACTCGATCCCAGGACCCTAGTATCATGACCTGAGCCAAAAGCGGATGCTTAACTGACTGAGCCACCCAGGCATCCCATTCCCCTTCCATTCTTGATTACAAGTTCCAAGAGATCAAGTGTAATGATTATTCTCTTTATTTCTTCTATACCATGTAGCTCTTCCCTGCTAAGATTCTATGGTCAAGCCTTCTCAAATATAATTTTTTTTTATTTTACTGTATTTTGTGGGGACTGGAAATTAGGCACTACTCAGGACTAGTTCATTTAGTTATACTGTAAGGCCTCTGATTATTTCTTTAGAATTTTATACTTAGAATGATATACTAGTATCACAGAAATTATAACATGCATTATCAACTACTTAAAGTCTATCATAATTTTTTTTATGAATTTAAAACATTTCAATGTTAAGTGCTATACTACAGCACGTAGCTCAGTACTTGGTGGACTCAAAAATTCTTTCCTGAGTTAAAAACCACAATACTTTCTCAAAGAGACCCTAACATAAAAGATGGAAAATAACATTCTATAGAAACAAGGATCATTCACTGTGCCTCTTTTTAGCTCCTGTGCTTCACACAATATCCAACTAGCACAGAACAGTCAGGGTCAAAATTATGTATGGATTTATAGTTTCCTCTTTCAAGATTCAGGAAAATAGTATTAAATTCAATTAACAACAGGACAACATATTACATCATAACTTTACATATTTATCATGTTTTCTAAGTTGGGGGCACAATAAGTATTTATATATGCATCAATGTAAAGAAAAAAGAAGGTAGAAGACTTCATGAGAAGTTAAATAATATTAGCAATATTAATCTTCTAATAATCATTCCAGATGTTATTTTAAAATGCTGTATCTGTAATACATGTTTAAACAAAAAGAAAGATAGGTCTTTCAATAACAATTGGGTGACCCAACTTCACTTTTAATGCTTATAAAATTAAACAAATAAGATATCAATGTTATTATTTAAAAATGAATAAATTTTTAAAGATTTATTTATTTATTTTAGAGATAGAGCAGGGGGAAGGGAAGAGCAAGGGGGAGAGGAAAGAATCTCCAGCAGAATCCCTGCTGAACATGGAGTCTAATGTGGGGCTGGATCTCATGACCCTGAGATCATGATCTGAGCCCAAATCAAGAGTCGGACACTCAACTGACTGAGCCACCCAGGCACCCCAAATGTTGAATAATTTTTGATAAAACTTTATATGGAGACTGGGTAATGAATTCAGTGAAGTCTTACAGGTATTATATATCTCATATGCCAATAACAGTTAATAGAGTTATTGCTACCAATTAATGAAAAAGAAAAAATCTTGAGTGTTTACAAGTAAAAGCTAAACACAATGAATTGTTTGTTTGAATGATTTCTGTTCTCATCCAGAGTGACTGACAACAGTGGAATAGCTTGTTTCAAAACATCTCTTCCATCAAGTTCAACTAGAGAAGTTTGAAAAAAAAATTTAAATAAGAGAAAAACAACTGTTTGAAGATGCTGGGAAACTCCAAATCAACCAGGATTTTGAGGGCCAAGATCCTAGAAATAAGGGAGGCCCAAGGAAAATTTAATTTAATTTGGTGTATGTAGCTTTTACACTTGTGAAATTGAGAGACTGAGAAGTTGCAAAGAAAATGGAAGCTTAAACACTGAGAACATAAAAAGACCTTTAGATCATCTCACAGACCTGAGAAAATATTTTGATTTCAGGGTCCTCTGAGGAAGAGGGCTATTGGTAAGGACCTCAGACTTTCAGCTAAAACCTCCAGAATGCTATAATCCAAAGGGTTAAAGGAAACTAAAAATAGATAAACTCTCAAACAAATGCTAGAAAAATGACCGTCAACCTCTAAGTGTATGTCTCAGTTAGTTAAGTGTCAAACTCTTGATTTTGGCTCAGGTCATGATCTCAGGGTCATGAGATTGAGAACCCCAAGTCCAGCTCTGCATTCAGTAGGGAATCTGCTTAAGATTCTCTACCTCTCCCTCTCCCTCTGGACCTCCCCTCCACTTGCACATGCTCTCTCTCATTCTCTCTCAAATAAAATAAATAACTATTTAAAAATAAATAAAATGGCAACAAAACAAAGATATTTTTAGACAAACAAAAACTGAGGAAATTCATTATGTATATGCTAAAACCAAAGGAAGTGCTAAAGAGTGATTTTCAGGCAGAAGAAAAAGGATCCAAGAGAAAAGCATGGTGATATATTAGAAATGAGAAGCAAAGAGTAAATATTCAAAGAAATCTAAATGAATATCATATATACACACTAACAACGATAATGATATGTGTGATTTAAAATACAATTAAAACACATAGCAATAGTAACTTAGATGCCAAGTGGCAGTGAATTAATTTAAAATGTTAGGAAACTCATAGAATTTATGATAGATTTTAAGTACTTAATGTTGCATGTTGTAATTTCTGTGATACTAGTATAAAATTCTAATGAAATAAATAACAAGAAAGTTAATGGAGGAAAAAAGGAATTTTCAAAATAACTTAAAGAAGTGAAAATAATACAGTAAAATAGAACAGACATAAAAGAAAAGCATAATGGCAGATTTAAACTTAAGTACATTAGTAACTATATTAAGTATAAATGGCTTAAAAATAAAATGCTCCTTCAATTTATATATAAAATAATTGGGGCACGTGGGTGGCTCAGTCAGTTGAGCGTCAAGCTCTTGATTTCATCTCAGGTCATGATCTCAGGGTCTTGAGATCAAGTCCCATGTTGGGCTCCATGTTCAGTGGGGAGTCTGCTTGAGTTTCTCTCTCTCCCCCTCTCCCTCTGCCTCTCGCCCCCACTCACACTCTTTCTCTAAAAATAAATCTTTACAAAAAAAATATATAAAATAATCATATTTCTTGAAGTCTACTCTTATAAGGAAAAAGTGCTTTATTCAACAAAAACTAAAAGAAAGAAAATGAAGAGGGACATACACAATGCAGAAAAGGAAAAGAAAACAAAAAAAAATTTAAAAAGAGAGAAAGATGAATCACAGACCTGTACCTCTGAAATAAATAATACAGTATATGTTAAAAAAGAGTAAGATAGCAGGAAGGGAAAAATGAAGGGGGGGAAATCGGAGGGGGAGACGAACCATGAGAGACTATGGACTCTGAGAAACAAACTGAGCGTTCTAGAGGGGAGGGGTGGTGGGGGGATGGGTTAGCCTGGTGATGGGTATTAAGGAGGGCACGTACTGAATGGAGCACTGGGTTTTATACACAAACAATGAATCATGGAACACTACTACATCAAAAACTAATGATGTAATGTATGGTGATTAACATAATAAAAAATAAAAATAAAAAAAGAATATAATTGGCATAAAAAAGAGAGAGAAAGAAAATAAAGGACAGTGATTCTTACAAAATATTATTAAATAATATGCAATATATTTTTGCTCAAATCACTAATTTCTGGGTTTGCATAACTTTAAGTGGAATGTCAGTCACTTTCAAAACTAATTTGCTATTCTTGGGAATATAGCAACCTCTACAGATAGATGGGTTAGTGAGCAAATCTGTGCTTTAAATCTAATCTGTTAAGTGAATAATTTCCATCATGAGCTATCAACTGTGCTAGTAAGAAAAAAAAGATTAAAGTTAAGATAAATAGTATCATTTACCTTATTTGACATAAGATCCTACAATTATGTATAGGATGTGTGTGTGCGTGTGTGTGTGTGTGTGTGTAGGTCTGGGTATTATATTTTAATTAGCGTGATCAATGAATCAGCAAATGTGGGAAAATATATCATATTAGAAAGCCATTACACCTATAGCAAACATTTAATATTAGGCCAAATAGAGGATTAACAGAAAATAGTATGAAAAACACAAGCTTTAAATCTGCAGAATATTGTGACAATTGAAAACCCTACCAAATTCCAAGCACACCCAAAAGTATCTTGCATTAAACTCTCATAGTCAATGGCAATGAGGAGGATGTTTGACAATGGGTTTTATGCCTGTGATACTACTGTAATTATTAAAAGCAGTTTTTCAGTTTCTAAAGTAACCACTTTGGATAATAAATTATCTGTTCACCCTAATTTTACATCTATCTGACCCTCCCTAAATCTCAACTTCTTATTATTTATGCCCTGGTTCTTTCTTTCTCTGCTTTATACATTATGTCAAAATTAGCAATTCCTTGTGACATATTTTATAATAGCAGAAGTGTGTGGGTGAAGGGAAGGATGCAGGGAGTTGTTTGGAGGAGGAAAAGTTGTTTAAAGGATGCAGGGAGTTCCCCAAAGGAGAAGAAAACCTATCATAGTGATCAAACTCCAGAAGAGGGAATCATAAAACACAGGTATTAGAGAACATCAATTTTATCAAATTAACACTGGCTAATTACTTAATTAAATACACTTAATAAAAATTGTTCAAATACACTTTTATAGTTAATAGATCTTATTTATGAAATTAAATAAAGGAAACTCAAACAGCATTTTAACTTACAGTGAATTGAGTAACACTAGGGCAATTTAAATGTTAAAGATTTATGTAGGAAATGTTAATAGGCAAGATTTGAATTCATGCAAAAATTTCTTGCCTTATAATAAATGTCTTATTAATAGCACTGTGAATATACTCTTCATTATTTCTCATGGAATGTGAAGCCTATTACTTATTACTGAAGGAAAGTTTTAGAGCTGAGCTCTCAAGGTCCTTCAACAAAACTGTCCAATCTTTTCCACAATATTATTTAAAATACATGCTACTATGGTTGAAACATATGCAAATATATGGATTTCCATATTCTGAAAGGTTCATTAATTTCAATTGCATACCATGTCAATATATCTTTTCACTGCAAAGATCTTACTCCAGAGTATTGGCTCAATAAAAGTTTGCTGGATGACAGTACCAGAGAACAAATTCCAGTGACTCAAGTATGTGTGGAATGGCAGTGCTAGAAACTAGGAGGGTACAGTGATTTTCTTACACAAAATATCACCGATTGTGATACAAATATAAGATGATACAGTGGAAATTAAATTTAATAAAACAGGAGGGTATGTGCTATGGTGAGCACTGTGAATTGTGCAAGACTGTTGAATCACAGATCTGTACCTCTGAAACAAATAATGCAGTATATGTTAAGAAAAAAAAAAAAGAAGAAGACAGTAGGAGGGGAAGAATGAAGGGGGGAAATCGGAGGGGGAGACGAACCATGAGAGACTCTGGACTCTGAAAAACAAACTGAGGGTTCTAGAGGGGAGGGGGGTGGGAGGATGGGTTAGCCTGGTGATGGGTATTAAAGAGGGCACGTTCTGCATGGAGCACTGGGTGTTATGCACAAACAATGAATCATGGAACACTACATCAAAAACTGATGACGTAATGTATGGTGATTAACATAACAAT
Organism: Halichoerus grypus; assembly: GCF_964656455.1. Lineage (NCBI taxonomy): Eukaryota > Metazoa > Chordata > Mammalia > Carnivora > Phocidae > Halichoerus > Halichoerus grypus. The sequence goes on from NC_135725.1 coordinate 55,461,119, forward strand.
AAAAAAGTCAAAAAAATAAAATAATAAAATAAATAAAAAATAAATAAGTAAATTTAATAAAACATACACAGTCAAGTGAACTGGAAATAATATAACTTGCAGGTACCACCAAAAGGTGTCATGTATAAATCTAGAAAAATGTGAGCACAAATTCAGTGTACTGAATGCTTTGCCAAAAGACTAAAGGCCTGACACCTCTCTGAACTAATTGCACACCACCACCAATTTTGCCTTGGTCACTGTTTTCTCAAAATTAAATATTTGATATCTGGTAAGGTATAACTCACTCTTAAAATCTGGTTTCATAAACTTGATCATTGCAAAGCATTTCTGAATCATTTTTAGAATCCTCAGAATATTTCTCTCAGGTGAGAAATATTGAAACCTTAATTCATATCTGGAGACTGAAGGATGAGGGTTTTGTTTTGTTTTTCTTTTTTGAAGATTTATTTATTTGAAAGAGAAAGAGAGAGCCCAAGTGAGTGGGGTAGAGGCAGAGGGAGAGAATCTCCAAGCAGACTCCCCGCTAAGCAAAACCCCCTCAGGGCTACATCCCACTACCCATGAGATTACGACCCATGAGATCACGACCTGAGCCAAAAACAAGAGTCAGATGCTCAACCAACTGAGCCACCCAGGTGTCCCAGAAGGATAACATTTTTAAATGAATTATCTGTTCACAGTTAAGTAGCAATTACAAAGTGGGACTGATTTTTTGAGGCTTTTTCCTGGAGGTAACAAAATACATACTTTTAGAGATGAATTCGATGACTGACCCTGAAAAGTGATTCAAAAGAAAAGTTCATTCATATGCACACCATCATGAAGATGACACTAATGACTATAAAACATTCAGATGTTGATCAGCTTCATATATTTGGATTAATATTTACCTTTAAATTATCACATTAGCCCTATCTCTTAAAATTAATTTTAATTACTGTTTGTCAAATGATTCCCCACTTCTGGTTCTAATTAGATAAAATGCATTAGAATGCAGACATTTTAAAAAATCAGGTAGTCTTCTTTTTTTAAGATTTACTTATTTATTTGAGGGAGAGAGAGCATGAGAGAGCAAAAGCAAGGGAAGGGACAGAGGGAGAGGGAGAAGCAGACTCCCCACTGAGCAGGGAGCCCAAGGCAGGATTCCATCCCAGGACCCTGGGATCATGACCTGAGCTGAAGGCAGACACTTAGCCAACTGAGCCACCCAGGCGCCCTAAAAAAATGAGATAGTCTTCTAAGAGAAGACTCAGTGTTAGGCAGTGATCGAAGCATGACTGAACTATCACAGACCATGCTGGGTATGAATCTGCAAAGAATATATAGTTTTGTATTGCATCCATATAGCTGGAGTTGCTGAGTCTATGATATGAGACAACAGTCAAAAGCAGTGGTTCTCAACCGCAAATAAATTTTACCCTTAGGGACATCTGACAATGTTTGAAGACAGTTTACTTGTCAAGACAGGAAAGGCATTCAAGTGGCATCTAGATCAAGTGAGTAGAAGCCAGGGGTGCTGCTAAACAACCTACAATCCATAGGATAGTCCCCACAACAAAGAATTATCTAACCCCCAACGACAACATAAAGGGGTTGAAAAACCTAGGTCAAAGATAAGGGTTCTAAGAATAAGTCAATAGCTAATAAAGAACATTTAATTGAGAGCAAGCAACTGCGTTGAGCCTCTGAAACACTTAATCGTGTCAAGCTTTCTTAAGTGTCAGTACAAGAACAGTAAGTTGAAGACGGTATCAATGTATTGTTGAAATAACTGCTCAATATTACACAATATGCCTATTATAAGATTAATGTGATAAAATTATACTCACGATTAATAATGAAAAATATTTTTCTTTCTTGAGGAATCTTTCATTTCACTTGAGAGTTGCCTTTCCTTTAATTTTGGCTTGACAAAAATATGAATGATTCATATTATCATTAATACACTCTCAATAACTATATTAAGTCATCAGTGTCTCTTCTTATGTCTTTTATATATTCTCTTTCTTTTACCCCATTTCTTGCCTTTTTTTCTCTGATTATAGTTGAGACACAATGTTACATTCAGGTGTAAAACATATTGATTTGACAACTCTATATGTTACACTATGCTCTCCACAAGTGTAGCTACCATTTGTCACCATACAACACTATTACAATACCATTGATTATATTCCCTATGCTCTACTTTTCATCCTCATCAATATTTGGAGCAGACATGATATTATACATAGAAAACCCTGAAGACTCCACCAAAAAACTATTAGAAGTAATAAATGAATTCAGTAAAGTTGTAGGATACAAAACTAATATACAGAAATCTGGTACATTTCTGTATGCTAAAAATGAAATAGCAGAAAGAGAAATTAAGAAAACAAGTCCATTTACAATTAAACCAAAAAGAATAAAATACTTGGGAATAATCTTAGCCAAGGAGGCAAAAGACCTGTACTCTAAAACTATAAAGCAATGATGAAAGAAATTAAAGTTGACACAAACAAATGGAAAGATATTCCATGCTCTTGGATTGGAAGAATTAATATTTTATTAAAACATCCATACTACCCAAAGCAATCTATCGATTCAATGAAATCCCTATCAAAAGGCCATTTCTTGCCTTTTACATTATTTTTTACATAAAGGAATCAATTGTACCCAGACATAGAATAAATAATATAAATAATTTGAAGAGTTTTTAGCATCTTGCCTTATTAATTAAATTCTAAGTTAAAAAATCATCAGTTCATCATTGTTTGTAAACTTGGAATTGTTATATAATTATTAAGGTCTGAAGAGTTGTAATAAAATTATCAAAGATCATAAAACTGCTAATTCACAAGTCTGTCAAAGTTCTAACTGGTCAATGTTATTAACAGAAAAAAACATCAGTAGGGAGAAATACTGTTTTTTTTATTTTTTTTTTAGATTTTATTTATTTATTCATGAGAGACAGAGAGAGGCAGAGGCAGAGGGAGAAGCAGGGTCCCCACAGAGCAGGGAGCCTGAGGCGGCACTCAATCCCAGGACCCTGGGATCATAACCTAAGCCAAAGGCAGACGCTTAACCGACTGAGCCACCCAGGGGCCCAGAAATACTGTTTAGAAAGTTTACAATGAAAATGTAAAGACTGAAAAGAGATTGAGAAAAGCATTTTTCAAAATTATGATTTTTCACATAGATGAAGCCAAATAAGCATGCTCTTCTTTTGACACTAAGAGCTAAAATGTTACTAGTAGGTATACATAAAGTAGCCATCTAAAATTGTTATTTTTTAAAAAATGAAAATAAATATGTATGCATATTTAAAGTACATATGAGTATGTTCCATATATTAGAACCACCAATAGTGAAATAGGTAAGTAGACAGATGAGATAGAGATAGATCTCTATGAGACAGATCTACATATAAACATCTATCTCATTATTGGTGGTTCTAATATTTGGAAAATTTAGGTTAAAAAATTAAAAATACAGTGTAGAGATATGATTCAAGGAAAATCAGGAGGGACTTGTTCCTCAAACCTGCCTTCCTAAGAGAGCTCCTCCCTCCTGTAGTTAGGAAGGAAAAGCGAGGGAAAGGATTTAATCCTGGAAGTAATTTACTTACAAACCTGATTAAAAAAAAAAAAAAAAAAAGGCTGAGGGGCAGGAGGTCTTAGGAGTCTCAGGCACCCTGTCCTCAGCTGGCTGCAACTCTAGAGCAGTGAGGCTCGTCGGGTGCCCAGCAGAGCTGTGAGCCTGCCCTATGCTGCCAGAGAAACCACAGCTCCCATTTTCCTCCTTGGGAAATGCTTGAGAGAGAAAAATCTAAAGTAGAACCTGGAATTGCAGGTCAGTGTCAGTGCATCAGGAAAATGTAATTTTGACCTTTTTCAACCCTGTGACACAGAGAGGAGCATCTAAGTTGGGTGGGTTTGATGCAAGATGCCAACAGGTTATCAAGCACTCTGGTATTGCAATGGAGTGGCGATTATTGCTTCTCAAAATGACAGAATTCCTCATTTCCAGTTTATAATATAGAGCAATTATTGCTTAAATAATTTAAACTTCCAATTCTCAGATCAGCCCAAGACAAAGGAAAAAGAAAATTTTCTTTCTAATAGGGTTGGCAAAAGTCAATTCTTGGTTTATAAATGTTAAAAGCATGTTGCTTTATACTTTCTAAAATCATTTTTTCTGGTATCATAACCAGACATCACATCGTACGGGACAAGAACCAAGATACCATTGTTTCTTCTGGAAGCACTCTGTTTTGGACTTTCAAGTCCCAAATAAATGGGACATTGATCTGTTTCTCTGTGGGAGTTACTACTCTAGTCTTGTGCCAACCTCCCTGGGCTCTTTCTCCTAGATAGAGCTCTGTCTCACTCTTTAGTGTCAGTGTATCTATCTGCTCTTCTATTTATCTTCTCAGAAACCTAATGTTTTGTCACTGAGCTATAGGTTTCCTGAGACTGGACAATTCCTCACAGTTTTCCCCAATTTCTCAAATCCCATGCAGTTTGCCAATTACTTAGAATATTATTAACTGCTTTTTCTTTTTGTTTTTATTATGTTCAGTTAGTCACATAATTAGTCCTTGATGCAGTGTTCAGTGATTCATTAGTTAAGTATAACACTCAGTGCTCATCACAGCACATGCCCTCCTAAATACCCATCACTCTGTTACCCCCTCCCGCCACCCTCCTCCCCTCTGAAACCTCCAGATTGTTTCTCGGGGTCTATAATTTCTCATGGTTCATCTCCCTCTCTGATTTCTCCCCCTTTGGATTTCCCTCCCTTCCCCTATGGTCCTCCGTGCTATTGCTTATGTTCCACATATGAGTGAAACCATATGATAAATGTCTTTCTCTGTTTGACTTACTTAACATAATCCCCTCCAGTTCCATACATAAAGGGCTGATATCCAAGATCTATAAAGAAATTCTCAAACTCAACATTCAAAAAACTAATAACCCACTCAAAAAATGGGCAGAAGACATGAACAGACACTTCTCTAAAAAAGGCACACAAATGGCTAATAGACACATGAAAAAAATGTTCAACATCACTACCCATCAGGGAAATACAAATCAAAACCACAACAAGATACCACCTTACACCAGTTAGAATGGCAAAAATTAACACAACAGGAAACAACAAATGTTGGTGAGGATGTGGAGAAAGGGGAACCCTCTTACGCTGCTGGTGGGAATGCAAGTTGATACAGCCACTTTGGAAAACAGTATGAAGGTTCCTCAAGATGTTAAGAATAGAGCTACCCCACGACCCAGCAACTGCACTACTGGGTATTTACCCCAAAGATACAGACATAGTGAAAAGAAGGGGCACATGCACCATAATGTTCATAGCAGCAATGTCCACAATAGCCAAACTGTGAAACCGAGATGCCCTTCAGCAGATGAATGGATAAAGAAGATGTGGTACATATACACAATGGAATATTATTCAGCCATCAGAAACAATACTAACTGCTTTGTAGGAGACTGGACTAGTAACCTCAAAGAGGTGAGGTTAACTTCTGATCTAGAATTCTGACAGGGTATAAGAATGGGAATTTGCAGGCTGCCCTGAGCTATGGGGCTCATGCAAAGCAGAAATAAAAGCCCATCTGTCAAGGAAAAGTGGGCTCAGGGAGAAAGGGTGTGTGCAAAGGTTTGCAGATGAGGATATATGAGAAAACAGATGGAGCTGGGAGATGGAACATTGGAGATTACCTGATCTAGTAGGAGGCAGAGAGGAGATTTTGTCAAATGTTTCCCAGTAGACCCAAGGGAGAGATACATTAGTAGGGTACATCTGGCTAGGGGCATTTATAGGATATTAACAACTGTCAGCATGGCCCATGCTTGGAAAAAAACAGAGAATTTTGTAGAGTGGAAACATATTTGTAAGTATGCCAATCTGCTGGTGGGTGATTTCTCTCTCATGCTTGCCTGTAACTCAGGTCATTGCTTCTATCGTAACTTGTGGCCTGACCAGACAACCATTTCCAAATTATCACTCTTCTTCTCTGACTAATTCTGCAATAGCTCAAATTCCAGTTACAGCATATGACTAGAAACAAGTTCTAACAGAATAAAAAATGAAGATTTTTCTGATTTATTGTAGTGTTTGCTCCAATAATCTTAAAGGCAAAGTTAATACATCAAAGGCAAATAAGTGGAAAATTCACACACAAAAAATGCAAAGGTGAAGTAAAAAGTAGCATTTCTTTGGAAAGGGTAGAGTATGGAGATTTGAGTTAGAGTAACTGATTAGAGTCTCTCAAACCACCATTCATCATACTAACCAGTTTGGGAAATAAAACTACTTAAGATAACCCTTTGAAGAGGCTTAACTAAGTCACTATACTATAACCTTGTTAATTATATGCATATCTAAACTGTAAAATCATACTCTCATATCGGAACAATTTTAACGTTGTTTTTTAGTTTTATACTGCTTATTCTTTCAATTATTTATATTTGAAGGTCCTTGTTTATTCTCTTAATCATTTTTATCATAGTCACCTCTTCATCTTAAATTATTTTCTAATTCTTGCTATTTTAAATTTCTGGTTTAAATTTAAACACATATTGAGATTCTTCATGGAACATTTTTTTTTTTTCCTTAGACCCTTTAGGTCTTCTGGTTTTCTCTCCTTCCAATAGTTCTCAATTCAATGTCAAAGCAGTGTTACACTAATCTCCTTTATTTCTCCTGTGGAGGTTAAGGCACAATTCTCTGTGAACAACTACTTTAATTATAAAGTTTGAAACATATTTTTATCTTTCTGTCCTTGACTCTTCCATTGAGAAAGATCCTCTACTGAAGATTTTTCTTTCTCTTACTGTCAGATGACGTTGATCAGCAATACTTAAATTTATCTGTGTCTACAAAGACAAATCACTTGATGTGGTCTTGCCTTTTTAAGGTAAATAATCCAGGAGTTAGATATTCAGGTAATTCAGAGGATGCAAAAAATTTAACAAGAGTTTTTGCCATACCTACTCTTTCTTAAGTTAAGTAAGACTGGTACAATGAAGTACTATACAGAAGTCCGCATACATAAATCTCAAGGTCTTAGCATAACATTACTTTTGCCAAGACAACAATAATAAAGAAAAAAAGTTTGAAAATCTAGAAGAAAAAAAAAATAATGAAAAAGAAGCCTTTTATATTTCTATCAGTTAAGTCTCCATTTGTCTAGTAGGTGAACAGTGCAAGTGAAAAAAGGATAGAATTTTTTTTCCCAAAGACTGTAACATCTTTGGGTTCTACAAACACTGGCAATGTAATAGAAGCAACGGTGTTAGTAAGATATAGACACAACATTCAAATGTCATATTTAGCCATCATATAGTCAGATTTGCCTATTGTAATACACATACATTTCATGCATCACATTACTGAGATGAATGATGACATTTTTTTCTCCCAGATTTACATCCCTTTCCCCTTTCCTCCCCATTCCATTCTCCAGTTTGATGAAGCAACTCTCTGAAGCTTCCTGACAACTTGGAACTTGCTTGATCATGCTGGGCTCTTATTCAAGACTCATCCAAACTCAACTTAACTTTATCACAGCAACCCCTTAATGACTGGATTGGCTATGTTTCCTTAACCCCTAAGGAGTAAGAGTTTGAGTGGTCACTGGTGGGGAAAAACAATATAGTAATACAGAAAGGGAAATACCTTGCTAAAAGTCTCCAGTATCAGTTGCAACAGATCACTCATAGATCACCACGGTCATACCTCTCACCTGGGTTACCAGGGTAAAAGGAAGGCAGCATCTTCAGAGCAAGAATATGAGATTTTAAAATATGTTTTATCTATGAACAGAACTCTCAAATATACTATGCAATTTTATTGCTTTATTTTCAAACATGTTTTTAATAACCCACTGCAGATGAAAGTATGGGCCCACCCACAAGCGCCATCACTGTAGCCACTGTAAGTCTAGAAACTGGAAGGTAACTTTCTCTCCTACTACTCATAATAAGAGGATCATTTTAAACACTGAGGTTTTATGAGAAAAGGGAATTTTCAACTTCAGGTTTCTTATGTGAAATCTTCTGTTAATTAAATTTCTCAATACAATTTTCTGCTCAAGAGTGATGGCTAGTTAAGGTGTTCATGTAAAGCTATCTAGGTTCTTGAGTAAAATAGATTCGATTCAAAATTTATTAGAGAGTTATTGCAACCATTTTAAGATAAAGGTACATTGCAAGCATGTTCACAATTCACTTTACATGTATGTAGATACTATACATACATGTACATTTATATATATTCTATGTATGTATCTTTCCCAATATGTAGTCATTTATTATTATTACTTGATCAAAGAATTAAAAAGGATCAACTATCAGCCATTCCTAATTATTGTTTGCAAATTTACACTACTTCATATTCTAAATGTTAAATGTTAATCTTTCCAGAAAAATTCACTGAATCCTTTAAATCCCTGAAATATTTTCAATGCCCTTTAAGGAGTTATTTAAGATACCGCTTTCAGAATTGAACATGATAAATTATAAGAAACAAAACCATCAGGTCAAAACTAAATCAAATGCCTTAATTACTGCTGGATGTCTTTAATTCCCAAGCTAGAAAAATATTTCCATGTGTTAGATGTATCTACAGTATTTAAATGTCAGTGGAATTATTTGGGATTATAGTGAAAATCAAAGGCCTGGCTACCAGCTACAGAGGAATAGTAAATGCCACTAAAAGCAGAATAAATGTGCATGATGCTGAACACTATTATTTCAATATAAAAGTAAAAATGAAAGCCTAACAGTGAAGAGCAAGTTTTCAGTTATATTTATTTCCTGAGCTCATATTTACTTGCCATTTTTACTTAGGGATGAATAAATATAGCAGTACATATTCAATAAATATTGTTAATAAATGACTGACATATTGGTATTTTATTGAAATTGAAAAATAGGATCATGATCAATAATGATAACCTCTATCTTTGTATTGAGGAGACAAGGTGGTCAAACACAAATTTCATACATACATGAACATGCAATTCACTGAATGAAAAGAAAAGCAAAAACAAAACATAGGAGAAAATTACAAAATATACTTGAAGGAGATAGGTTTTTAAAAGGGACAGTAGTTTATTGAGATGACATCCTGAAACCTTTGAACCTATGGGTAGTAAGTCTTAAAATGGGTAGTATTATCCTAAAATCAATATCTTATACCTCGACTCATAAATTACGATTGATACTCCATTGTGCAACATATATTGCTGAAAGCCTCTGGGAAATGACTAAAGCCTGGTAACCTTCCACAGTAAACACTCAATTTACAGGAATTTCACAAATTCTTGACAAGCCAAAGCATGAAACATCAGGAGCGCTGCCACTCCTTTTTTCAGCCCACCTCTCTCCAATTCTCCTGTTTGTTCAGTAACACACACAAAAATATGAACATGTATAATGCCTAATTAGATGTCCAATCCAGGAAAAAAAATGCCATCCCACTCCTCTTTTAGATACTTTATCCAATTTTTGTGAGTACTTCCTCTCACTTGGTTTTGGCAGGGGGAATCATTCTTAGTTTCATCATATTTGAACCTTTCACCACAAAGATGATCATTCAATTATCTCTCCCACCCTTGTCTTCAAATATACAGAAGGGAGATTTATAGGATAGTTAGGTTGAATCAGACATGGCATAGTAAATGCCACATGTGAAATCTTGGGAGCTGGTTGGTCATTTTCTTGAGAATGACCTTTCTTCCTTTGGGCCTTAGCCATAATTTCAGAACATGAGGAAAATTTTCAATCAACATATTATTATATTAATAATTATTTTCAAGTTTTCCATCCAAATAATCCTTGAGTTTCATATGGGCAGATATTTCTCAAGTATAGTATTCCCCAAAATCACTGGTTCAAAACTTATTCGTATAATTAGTATCAGAATTCCTACATAGCACATTTTCAACCTTGACAATTATTAGATTGCTTCTTGGCGTATGGTTTTAAGTTGAATCACTGTCAATGGAAATGTCAATGTTCAATGTAAATTTTTCACCTCCCTATAAAAAACAATTTTATAGGATTCAAACTAATATTTAAGAGGAATAAAAGAGCTAAGATGGCAGAGGAGCAGGAGACCTGGATTTCGTCGGGTCCCAGGAATTCAGCTGGATAGGGATCAAACCATTCTGAACACCTACAAACTCAACAGGAGATCGAAGAAAAGAATAGCAACAACTCTGAACAGAAAAGGAAGGTAGGACATGTGGGGAAGTGAATCCGAGGCGATATTCGGGAGGATAGACGGCAGGGGAGGGGGCCTCCGTCAGCCACTTCTGGCAAGTGATAGAGCAGCAGAGCACAAAATAGGAACTTTTAGAAGTCGGCTCCGCTGAGGGACGTCGCTCCAGCGGCTAAGTGGGGGGTGGAACCCTCGCGGGGACAGTGTGGTCTCAGGACCCTCGGGGTCACAGAAAGACTGGGGGTGCCTGAGTGCGGCAGAGCTCCCAGGTATCGGAGCAGGGAAGCCGACTGCAGAGAGGGAGCCGAGGAGTGGGCTCTCAGCTCGGGGTTGCCATAAACCATGATCCATGGCACAGTTGGGCCACCGCTCCTCCAGCAGGGACCCAACAAGCGGCAGATCCGGGGAGACTCCCCTTCCTCCCCCAGGAGGAGCGGCACGGGAGCGCACCGCAGGGACCTGCTGGGTTTGGAGACTCCACACAGAGATAGAAACACTCGGTCACAGGCCGGGTGAGCACGGAGTGCGGCCAGAGACGGGGGAGACAGGAGTGACTGACTGCTTTTCTCTGGGGGTGCACTGAGGAGTGGGGCCCCGAGTTCTCGACTCCTCTGGGGCGGAGATTGGGAGGCTGCCATTTTCACTCTCGTCCTCCAAAGCCGCACGGAAAGCTTGCAGGGAACAAAAGCTCCCAAGAGCAAACCGGAGTAGATTACTTAGCCCAGGCCCGGCAAGGGCCGGGCAATTCCACCTCCGCAAAGACATTTGGGAACCACGGCAACAGGCCCCTCCCCCAGAAGATCAGCAAGAACAGCCAGCCAAGACCAAGTTTACTGATCAATGAGAACAGCAGAACTCCAGTGCTAAGGGAGTACTGCACATAGAATTCTTTAGTCTTTCAAAGTTAATTTTTTTTTTACTTTTTTTTTTTTAATTTTTCTTTTTCCCTTTTTCAACCAACATCTTATCAATCCCTTTTTTAAAAAACATTTTTCATTTTTAGAGTCATATTCTACCCCTTCATAATAGATAACCTTATTTTTGGTATATATATATATATAAGCTGTTCTCTCTTTAAAATTTGGGGATACAGTTTCTTCTAACAGATCAAAATATAACCTAAATCTCTAGTGTATGGCTTTGTTCTAGTCTCCTGCCTGATCACATTCTCTCCCTTTTTTTTTTTTAAATCCTCTTCTTTCTTTTTTCAACCAACTTATCAATTCCTTTTATAAAACCTTTTATAATTTTCATCTTCACAGTCATATTCCATCCCTTCATCATATTAACCCTTACTTTTGTACATATATAAGTTTTTCTTTCTTTAAAATTTTGGGAGGCACTTTCTTCTAACAGACCAAAATATGCCCAAAATCTACTGTGGGGCACTGATCTATGCACCAGCCTGATCATATTTGATCATATTCTGTTTTTTTTGTTTTGTTTTTGTTTGTTTGTTTTTAACTTTTTCTTTTTCTTTGCTTTTTCTTTTTTCTTTCTTTCCCTTTCTTTTCCCCCAGTTTCAGGTCTTTTCTGATTTGTTTACTGTATATTTTCTGGGGACGTAGGTACCCTGTTAGCACTTTGTTCTCTCATTCATCTATTCTCCTCTGGACAAAATGACAAGATGGAAAAAATCACTTCAACAAAAAGAACAAGAGGCAGTACTGACTGCCAGGGACCTAATCAATACAGACATTAGTAAGATGTCAGAACTAGAGTTCAGAATGACGATTTTAAAGACACTAGCTGGGCTTGAAAAAAGCATGGAAGTTATCAGAGAAACACCTTCTGGAGAAATAAAAGAACTAAAATCTAACCAAGTCGAAATCAAAAAGGCTATTAATGAGGTGCAATCAAAAATGGAGGCTCTAACTGCTAGGATAAATGAGGCAGAAGAGAGAATTAGTGATATAGAACACCAAATGATGGAAAATAAAGAAGCTGAGAAAAAGAGAGATAAACAACTATTGGATCACGAGGGCAGAATTCGAGAGATAAGTGATACCATGAGATGAAACAATATTAGAATAATTGGGATCCCAGAAGAAGAAGAAAGAGAGAGAAGGGCAGAAGGTATATTGGGGCAAATTATAGAAAAGAACTTCCCTAATTTGGGGAAGGAAACAGGCATCAAAATCCAGGAGGCACAGAGAACCCCTCTCAAAATCAATAAAAATAGGTCAACACCCCGACATCTAATAGTAAAACTTACGAGTCTCAGAGACAAAGAGAAAATCCTGAAAGCAGCTGGGGAGAAGAGATCTGTAACCTACAATGGTAGAAACATTAGATTGGCAACAGACCTATCCACAGAGACATGGCAGGCCAGAAAGGACTGGCATGATATATTCAGAGCACAAAATGAGAAAAATATGCAGCCAAGAATACTATATCCAGCTAGGCTGTCATTGAAAAGAGAAGGACAGATAAAAAGCTTCCAGGACAAACAAAAACTAAAAGAATTTGCAAACACGAAACCAGCCCTACAAGAAATATTGAAAGGGATCCTCTAAGCAAAGAGAGAGTCTAAAAATAACACAGACCAGAAAGGAACACAGACAATATACAGTAACAATCACCTTACAGGCAATATAATGGCACTAAATTCCTATCTTTCAATAGTTACCCTGAATGTAAATGGGCTAAATGCCCCAGTCAAAAGAAACAGGGTATCAGTTTGGATAAAAAAACACAAGCCCCATCGATATGCTGCCTGCAAGAGACTCATTTTAGACCCAAAAACACCCCCAGATTTAAAGTGAGGGGGTGGAAAACCATTTACCATGCTAATGGACACCAAAAGAAAGCTGGGGTGGCAATCCTTATATCAGACAAATTAGATTTTAAACCAAAGACTGTAATAAGAGATGAGGAAGGACACTATATCCAAAAAGAAGATCTAACAATTGTAAATATCTATGCCCCTAGCAGGAAAGAATGTCCAATGGCAAAAAGTCTCTTCAACAAATGATATTGGGAAAATTGGACAGCCACATGCAGAAGAATGAACCTGGACCATTTCCTTACACCACACACAAAAATAGACTCAAAATGGTTGAAAGACCTCAATGTGAGACAGGAGTCCATCAACATCCTAAAGGAGAACACACACAGCAACCTCTTCGACCTCAGCGGCAGCAACTTCTTCCTAGAAACATCACCAAAGGCAAGGGAAGCAAGGGCAAAAATGAACTCTTGGAACTTCATCAAGATAAAAAGCTTTTGCACAGCACAAGAAACAGTCAACAAAACCAAAAGACAACCGACAGAATGGGAGAAGATATTTGCAAATGACATATCAGATAAAGGGCTAGTATCCAAAATCCATAAAGAACTTATTATACTCAACACCCAAAGAACAAATGATCCAATCAAGAAAGGGGCAGAAGACATGAACAGATATTTTTCCAAAGAAGACATCCAAATGGCCAACAGACACATGAAAAAGTGCTCAACATCGCTTGGCATCAGGGAAATCCAAATCAAAACCTCAATGAGATACCACCTCACACCAGTCAGAATGGCTAAAATTAACAAGTCAGGAAACCACAGATGTTGGCGGGGATGCAGAGAAAGGGGAACCCTCCTACACTGTTGGTGGGAATGCAAGTTGGTGCAACCACTCTGGAAAACAGGATGGAGGTTCCTCAAAAAGCTGAAAATAGAGCTAGTCTATGACCCAGCAATTGTACTACTGGTATTTACCCCAAAGATACAAATGTAGGGATCCAAAGGGGTATGTGCACCTCAATGTTTATAGCAGCAATGTCCACAATAGCCAAACTGTGGAAGTAGCCAAGATGTCCATCGACAGATGAATGGATAAAGAAGAGGTGGTATATATATACAATGGAATATTATGCAGCCATCAAAAGGAATGAAATCTTGCCATTTGCAACAACGTGGATGGAACTGGAGGGTATTGTGCTGAGCGAAATAAGTCAATCAGAGAAAGACATGTATCATATGACCTCACTGATATGAGGAATTCTTAATCTCAGGAAACAAACTGAGGGTAGCTGGAGTGGTGGAGGGTGGGAGGGATGGGGTGGCTGGGTGTTGGACATTGGGGAGGGTACGTGCTATGGTGAGTGCTGTGAATTGTGTAAGACTGTTGAATCACAGAACTGTACCTCTGAAACAAATACATTATATGTTAAAAAAAAAAAAAAGAAGAAGAAGAAGATAGCAGAAGGGGAAGAATGAAGGGGGGGAAATCGGAGGGGGAGACGAACCATGAGAGACTATGGACTCTGAGAAACAAACTGAGGGTTCTAGAGGGGAGGGGGTGGGGGGATGGGTTAGCCTGGTGATGGGTATTAAAGAGGGCACGTTCTGCATGGGGCAAACAATGAATTGTGGAACACTACATCAAAAACTAATGATGTAATTTATGCTGATTAACATAACATAATAATAAAAAAAAATAAAACCTGAAAAAAAAAAGAGCAATAAAAGGGCCAAATAAGAACCAACATAGTAAAATGATGTAGTAGATAAATTATAAGTATAGGTGAAACTATGAATAGCTACCATCTTTTGTTTTTCATACAAAATCCTTTGCTTACCTGTCTGATTAAAAAAATACTCTATATTTCTATTATAAACAAAAACAAAACTATACATGACTATTGTGTCTATGACTTTAGTAGATGATGGGAAAAAGGTGAAAATAATATGAAGGAATATCAGAGAGAAGCAGTAAATGAAGGGCTCAAAATATATGAGGAAGAAGGGCCTGCTATTCTCTCTTGGTTTCATGAAGACCATGTCTGTCCATATTATGTCCCATATCTGGTCCTACTCTCCTTTCTCACATCCTTATCCATCTAAGTAGATGGCTATAGACAGAATACAGGACTACCATTCCCAAAATACATCTGACTACGCAAGAATTTTGAATACATGTATTTTTAGAGCTCAGAACCCATAAGACCTATTTTATCTTAGCCAAAAAAATTCTAAACTTTGGATTAACTTTTTACTGAATCTTATCTATTCTCATATTTGTGCTTTTAGTTTGTCAGATTATCTTTCTCTGCCCTTCCAATCCCTTTCTATCTCTATTTCTAATAAAAATAGCTTTAATTTGGGGCGCCTGGGTGGCTCAGTCGTTAAGCATCTGCCTTCGGCTCAGGTCATGATCCCAGGGTCCTGGGATCAAGCCCCACATCGGGCTCCCTGCTCCACGGGAAGCCTGCTTCTCCCTCTCCCACTCCCCCTACTTGTGTTCCCTCTCTCACTGTGTCTCTATCAAATAAATAAAATCTTTAAAAAAAAAAATAGTAGCTTTAATTTTAAAATTCCTTTTTGAAGATCTCAAGGATGAACTTTTCCAAAGAGTTACATGGGTATGTACCACCAGAGTACTGCCAGATGCTTTCAGGTGCATATAAATGAATATATAACGATTGCTTTTATTGCATTTATCTTTCTTATTTTGTATTGCCCATCTACCATTCAAGGTTCTTAGTTGTGTGCAACAAAAATGTACTTTGCTTGATTAATGTAGAAAAATATTTTACCAAAAGTAATTGGGAAAAATCATTGAATTATTAAGATTTTGAGAAAACTGGGGTGCCTGGGTGGCTCAGTCGTTAAGCGTCAGCCTTCGGCTCAGGTCGTGATCCTGGGGTCCTGGGATCGAGCCCCGCGTCGGGCTCCCTGCTCCGCGGGAAGCCTGCTTCTCTTCCCACTCCCCCTGCTTGTGTTCCCTCTCTTGCTGTGTCTCTCTGTCAAATAAATAAATAAAATCTTTAAAAAAAAAAAAAAAAAGATTTTGAGAAAATTATCTCAGAAAAAAATCAGAGGAGGACAGATAGGTTATTCAGACAAAACTATCAGCAAAGCCATGCCAGAAAACGAGTCACGAGGATTCTGTTTCTGCTGCTGCAGCTCTTAAACCACCTGCCACAGTGTACAGCATGGCCACCTCCACCTTAGCCTTCAGCTGTGATTGCTCCTAGAAGCTGGCTGTTGGGGCCGCCACTGCCTCAAAGAAAATAAATTCTCCTGTAAGGAACTAGCTCCAGATTAGAAATCCAATTCAGGTGCCCCAATTATCACCCAATTATCACTTGATGGCTAAGAAAGCATTTCCAATTTCTGTGGTATAAGGTATATTCTGTCTCACACTGGAGAGACAAAGGATGCAAAATGCAAAAAATATTTATTCTTCACTATGGCACTAAGATAAAATTTCTGTTATAGATATTTGTTTACATACATTCATTTAGATAAAATTTATTTATCTAATTTAGATATTTTTTTATTTAGATAAAAACATCTTCATTTATAAAATACAAGTAATTCTTATGGTGGTATGCCAATATGGCAATATTTATAAGGTGGTACTGAAATGCTTGGATTTTGAGTAAGACGGATGTATTACTCTGGCCCTCAGTACTTCGCAGTCTACTACTAAGTCTATCAGGAACACAGGATTTTTGGTCCTGTGCGTGTAGTGACTGCACTCTGATGTTAACTCTTCTTTTAATTTTTCCTCTGCACGTTAACCTGACCCAGTTAAGATGCTAATCTGAAGAATTCTGGGTTCTTTACCTTTAAACCTAAAAGCATCATGGAAGTAGCATACTTGAGGTATTAAAAGCCATTTTAGTCACTGGTAAAAGGCATGATAATGGCTGAGATAAAAAGGATTTCATAGCTTTGAAATATATGTAATGTTGAACACTCAATGCTAACCTAATACTCAATTTTCATAATTACTCAGTGGTGAGAGTAACCAGAGGTGTCAAATGCATAAAAATAAACAGAAAATCTATGTGGTTTGCCTTAATTTTCATTATGGAATGGAAAAATCATTCATATTGAGTGAAATTTAAAGGATAGTGGAAGATAAAAACAAAGTTTTACATTTGTACATAAACACAAATAGTGTTTGTTCATGTCACCAGTTAAGAAGATTTGGAAAACACACAAAAATCTCAAGGAGATGGAAACTGATTATCAGTTTCATTCCTAAAAAGGCTCTTGGATATGTGACTACAACTAGGTTTTAATCTATCATATCCTAATACCTGATATCCCAAGTACCAGCTGGGAGTAGTCTTCCAGTAGACCCTAATCTAATCAGTTGTGAGAATTGCTACCTCACCCTCATCTTCCCCAACTAGTGAATCAGTTAGAGATGTATCTCCCGACATGTGTCTGGATATCCATTCTGCACCGAGTGTGCAGATGGCATGGAAGCCAGAAAAGGAGGGAGAGTATCTTTATCCTGTAGGCAGCCTACCCTAAAAAGAGAAGTAAATAGTTACTATATTATATTCATAGAATTTGTTTGCAATATTGTTAATAAGATCAGTGTAACTGCTTCTAATTATGTGAAATGCAAAAATGAAGCAGAAACATAACTCATATTTTTCTCTGAAAGCAGCAAATCCTTTCCAGAATTAGGAGGACAAGAGCATAGTGTTCTTTTTAACACTGACTGGATTTGGTTCTCTAAACCTATCAGGCTTAGCAGTTCAGGTTGTTGTTAATCCTAAAGTTGTCCCCGTGGAGGAAGAGTGCAAAAATATTTAATGCAAACTTGCTCTCACTTTTATGAGACCACCCTCAAAAGCCAAACACAGTTCCTTCATGCATCTTCCAGAAAACATTGTTGAGCAGTACAACTTTTGCCCTAGAACACTCTGATACATTATATCAATTAAATTCACTTTAAGGCCAAACTGCCCTGTGGGCCAGAGCTTCATTTCCTCTTCTATTACTCATTTTAGATTATGCCCAGCCAAAATGTCCAATACAGCTCCCCAGACATTATGCAATGACAAAAATCAGCAATATAAACCTGATAGAATTTGTTCAATAGAACCCCCTCGCTATTATCAAATGCCTAGGGTGGCAAAGAAGTTCAATAAGAATTAGCCTTTTCCTTGTAGAATAAGACCAAAATAAATAAATGTCTATATTTATTTCCAACCTACTTTCTTAACTCAGATCAATCTCGGCCATCGTTAGATACCTGGGTGGAACTGGGCTATGGGTAATTTTTGGCTTAAGATTTTTAGAGTTAATTCAGAATCTTCAATATGTTCATTATTTAAAGAGGCCAAAAAAGTGATAATGCATATAGGACTATTATAATTCACAAAATGATAAATATGCAAGAAAATTCCCAGGCCCTACAACAATTACCCTAGGAAAAAGCAATGTTTCCATACCTTAATACATAGTATAATCCAGACTCACATTGCTTACTATTGTCAAAAAATGAAAGAAAGAGAGACTCAGAAGTTTCTAAGAGATAGAAGGGAGTAGTGAAAATCTTGAAGAAAAAATATGTATTTTCTTACATTCAGTCTCACTAGGATTTTAGTCTATTGCAATCATTAAAATATCAATGAACCTAAACACAATTGTGAGAAACCCCCCCATCAAGTAGTTGATCATGATATTATGATTAACATAGCTGCAGGAAAATCTGCCTTTGCTTCCTGCTTTATTTCATAGAGAATAACATCCAACAGATCTTCCTTCTTACAAAATGCTACAAAAGTGCAATGATAGTCCCCTTTGTCAACTGGTTACAGGTCAAATCTTCCCCATGCCATAGACATAAAATCTTTTTATTCATCTTCCTCCTTGGAACCATTTTTTGGACATTCCAATGCTGCATGAAATGTGGTCTTCATTTGAGGTCATTTCCTTTCTCTCTCATGAGCAAACTTTTTCTTTTTTTTTTTTGGTACTTGGGACATTGGTTTTTGCTACCTCCTGCCTCTTGTTTCTAATTATTTTAAAACTAAAAAACTTTTTTAGTATGGTTTTCCCATTGTTCTCCCATTTCCTTCTGGTATTGAAATACCTACAATAGAATCCTGGACTGAAGCCTCTCTTAGGATTTCTGAAGATGGGGGTTTCTAGTGAGAACAAACATCTCTGCTGCATGCTTCTCCCCCACACCTCCCCAAAAACAAGTTCCCTAAGCATGCTTCTCCCCCACACCTCCCCAAAAACAAGTTTCCCTAAGATCAGCAATTTTCCCATTTTCAGTTTTCCCATGAGTAACTTTTGCTAACTTCAATGACAGCAGAAACATTTTGCTATCCAAAATGCATCATCCACCAGTGCTCCATTTTTCTACTGTTCTACCCACATCGCTTTCTAGAAATCTCAGCTGAGTTTCTTAATTCACTCCCATTTCTTTTCCACTAAGTGTAGGGCTGTTACTGCTCACTGATTGTTTGATTTCATTTTCTTTTCCTTTTATTTATAATCCAGAGTTTTTTCCTAGCATGCTTTCCTAGAAGTCAGAGTTTAGAATTTACCAAAATTATTCATTTTTCAAATGTATTAAACTCCCCTGCTTTGTATGGCCCCAATGAGGAAACATATCAGATCCACAGCACACATCATAGAGTAACTCCAGACTTACTCTAAACCCAGTATTTAATGTGTTAACATCATCTCTGGATCCTCTGTGGTGTCTCATCATGCCAGTGCTTCCCCTCAGCGTTCAACGCCACATGGTTTCTAGTCAAGGTCTCTTCGTACCAGCATCACCTCCTGAAATAACTGTGTTACCTTGAAACTTAGGTAATAATGCTCTCAAATGCTCCCTCAATTCTGTCTACATTTTTTATCTATACTTCACAAAGTTCTCAAAAATTTAAAGTGTGAATTCCCAACTGTTCATATTGCCTATCTGTAGCTTTAAATATTGTGCCATTATAATTTCCTCCTTTCTGATTTCTTTCTGAATCCTTTTAATTCAAAACCATGATCAAAACCTACATATAACAAACCCATCATGTGCTAGCAAGATATAAGAAGGTAATCAACGACCATAGGACATATAGCTTCTACTCCCATCCCTTAAAAAAAAAGATATTCATATTCTCTTAGTCCTAGACAGAGTTTGAAATAATATAGAGAAGAACAGAATTTAAGACTGTCAGTAAGATCCCATCCATGAATGCTTACCACTAGAAAACTATAGCTAAATGTATCATATGCTATTAATCTCTATCTCCTGTACAAGTTAACTGGCTCCTGCAGTTTAACTTCTGGCCTACAACCTAAGTGAAAAACCACAACACAATATAGAGAATAATTAGGGATTAAAAGATAACTCTTTGCAGACTAACTCTGTGCCACTCCTCAGGAGGCCAATGACAACAACTATGACTCAGTTTTAAGTACCAAGGCCTAAAAACATCATACCAGTTAAAAAAATAACCACATGATGATGTAGAACAGTGGCTTTATCCTGTCAAAGAAAGGCTTGTGTCTCTTACTAATGTCTCTTTCATTAATGGCTACACTTTGAGCTATATACATAAATCTGTTTGCTCCAGTTACTAAACGTTAAGTCCCACTCCATTTTTCATTGTTTTCCAGACAAAGCATAATTTGTGGTGGATAATTAATCATATCCTTTCAACGACTAATATTGCTGGTACTAATGGAGGAAAACGTGCGCGCACACACACACACAAATAATCATAAAAGGGAAATCAACAAGTTAGCTTTAGAATTATATAAATTGAATTGATAAAAAGGAATTAAATCTGTGATTACAATTGGTTTTCTTAATACTGTCTCTATTCTCTGTGGAAGAGTATTTCAATACATCACCGGAACAATATAATTATCTTGCCATTTAAAGTGATGAGAGCATAATCTAAAGAACATAATGGCCCATGCTCACCAAGCTCCAGTAATCAGGAATACAGACAGACCTCAATCCCAACTAAATGAGTTTACCGTGTAGACTCAGAGAAGGGAGAGCAATGACCTCCATCTTGTGTTCAGCCTGGACTGATAGAGAGAAAATGGAGCTTAGTGCAGGCAGGCAGTAACCTTTTATCCCAATTAGAAAAAGCCTTTCTCTTTGAAAAGAAGAAAGAGGAATGGGTGAATGTATGGGGTCAGAAGTGTTAATTTAATGACAACATGGGGACAGTTTGTGTGGCTGTGTATTTGCTTTCTTCTAAGTGTGAAGACCAGACAGGAAAGACTGACCTTTAACTTCCTTTGCTATTTCTTATATGCCGCTTAAAAGAAAACTCAGGAGAGTAGCATCATCAAAAATGATAGAGTAGGAAAAAAAAAAAATGATAGAGTAGGGAACTCCATGGCTTTGTCCCTCCACAAAGCAACAAATGAGCTGGCATAACAGCAAAAGTCAACTTTCACAGAATTATAGAATCAGCCAAAAACTTACACCAACCAGGCAAAGATTAGGTGAAAAAAAGAAATTGATGCTTTGTGGTAAGAGAGTGCTGTGGCATTTCAAATAGCTCACATGCCATCCCTCAATTCTCATTTTGCAATGGCCGTCAGATGGCAGCCCACACTCCTGGTACATGCTGCTAGTACCAGAGCTAACAACTATACCTTATTTTCAAGGAAACGTGGTTGGTCATTTTGACCTGTCTAGTGGCCACCCAGGAATTTGTGCCAGGGCTTGCCTTTATTTAATCCATCCCAGAGTATTCTCAGGGCTGGGGTGGCTTTCTGCGTATCATATGCCAAAGCACTGAAGGCACAAGTATTGGCAGCAGCAGATTGAGACAAAGAGCAACAGTCTGGATGAGAATGTAAAGAGAAATCTGAAGTAAGTTCAGAAAAGGGATGTAACTGACCAAAATAACAGCCTTTTGGGGGCATGTTTTATGATTAGGATCTATAGGTTAGTGTGCTCCATTCAGCTGTAATTTCAAATGCAGCAGTTCCCCAGTGGTTGTGTGCCTGATGAATGAATGGATCACTACAAGAATGCCTAGGTAGATGAATGGAATGAAAATAGTCTACATTCACTACTTATTTATTATAACTTGATTCTTATTTATCCTTTGTCCATATTTCTGTTTAATACATATTTCCATACTAAAACCTTAAGACCCTCTTCTATTACTTTTACAGTAGCCAATGTTATATATATGTATACATATATACCATTTTTTAAAATGCTGTCTACTTAAGTTGTGACTTCATACTGCTTTCTGTTTTTCTAATTTATGGGGTAAAGTCATAAAATGTACAGTTGAATACAGATTATTACTAAGAAAAAGCTACCAATTTCATATGACCAGATTAAATCTTCATAACGACCTGTGATGTATTTATTAGAGATGTGCTACAGATGTGGAAGCTAAAGTTCAGAAAGTTTAAGAAAAAGAAACAACAACAACCAGGATAACACACAAAGTAGCTCTACCTAAAATTAAAAGTAGTTCTACTGGAATTTGAAACCAGGTCTGTCTTTCCTTAAAGCCAGGATATTTTTATACACTATCTCCATGCCCAATATAATAATTGAGAGAATTATGAACAAACATAGTATTGGCATTAATACTTGAAGTTTAAATCAAAGGCTTTTGATTGCATTATGTTTTCATGACAGTTTTATTCAAGTACAAGATTTAAAGATTAAGTAAAAATTAAAAAAGAAAAAAAAAAATTTGACGGGGTACCTGGGTAACTCAGTCCGTTGAGCATCTGTCTCTTGATTTCGGCTCTGGTCGTGATCTCAGGGTCGTGAGTTCAAACCACGTGTTGGGCTCCACACTGGGAGTGGAGTCTACTTAAGATCCTCTCTCTCCCAGACACAAACAGACATTTTTCCAAAGACGACATCCAAATGGCCAAAAGACACATGAAAAAGTGCTCAACATCGCTTGGCATCAGGGAAATCCAAATCAAAAGCCCAACAAGATACCACCTCACACCAGTCAGAATGGCTAAAATTAACAAGTCAGGAAACGACAGATGTTGGCAGGGATGTGGAGAAAGGGGAACCCTCCTACACTGTTGGTGGGAATGCAAGCTGGTGCAGCCACTCTGGAAAACAGGATGGAGGTTCCTCAAAAAGTTGAAAATAGAGCTACCCTATGACCCAGCAATTGCACTACCGGGTATTTACCCCAAAGATACAAATGTAGCGATCCAAAGGGGTGTGTGCACCCCAATGTTTATAGCAGCAATGTCCACAATAGCCAAACTATGGAAAGAGCCAAGATGCCCATCGACAGATGAATGGATAAAGAATAATAATACACAATGGAATATTATGCAGCCTTCAAAAGGAATGAAATCTTGCCATTTGCAACGACATGGATGGAACTGGAGGGTATCATGCTGAGCGAAACAAGTCAGTCAGAGAAAGACATATATGATCTCACTGATATGAGGAATTCTTAATCTCAGGAAACAAAATGAGGGTAGCTGGAGTGGTGGGGGGTGGGAGGAATGGGTGGCTGGGTGACAGACACTGGGGAGACAGACGTGCTATGGTGAGCGCTGTGAATTGTGTAAGACTGTTGAATCACAGACCTGTACCTCTGAAACAAATAATACATTATATGTTAAAAAAAAAAAAGAAGATAGTAGGAAGGGAAAAATGAAGGGGGGGAAATCAGAGGAGGAGACGAACCATGAGAGACTATGGACTCTGAGAAACAAACTGACGGTTCTAGAGGGGAGGGGAGTGGGGGGATGGGTTAGCCTGGTGATGGGTATTAAAGAGGGCACATACTGAATGGAGCACTGGGTGTTATACGCAAACAATGAATCATGGCACACTACATCAAAAACTAATGATGTATGGTGATTAACATAACATAATAAAATAAAATTTAAAAAAATGCATAAAAAAAAAGATCCTCTCTCTCCCTCTGCCTCCCTTCTCTCTCTCTAAAAAACAAAAACCAAAAAACAAAACAAACAAAAAAAAAACCTTGGAATAACTAATACATCTAGGAAGTTTAAATTTCCTGTGCAACAAAGTAGATACTTAAATGTGAATAATAAGAACTAAATAAATAGCATTTATCTAGGTGCTATGCTCTTTCACATACTTCATTATTTTTTTTTTTTAAGATTTTATTTATTTATTTGACAGAGAGAGACACAGCGAGAGAGGGAACACAAGCAGGGGGAGTGGGAGAGGGAGAAGCAGACTTCCTGCGGAGTAGGGAGCCCGATGTGGGGCTCGATCCCAGGACCCTGGGATCATGACCTGAGCCGAAGGCAGACGCTTAACAACTGAGCGACCCAGGTGCTCCTTCATTTCATTATTTTAGATTAAAACTCTAAACTGTAGATATCCAAACTCTTAAATGATAAAACTAAATTCCAGAGAGTATAAACTGAGAGGACAAGATGACATTCAAACTCAGAGCTAACACTTCCAACCGAGATTTTTTTTCCTTTCAATCGCAGATCCTGAATCTGCTCCAACTTTAAGTAACATGTTTTTTTTAATAATGCATTGACAAATAGAGTAAATTTAGTGTTGCTCCTAAATATAAAGATAAATTAGCCAAAAAAGGAAGTGTTAATATTATATCCTATAATCTTAAAATAGATTAAATCCTATTTTGGGGATACCTGGGTGGCTCAGTCAGTTAAGCATCTGCCTTCAGCTCAGGTCATGATCCCAGGGTCCTGGGATGGAGTCCCACATCGGGCTCCTTGCTCAGTGAGGAGCCTGCTTCTCCCTCTGCCTGCCACCCCCCACCCCCCGGCTTGTGCTCTCTCTCTCTGACAAATAAGTAAAATCTTTAAAAAAAAAATCCTATTTTCAAATGAAACCAGAGTATTTCTTCTCACTTGGATTATGTCATTACCTGCTTAATAATGCAGGTTATGTTTTACAAATATGCCAACATATTTTATTTGTCATTATTTATTCCTAAATAGTGAGAATGTGCTTGTACCCAAGGTATGTGACATAACCAAGGGGAAAGGACAGGTTAACAATATACACCATGAATGAGTTAGGTCCTACACATATGATATCTGATTTTATCCTCATTATAACCCTATGAGGTAGCTATTTTAAATTATATTTAACTGAGAAATACTGATAACTGAGAAATAGAGAAGTTCTAAATCTATTAGTATATATCACATTTTCCTAAGTGCTCAAAATCACACCCACACAATATATTGTAAAATGTCACAGTTTCCCTTCCTATCACCAATCTCTGCTTAACCTACACTCCCTGACATCCTAAGGGCTACAGGGATTTGGGAGCTGTGTAGCCTGAAGGGACTATAGACTTTGCATGTCAAGAGTTATCAAGATGAAGATAAGAACGTGCCTGGTACCAACTCCCATGCACTGGAAAAAACTGTAACAAAATGTTTCCACTTGCTTCTATGCCCATTTTTACAAGCAATATATCCACACACACACACACAAAATATTTTATGCCCACTTTTATAAATAATATTTGTTAAAACAAATAATCACTTGAAAATAATGAGGAAACATTGGAAAATATACATTGTCAGGGGCTTATCTACAAAATTTTCGTGAATAATATCCTCTCTAGGAAAGCTTGAAGTTGTTCTCTCTGCTACCAGACAGCTTCATGAGAATAATAAAATCTGTCAAGTCCCTGCTACCTGGGTTGCTGTTTGCCCTCATTATGTTACTCTAAGTCTCTACAGAGATTTGACCAGAAAAGGGTACTGTATGGTGATTTATTTTATCTTATTAATCTTATAAATTATCACATTGAACTAAATCTACATGTTCACATGTCTGACACTCCCACTATCTGATAGATTTTAAGTTCCTTAAAAGCAGGAGACATTTCTTATTTTCTTTGTTTCATAGCACTTAACCCAGTTCTTGTTACAAAGAACTTATTCAAGAGTTTATTGACCTAAACTACATAGAATTCTTTAGTGAGAAAATAACTTTGTCTTAGAAATAATGAACCAATTTTCTTTTAAACTACTTTGGTGCTTTAATATTCCCTCAGGAAGCTGATATACAGATGAGGAATAATTCTGAATCCATAGAGGACTCACATTGACACACACCCTGTAATGGAGGTCAACCTTTTGACTTTCCCCAAATAGAATACAATTTCTTTCTTGCCAAGGGGAGCTATTCCACTTATCATTAGATCCATGGGAAATCCAGAAGGTGGTAATAATTTCACAAAAGTATCAAGTTTAAATTTAAACATACATGGGAAGAACCGGGCCTTATTTGAGATACATACTTATATTCACTAAGATAATTTTATTGGGATTGATTGATACACAGGGTCTCTCTGGACATAGAGTCTCTATATATGCTTTAAGAGATTAGAAGTATTTTCTTCTAACAAAGGAATTATCTTGTAGATATACTGCCCTGCTAGAATGGATGTATTACTATTTTAAAGTAAACGAATCAAGACTGGGCAAGTAGTTAGGATTTAAAAAATTAGTAATGATATACTGGATACAAGTATCCACAACCAGTCTCAATTCTAAAATAAGTGTAAAAAAATGGTGGATTCAAGCAGAGTCACATGTCATAATTGTTAGTTTCTTATATATTATAATGCATGAATGGAATGTCCATTTTGATGGAGTAGGCAGGAATTCCTTCTGAGGAAGATGGATTCTGCATTTAAATATTGTTATTCCATCTTTGAACAAACAGTTATTAGGGGGTGATGTTTCTCAATAATGCTTCTTTATATTTGGTGTCTTGCTGTAGAACTAAAAAAAAAAAAAACGTATGCATGGTTTCTAGAAATGTTTCATGAATAAATAATAAAATCTGTTCCGCATACAGAAACATACAAAACTAAGAAAAGTTGGAAGGGAGTTTTTACTTAATGTTTTCAAAGGTTTCTTCCTTAACACTTATTCAGTTCACCTTGGATCAGATAATTGGACAAATTTACAGTAAATACACATTGAATAAATGAATCCTTATCAAATACTATGTGTGAAACTCTGTCCTAGAATCTCGGATTACAGACATGAACAAAACCAAGACCTATCATGGAATTTAACTGCAGTGCAGGGGAGAGGAGATAATATAAAAAGGAGATTAATGAATAGTTAATTTAATTCCCACTTGTGATATCTATAAAAAAATAAAGGCAGGTGAAACAGTGAAGAGTTTTACACAGAGTGATTAGAGAAGGCCTACTTAAGGGATAACACGTGAAAAGAGACCTAAAGCATGTAAAACCATCAGGTGGCTAGAGACCTCTGAGAACAATTGTGACAGTAGAAACTATTGTAGCAAAGACATAGAAACAAGAACTAGCTGGCAGGTTTAAGAATAGCAAGAGAGCCAATGTGGAAAAGTAAGGAAATATTAGAACATGAGATGGGTAAGGTAGTCAGGTTTCAGATCATAGATATTCTCCCAGGTTATGGGAAGTGTTTATAGTTTAAACAGGGAAATTAAGGAATCAGATTTCGTTTGAAAATCTCTCTCTAGAGGTAGTGTGGGTAAAAGCCAGAATGGGTATAAGAGGCTGGGAGATTAATAAGGAGGATATTATAGTGTCATAGGAAACTGATGATGATGATGATGATGAAGTGAGCTTATAGCAGTCATATTTGATAAATATTTTGTATGTAGAGAAAGCATGACTTACTGCTGAACTGGATGTGAGGTAAGGAATAAAGAAAAGGACCGAAGATGACTCTATGAGACATCAAAGCACAGGGGTTTAAAAGACAGTTAAAGATATGAATTTGAAGCTCAGTTGAGAAGAACACCAAATCTCAAATTTAGTTGTATATCCATGATATTTAAAGTTCCACACCTTGATGAAATCATCTGGTAAATGATGTAGATAGATAAAACAAGAGAGCAGAGGGATCTTCCTAAAAACATCTCAAATATTTTAGCAGACAGTTCAGAAATAGAGATTGAGAGGGAGTAGCCATGAGTAAGATGAAAATATGAAGAGTATGGGATCCCAAAAGCCAAAAGAGTTAAGATGCAGATACTACTAAAAGGACAATGTGACAAAATAATAACAATAATAAGATGATTTGACTTTTATAGTTGTCAAAGGGAGGGGCTGGATAACCTTGGTCAAAATAATTTTAGTGGTCAAATAAAAGCTTATTAGATTGAGTTACAGAAAGAACTGTGAAATGTGGGAAGTAGACACAGTATAGACACTACTTTTGGGGAACTATCTTGTAAAGGTTGGCAGAGAATTGAACAGTAGCTAGAAGAGAACTTGAAGGCAGGATAATTTTTAGTTTTTGGTAGGGGATGTAATACATTTTCATTATGACAGTAATGAACCAAAGGAGAGAAAATATTTGTAATATGGATGAGAAAGAAGATAATTGCAGAGGCAAAGTATGAACAAAAGAGAGGGCTAGAATCTAGTGCACAGATGAGAGAGTTGGACTGAAACAAGCACAAAAACTAATATTTCACTGTAAAAAGATTTTCAACATCTATTTACAACATCTGGAGGCAGGAGATAATAGTGAGATATTTAAAAATCAAGATTTCAGATGTGGTAATTATCATCTGTAAGGACTGGATTTCCACAAAGTAGGTTATTGAAGGAGAGGGAAAAGAGAACTTTGGAGGTGAGGTGGTCAAGGACAACGGATAAGGATATGGACAATGTATGTCAATATGAGAGCCACCAGCAATACCAGGAAAAGTAGAAAGATGGTATATAAAAGGTTAAAATATTCAAAATAGAGGGTATGTAACTATGAGGTCAGTAAATACAGCAACAAAGACAAGCAGCAATTACAGAAATCTAATGTATACATTTCAAATAGGGTTTCTGAGAAAGAAACCATGAACTATGACTTAGAAACTGCAATAAGGAGCAAAGTAGACATCTCCAAGACCCAGGGCATGAAGGATGTGAGAGTGAAAACAAACACTCTTTGAGAAGACTGCAGGAATCACTTCCCACAGGGAAAGAACTTTAAAGATCCTCTTTTCTGAAAAAGAAAAGGCTAAATAAATTACAAATCAGAATTACTTCACCTTAAATTCTTATATTCAGAAGTGTTATGATGATATGCATGGAAAAAGGTCTGTTAAATGAATGAGTCAATTTCCTGACCCTCAGCCATGAACAACTGATCTACTTTTTTGAGCATATTTGAAAGATTATTCGGTGACACCAATTCACAAGATGCTACAAAATTTATTTCTTGCTTTCATAAGGTTTCCTATTAGCCCCTAATCTGTGGTGTATTTGAGGAAACATATTAGTTATGCTATTAATATTATGCTGACTTGCTGAAAGAATGAAAATGCATTCTAAAGCTCTAAGGTGAGATAAATGTTTAAATACAATTAATACAGAAATCAAAAGGTAACTTGATCTGCCCACTGAAAAAACAAAAGCTGATCAGGAAAAGAAAATCCACACAACTTAAATCAAAAGAAAAATCTCAACTCTGTGGGCCTTGAGACAACTATAAATGCAGCCCCAACAGGCCCTGATGTAACCATAAATCAAAAGCAAGATACAGACAAAAGTGAAATATACTATATAACATAATATATATATTTCTCCTTCAGTCTGTTCTATAATCTTTTGATTTTGGTCAAGCAGCCTGATTGCTTTCCTTAGGCTGGGAATAAAGTTTGATCTTCTGCAGTATTAGATGTGTAGCCCAAGAAAAATGAGTTACATCCTGGGATTCAAAAATAAGTTTATACAGCCAAGGAAGTTAAAAGAATTCAAATTTAGTTCTAATTAAGCTCTTTGTTGAATTCTCCAACTTCTGAACAATACCCCAAAAATGTTGAGTATGTTCTAGCTCCTAGATTTAAATAAAACAAAGAATGGTAATATAGTATTTTTACTCAAAACTTTCTCCACTGAGTGAGGAATGTAATAGATAAAGACAAATGAGCTTCAAGAAATAAATTTTGCTTGAATCACTATTTCATCTCCTGTTTTCTGTCCAGAGAATTGATACAAAGAACTAAATGGTTTCATGATTCTTTTATTTTTCTTACTTAAAATTTGAAAATTAGATTGCAAATAAAGCTATGGGGAAAAGGGAAATACAAGTGCAAGTTGTCAAGCTGGTCCCTTCAGAGTTGTTTAATTTCATTTGAGGATATACATGATTTTGCATCTGGGTTTTCTATTAAATATTTGACTTT
Source organism: Halichoerus grypus (assembly GCF_964656455.1). Taxonomy (NCBI): domain Eukaryota; kingdom Metazoa; phylum Chordata; class Mammalia; order Carnivora; family Phocidae; genus Halichoerus; species Halichoerus grypus. The sequence continues at coordinate 55,491,237 of NC_135725.1, forward strand.
GTTCTAAGAAACACAACTGGATATTTTCCTGGTTTGTGTTATGAATTTCAATGCGCAACTAGAATCTACGGTGATTTACAAACCTATTCAACAAAGAACTGAAGTAATATGAATTGAAGTCAAAGAACATGAGAGGAATGTTACCTTGGTCTACTACTGGAGTTCATTTGGCAAGATTCACAGTTATTAAATGCAGTACTTTTTCAGCATAAGTCAAAGAAACAACTACAGTAGGCAACGGTTTCAATAACAAAATAATTACCCTAATCCCAATTACCATAATTTCTATACCCAAAGGACTATAAAATATTACACTCTCCCAAACCTAAAATAGTATCCGGCATAGATAAAATATTTAGAATTCTGGAGGTCTTATCTAATTTACCTACACTTTTATGCTTCTCATGTGAATTGTTTTTGTTTCAAAAGTTTTAGTTTCTAGCAGTTTTGAACTTTACAGACTATTTTTATTTACCTGATTAAAAATAAAAATTCAAAAAAAACAAAACATAGGCCAAAAGTATAAGGTGAAATGATTCACTCCCACCTCCGGCCCCCATCCAGCCTGTTCCTATATCCTGTTCATTGGTAACTATTCCATTATTTTTCAAATAGTCCCTAATTTATGTATGTAAAAACAAACATGATTTCCACTCTGAAAATACTCCCACCATAGCTCGTATCAAGCTACCAGCATGACACCATAAATGGAACTGAGAAGAGCTGAGTAGTAGTACACCCTAATATAGAGAACTTTCACTATGCTGAAACAAGACAGTAAATGTGTTAACTCTGAGTATATACTAAAATATAGAGAACTAATTAAGAAATCATGAGTTTCAAGTATTAACTTGTTTTTAGTACAATTCAATTCTAAATTTATGTAATTTAATTTTTAAAAATGACTTATTTTATAAACCAGCTCTCAAAATTCCTGAAAATTTAAAAATTGGCTTTTGTGAGCTGGTATAATCTGGCTCCAGCACACCATTTCATCAAATCCTTACACCTTAGGGTAAGGTAGTAAGATGGTCGTCATAAGCAATTATTTCAAATTTTGATAGATATTGACACATTGTACCAAAAAGTTTATTCAGTAAATTTCCATCAGAGGGGGGATGGTTTGGCACATAGGTGAAATAGGTGATGGGGATTTTTTCTCTATATTAAAAGTCCATTTTTTTGGTTAAAAATAAATAAATAAAATTTCCATCAGTTGAATCTGTTTATCAGTGCCCTCTATAAAATTAATAATGGTGTTTAAATTTTTCACTCTTATGACATTTCATTGTTATAATTTTCTATTACTTTACAAATTCATAAGATTTGTGTTTATTAGCCCTTTGTTTTTACTTCTGAAGACATCAAGTTATAGCGTTAAAATTTTTTCATAGCAATTGTCTTATTTTTACATGAAATGTAACAGTCATTAATAAGTTCTATCTTTTCAATTAATTTATGGTGAATTACATAGCAATAAGCTAAAATCTGTCAACATTTACCATTAAGGCTTTCCGTTTTCACATCAGGTATAGAGAAAACCGTACCCATCCACTAGAATCTACAATCATTCTCTGCTATATAATTTCATATTATTTTATGTTTAGTAAGCTATTATGTTAACATTTATATGCATATATTATGAAAATTGATCTAATTTCTCCCAAAGCAATAGTTTTAGTATTTTATTATTTTTTATATCAAGGGTATGCCCAGATACTACCTTCTGATAAAAAAAAAAAGTACCTTCTAAAGTAATTTCGACCATAGTTAATGATATTTGTATCATAAAAATACTGGATTATCCAATATATTGTGTTAAGGCTATTGGCAGTTTACTCTGAAGAAGGCAAAATATTTAGGAGTATTGACATTGCTTTTTTCTGAAGGTGAAGAAATCAGTGGAAAATGAAAGCTAAGACTTGACCACATCAAGAACAATAACATACTATAATTACCCACCAGATATTTATGTATTTCTCAGAGATAATTTAGGGGAGACACCGGATATACAGGCAACTGGATAAACAAAAATAAAGGAATGTGATTGTGGGACTTTTTACCCAAGTAAAATTGATAATATAAAACTTATTTCGCATTTAAATATTTATTGTACCAGTCATAATATTTGTATTTTCTAATGAAATCTCTTCTTGATAACAAGACTACTAAAGGCTCTCCCAGAGTAGTAAGGCATTCCAACTTTGGATAGAGGGTTTAAGATGGCCTCACTCACATGTCTGGATCTGGATGAACTATCAGTTAGGCTCTCTCTATATACAGTCTCTCCATGTTGCACTCTAATCAAAGGGCTCCTTACTGTTACAGGAGTGTTTCAAGGGGGAAAAACCCCAATGCTCAGGAGCTTCTTAAACTTCTTTTTTTGTCATGTTTTCTGATGCAGAACACAAAGCAAAAGATACAAAGCAAAGAACAGTCATGTGAGTGAAATCTGCATAAAAGCTTGGATACTGGAAGCCAGGATTCATTTGAGAAACCATTAAAGTAACAATCTACAACAGTGTTCTTCATAGTATAAATATCATCTTCCATTTCATAAAAGATATAGTTTAAATTTATACTTTGCCTGATTTGAGGTAAATTCTGTTATTCAAGACTATAGAGAAGGCTGAACTATGCTCAGGTATTTTATGCCAAGTAAGTTTCCACAGTTATTCATTACTTTAATTATTTGATGATCTCAGTGGATATTAAGGTCCAAACCATTATAATAGTGTATAACAGGTCAAAATTATCATTATCAAAAACAATTCAAGTCCTTAGATTTAAAAGTCAATAGCTAACAATTTTCACAGATTTTGTGAAATTAAAAAAAAATAAATAACCCAAATACTTCTGTAATGTTTGTAGAGATATATCACGGGAAAATGATAAAGGCAAAAAGAACAAAAATAGCTATGTGGTTTTTCATTTGTGCAGCTGCATTTGGAATCATGGGAATGAACCTAGACTCTATTGACTATGATGTTTGTTAAAACACCTGCTTTACCACTAAATGGAAGTTAATGATTTGTGATGTATATTGGTCCAAAATGAGCCATGGGGCTAAAATCCAGGGCTGGTACATTCTGGAGGCTCCAGAGGAAAATCCTTTTCTTTCCTCTTCCAGCTTCTAGTGGCTGCCAACATTCCTTGGCTTGTAGCCACACATCTCCAATCTCTGGTTCAGTAATCAGTACCCACATTACCTTCTCTTCTATCGTCAAAGCTTCCTCTGCCTCTCTTGTTATAAGGATGCTTGTGATTATATTTAGAATACATCCAGAGGGGTGTATAATACCCATCTCAAGATCTTTAATCACATCTGAAGTCTCTTTTGCCATGTCAGGTAACACGTACAACTCTAGAGACTAGAATGTAGATATATTTGGGGACCCTTATTAAGCCTGCTATAAACCCCATAATCATGTGAAAACAATCAAAATACAAACATTGTCCAAATCACAAAAATGACCAAACATCCCCCTGGGTAATATTAGTGACTGGTACTTCTTTATCAATTACAGCTTTAGCCTCACGCTTTATTTTCATCTTCCCTACTTCCAGATTAATATTTCTCCAGTTACCAAATCATAGAATTACCCCCAATTCTTGACAGAATCCAATCTTGAACTAAACCTCACTTCCTTAAACTCTCCCAAAAATCACCTAACAGGAGTCCGAATCCTATAATAAGACCTTTGCATCTTTCTCTTTCTGACATGTCCATGGTTCCCATGCTTTGGGTTCTCCTTCCCTGCAATGAGCAATGAACAAGCAAACCTGTTCAACTACTGTTGTGTCCTGGTGGTCTTTGGCTAGAGGGCTTTGACAAATGAAAAGCCATAAAATATAAGTACATATTTGAAATTCATAATTGAAAAAAAATAGAATCCTGACTTTATTAAAATATTGCTATAATACAATAAGAAAAGGAAAAACAATATAAGCATTGACAAAGGACATGAACTTCACAAATGAAAAACACTAATGGTGAAGATAATATGAAGAGATATTTGACCTCAATAGTAATTAGGGAAATAAAATTAAAACCACAAAAATAAGTTATACCACCACCTTGACTAGAAGAACAAAATTTTGAAATTTAAATAAAAAGAAACTTGTATATTGCTGGTAATAATGTAAATTGGTCAGTCACATCACATCACAATGTAAATAGATTGAAATTACCTTGTATACCTCAACAGTAGTTTTCCTGATAAAATTCTTTTTTAAAAAACCCAACATTCATTAGAGTAGAATATTCTTTTAAAGAATTAGAGTCTTTCCATTTTACAGAGAATTATTATAGTGAAAATGAATGAACAATAGCTGTAATATGAATATGAATGAAGAAACAATTATTAGAAGAATACAGTGTAACACCATTTTTTATAAATTCCAAATTGCAAAACTAATGTGTTATTTTAAATTATTCTTATATGTGGTAAAATTATATATATAAAAAAGAAGAAACAGAATTATAAAATTCAGAGTGAGGAGGGGCACACAGATTTTTTTCAATTGTGTCATATTCCATTTTGTAGTGGGTATGGGGTTGCTTAGTTAATTATGTGTTATTGTATACATATATGTATACATATGTAAATGTATTCAATTGTATATATTCAATTGCATATATTCAATTGTATGGGTTAATATCATACATTTAAAAAAATACTCCAATTTGGAGCCAGACTTCTTAGCTAAATGTTAAGTAATGTCAGTGCTGAGAAGCCTTTCCTTAACTCCAATTCTTCCCTGCTCAAAATCTAAAACCACCGACATTAATTCAGTTTCACCTTTCCCTGATCCCAGTATTTCTACTTGCAGGGGTCTCTCCAAATTTCCCCTGTAGGCTGAGTCCCTTGAAAAAGCACCACATAATTTCTCTAGCTACTCTTCTATTTACTTTAGCCTTCCTCTCGTCTGTGACCTACTTGATGAAGGAATTGTGGCCTCAAACACAAGCAATGTGACTAAGAGAATTTGCCAGATTCCCTAACCCTCAGGCTTATGAATTATTTTACTCTTATGGAAGATTATTATATTTCCTAGCTCACAACATTTACTTTTGCTTTCCCACATTACCAAGGGTCCACATGTTTTAGAATGGGTGTTTTGATAATAAAAAAATTAAATTTTTATTTATTTAAATTTAAATTTATTTAAATTTAATTGTGACGCTCTTATTTTATTTTACCTTATTTTTTAAAGATTTTATTTATTTATTTGACAGAGAGAGAGAGTACAAGTAGGCAGAGCAGGAGGGAGAAGAAGAATCAGGCTCCCCACTGAGCAGAGGGCCCAACTCAGGGCTCCATCCCAGGGTCCTGGGATCATGACCTGAGTCACCTAGGCACCCCTGTGATGCTCTTATCTTGAATTATAGGCTTATTCTATTCTGTATCTTCTACTTGGATATTACCTCCCTGATAAAACCTGTACCTTTATGATGTGGCCCTCAGGTTACCAATAAACATTTAACTTTGATGCATGCTATCAGCATGTAATGACAATTTGTTTAATTCAGCCAAAAACAATTTTGGTTTCAATATTAACGTCTCCCTAAATTAAGAAAATTATTTACCTGATTTTAAAGTTACTAAGATTTAAATGAAATGTCAATACACAGAACCAATATAAATCTGACCACAGGTGAATCTCTTAAATGGTTTTTAAATATATTGAGAGATTTTCACCGAAGCTCTATTTTAAAATATGAAACATAACATTGCCCGAGGATAAGAGTTGGGAAAAATCAAAATAGCGGCCTTCATTTAAATTGTCCTCTGGCACATAACAGCTGATGTATGTATATTAGAATACTGATTTTCAAACTTTCATAATCAAAAGACCTCTTAACCTTATCACTATTTGTTTGACAACTGAATCATTTCAGTGCGTAGAAAATGAACAGACTTTAATAGGCTTAATGAAATGCTATATTAATCAGAAGTAATTGTAACACCCAATTCAATAGCTTCCATTTCAAAAGGTCAATGGAAATATATAAAAAAGAAAAACAAGCATAGAAAAAATGTAAAAGCAAAAAAATTGAAGAGGGAATGGCAAACAAATGGGCACAATTGTTGCAGTTTTACTCTACCCCAAACTGCTTTAGAATATTTGGTTCTAACATAGTACTTTTTCAAAATGAATAAAAAAGGAGATGAAACAGACCAAGCATTTAGAAAAATATACAACAGAAAACTCACTTACGATTCTAATAGTTTTCAGATAATCAACAGAATCAAGATCCCAAACCCAAGAATCTAGTCTGAAGGTCTGTGCGTCTACGTAGTAACCAGTAAGATGCTGCTCTGTTCTTTCAGTGCACACCAGAACTGTCCTGCATGATCACCCATGACAATGTGCTCATGTTTCTGTTTTGTATTTTTATTTATTGAGTATTCTTTTTTAGAGAATTACATATTTTTGAGAAATGGTGTTCTCTTTTCTCTTACAACTGTGAATAGAACATGTGAGTAAAATAAAGATGGGATTTTAAATATCTCCTTGATTTAAACATAAGTAACACCAAATGAAATTGTGCTATGTTTGCTTTTTTGGACAAATTTTTCTCCCTCTAAACACTCTCCCTGGGTAATTTTATTCATTCCATATGGGTAATTGTACCTGCATATTGACGAATCTCAAATCTTTATCATACCCTTCTCCTAAACTTCAGATCCATGTATCCGAGTAGGTACCGGAATTTTTCACTCAGACACCTATAGGTACCTAAATTTCAAATCTGTCCAAAAGCAAATTGGCCATCTTTCTCCACATACCAGATTGTTCTTGATGATTACCTCAGCATTTAGAAAGGCCATTCACTGTATTGCTGAATCCATTAACCAGGACACAATCCTTAACACCCCTTTACCTTCACCTTCCAGCCTTTTCGGAGATTCTTCTAGTTTAGATAATTGCGCCATACAGTCTGATCTTCAGTACTGAAGGACCTAGAATCTAGAAAAGCTGCATGCTGACAGTAACCAGAGGTCAGCTCTGTTCAAGGACTGCTCTCAGATGACTTCTCCCCAAGCTCACCACCTTCCTTGGGGTAGCCTGCCCCTAGTGACTACTCCATGCAGATACAGAAAAGCAAACATTGACTCCAACCCAGAACTCTGAACACTCAGCTCAGCTGGAGCTAAATCATGTCTTGGTGATGAACTGAAGTTCAGCTTTACCCTCTGCTCAATCCTACTTCTTTCTCCTCCCCCACAGGTGTTATTTATTCTCAAGAACACTACTTCCTAATCATGTTCCTGAATGTTCCTTGCCATCTCAGAGTCAGGCTCCTGAGAAAGCCAATCTACAATACCTTCCAATTCAATGTCCCAAATATATTTTGAGTGTATCCAGTAACTCCAAATCCACTTCATCATCCAAGTACTTCACATTCATCTCTCACCTGGATCTCTGCCTTATCTTCACTTCCCACCCCTCCAATCAGTGCTTTCTTCAGACAAAAAGGGCGTTCGAAAATGTTAATCTAATGACATTAGCTCCATTAAAACTTTTTAGTTGTCCATTGCATTTAAGATAACGTCCAATCTCTTTAACATGGCTTTTCATGATCTGGTCCCCGATTACCTTGCAAGGCTATGCTGAATCTTCTCCTTAAACCATAGGTCCTCAGACCCTCCTTTCAACCCTCTTCTTTGCTCCAAATATTGTAAATTTCTTTTAGTTCTTTTATCAAGTGATATAATATACAGACATAAAATAGTGTAATGTTTAAGGACCCTGGCTCAGGAGGCTATCAGATCTGGGCTTCACACCTAGGAGGCTATCAAATCTGGGCTTCACACCTAACTAAACAACTGCATCTGTAAAATCACCAGCAGACATATCACACAATCTGTATGTCTAAAATGACAATAATAACAGTTACTTCAAAGAGTCATTGATAATTAGATCTAATTAGAAATATTAACTAGAAAGTACAAAGATTAGACCTAATACCCAAGTGCTTGGCAAACTTCCCAGCACAAACTCAATAACAATTATGTTAGCTTCATCATCATCATCATCATCATCTTCAGGTATTGTCTTTGCCCACTCAAAGGCTCATGCCTTTTTTTTTTTTTTTTTTTAAAGATTTTATTTATTTATTTGACAGAGAGAGAGGTAGCGAGAGCAGGAACACAAGCAGGGGGAGTGGGAGAGGGAGAAGCAGGCCTCCCGCCGAGCAGGGAGCCCGATGTGGGACTCGATCCCAGGACCCTGGGATCATGACCTGAGCCGAAGGCAGACGCTTAACGACTGAGCCACCCAGGCGCCCAAAGGCTCATGCCTTTTGACGCCAGCTTCATATCACTTATAAACCTCAGGTCATGCAGTTACTCTCTGGAAACACTTTTTTGGCCCACTTAGGTTAGTTTTAGTTAATATGTGGTCACATTCCTTACTATATTTTCCTTATGTTAATATTTAAAGTTACTCATTAAATAATCTTAGCTAGATCGCTAACCATGTTTGTTTTTGCTTTGTATATAAGGGCCTAGCATAGTACCTGTTTTATTTATTTCACTGCATAATTGACAATGTATTATTCCATGCATACTTTCTTTCCAAAGGCCTTTTTGAATTAAAATCCAGTAACATTTTGAAGGTTTTAGAATGAACATCATTTCATGATATAATTCCTTGGGAAATAATATAATTACAATCACATTCATAATATGTAATAAATGATATTCATTATAAAATTACAATGCTGGTTTTTATTTTTTTTTTTTTTTAAGATTTTATTTATTTATTTGAGAGAGAGAGAATGAGAGAGAGAGAGCATGAGAGTGGGGAGGGTCAGAGGGAGAAGCAGACTCCCTGCCGAGCAGGGAGCCCGATGCGGGACTCGATCCAGGGACTCCAGGATCATGACCTGAGCCGAAGGCAGTCGCTTAACCAACTGAGCCACCCAGGCGCCCAACAATGCTGGTTTTTAAATCGAAAATAAAATGCACATTGACGAAGAATCACAAGTACAAGAATACATATCCACTGAATTAGATAAGCAGATAAATGCTTCATACTCCAGATCACTGAGACCCTAGTTCTCAACTGGGGAGTAGCAGAGGTAGCCCAACTAGAGGACACTTAATAATGTCTAAAGACATTTTTGGTTGCCATAACTTTGAGGCGGAGTAAGTGGTACTGGCATCTCTAGGGTAGAGGCCAGGGTTGTTGCTCAAGAGTCCACAATGTGCAGGACAGTCTCTATCAACAAAGAGTTATCAGGCCCAAAATACTAATAATACTAAAGCAACTCTGTGCTTAGAGTAAAGAAGACAGCATTTAAAGAAAGGATAAAAATTCAAAATGTCCAGAGTATGTTGTAAAGTCACAGACTTTGTAATGAGATATTTTAAGAACAGGAATGGTGATCTTTCCAACCGGCTGAAGTAAAGAGCTTGATTAAGGACGTTGCTTACTGACCCTTGTAAAAGGCATTCCAATATCTAATTCTGAAATTAAATTAAATGTGAAAATTAATGTGTACACATGTATTTCAAAGAGGAAAAAAGGAAAGAAACGTGAATAAAATTATGGAATCATAACAGCTGACAAGGCAAATGAGTAAATGTGGTCATACTACATATTACTTATCTTACAAGACACACCCACATGTACCATCAAATGTCTTAACCAGTCTTACCCTAGAAGATTAAAGCAAACTATTGCCACCACAAAGTGATACAACTGCAGGACAATTTTCTCAATAGACTAATTATAAAGAAAATTTTAAAATATAAAGAAGTGAGCTCGTTTTACTTTTTAGAAAGCTCTTTAATAAAACTGGCTATAGTCAGATTGAACAAATACCTGTGTAAGTAGACAGCTGCCATGAAATCCTATATTAGGTAGAAAAAGCACTGTTTCAGGAATAGAATGTTTCCCCACTCATCCTAATGAATAATTCACATAAAGCTCTTTTCTCATCACTGACAGCTAACATGGCTTAGCTAAGTCCAAATGAATGGTGAGTTAATGAAAAGATAGAGCCATGTGCAAACTGAGCTAAGCCAGATTTTTGCTATCAAAGCAAAGTGAAAATTTGAGACAATTATGAGAAATTCACATATATATATCACGTATTTATTTAGTACGAAATTATCATATATATTTTTCTGCATTCAAGTTACTTAATGTCTTTGAATATTTACTTTCTCAAGCATGAAATATAGATGCTAATATTTTTATGATCATTTGTAGTTTTTGCTTAAAATGTACAGAAACTCAGTGCTTCCTAATGATGTAGATATTCAATAAAAGTTAAAAATTATAGCACCTAGTGGAGCATTCTCAAAAGCTTAAAGTTAAAAGCTGACACTTAAGTTTGCTTGTTTTATTCACATAACCATCATGTTTTTATAAATTATAAACAATGTCCCCTAGTTAATCAGGAAAAAAAAAAAAAAAAACTTCTTACTTTAAAGAACAAGAAACAGATAATTTTTAGTGAGACACATGGAGATTTGTTGCCACACCGTTCAGGAGAACCATCCAATCCAGCTCACTTTTTTTTTTTTTTTTTTTTAACATCTGAGGGCTCTTTTATGTTGCCTTAGTCTATTTGGGCTGCTATAACAAAATGTCATAAACTGTGTGGCTTACAATTAACAGAAAATAACTTCTCATAGTTCTGGTTCCTGGAAGTCCAACACCAGTGTCTAGTGAGGTCTCACTTTCTGGTTCATAGATGGTATCTTCTTGCCATGTCCTCACATGGTGGACAGGGGCTAGATCCCACTGGAGTCTTTTTTTTAATTTATTTTATTTTATTATGTTATGTTAGTCACCATACTGGATTCTCTTTTATAAAGGCACTAATTCCATTAATGAGGACTCCATCCTCATGACTTAAGTACCTCTCAAAAGCCCCATCTCTTACTACCATCATTTTTGGGGGTTAAAATTTCAACATATGAATTTGGAAGGCACACAAGTCTTCATACCATAGCATATGCACAGAGTCTAAATAGAATCCTTCTTAATAAAATAATAAGAATAACAGGGTCATTGTATTCATTTTATTTAAGAAGGAGTTAGCTGAAAAGGGGAACTATACTTTGGGGAAGCAGCCAGAAGTAAGATATTGTGGAATCCGTGCCACAGAAACTTTATCATATTCTCATAAAGTCAAGTATACCATAGAATCTTCACTGTTGGTGGTGGTGGAGATGTATATTCTTCCCACCCTAATTTCTACTTCAGCTGACCTCTGCTTTTCAGACTAATATACCACCACACTCCCTAGTTACCACCATCCCTACAGCTGGACACTTCTGTTACCTTCATTGGATGCTGCAGTTTCTGAAAGACACAAATTCTTCTGCAAGGTACCATTACTGTTTCTCAATTCACCTCATCCACTTAAGTCTCACAATTTATGCTCAGTAATGTTACTTCTTTAAGCAATACTGTCTCATCCAGGTCCCTCTGCCAAGCATCTTTTCTGCTACACTGCTGCTGACACTTAGCTTCTGCCAAAGACTCCCTGCAAACTTTGCACTCCTGTGGCTCTTCTGTGCGCTACAGTGAAGGAGGAGAAATAGTTCTGTCTTCTCCTACCAATGTTTTAATTCCTATCAGGAAGTAGCATATATATCTCCTATATCTAACATAGTAAACCTTTATTTCTTATATTTACAAATAAATCCTTCCAATCCTAGCTGCTTCTCAAGACACAGACATGGGTTCATTGGAAGTTAAACAAGAGGTTAATGGGTGTGAGATGTCAACAGGTGACCCAGTTTACATGTAACATGCAGCATGCATATAAAGGCAAAGCTTGCCTCTGCTGCCTGCTCATCAGGGACAATTTGCCAGGCAGGGTGGTTCTGCTGAATTGGTCTTTGCTATGTCTTCAGAAATGAATCACAGAACCTTTTAATTTTAGGAAAATAGTGCACTTGCTTTTTTCAAACATTGTAGAAGCTGATATAAAGACAATCATGTGTTACTTTTATTCTGAAGTTTTCAATATTCAGTTCCAAAAACTACGTTAACCTTACCTCCTTGGCTAGACCACGTGACTGGGTCCTTTTTTCCTTTCAGCTCCAGGAAGTAAGCAGAACCAGAAAAGAACCTGCCTAGAATTAGGTGTGGCTGATATTCATCATTCTGTCTCTCTACCAATATACTGTCAGTGGGAAGAATGATACAATTAGACACCTGGGCTTTTGAGATTTAACACATCATCTTTTAAGGTTCCCAGAATTTTGGCAGTCTCAAAGGTAGGTGGCCTTCATATTTTCATTACCATAGTAAAAAGAAATTTTTTTGTTAATATGGAACAATTCAGGAATTTGCACATCACCTTTGCACAGGGGCCATGTTAACCTTCTCTGTATCATTCCAACTTTTGCATATGTGCTCCCAGAGCAAGCACCCCCCAGTAAAAATTCTCATGTCCCTTCTAGGAACAGAGTTTGATTACTGGGTCAAGCTTATCAACTGACTCTTCCTTTCAGATGTATTTTTTTTCCAGTGTTTTGGGGTTTTTTTAGGATATTTTTATTTCCAAGTTCAATGTCAATCTCTGAGATCTACTGAAGCTGGAATCTTCTTTCACATTATGCTCATTAAGCTAAAGATGAATACTTGCTCTAGTGCTGTTTATGTTTCCCCACTTTTGTAACAGAAAAGAATACAAGCCATAAGTAAGTTTGATTCAGAGCTTTTCAAGTTGACTGGAAGAGGGAATTCTTCAGAATGACTTAACTCTTTAGTAAACCAACATAGAGAAGAAGATCATACAAGAGCTGAAATGTCAATTCAATTGGGATATATGATAGAGAACAGTAATAGTGGTGATATTAGCTGCATTTTCAAATAGAAAAACTAAGCTGCAGGATATTATATACTGCTCTTACTTAAAATTGAAAGCAACCTAGAGAAACTTATGCATTTTTAAAATGACTTTAATTGGCTCATTTCACACCAGGAAGTCAATGTTTGTTAAATTATTAAGAAAAGATATCATATAATGATACAGGTCAAGTTCTTTTATAAAATGTCTTTACAATGAAAAATTTACTACAATGAATATATTTTCAAGGCACAAGTTAGTGAACTATAATGCTTTGGGGGTCTTAAAATAATAAAATCAAGAAACTGGTAATTCAGTATGACAAATGCTTCTCTTTTTAACAGACTGCTAAAAATTCTCATCATATTTCATTTTTATTCTATTAGCCCTCATTCAAATGTAAAAGTATGGTGTGGGAAACAAACCTGAAATGGAACACTCTTAGCTTTCTGGAAAATTATACTAATCATATTATCTTATTGTCCAATTAAATAAATCATCTTTCCCGGTAGTAGTATAATGACATTATCACCTTTTTAATATCTCAGGAACAAAATGCACAGCTGAAACACTTCTTCCAAACAAAAGAATATCAGCCTGAGCCCGAATAGGTCTATTCCAGTATACCTCTGATACTCTATAAATAAGCTTTCAAAAGATCAAAAATGAAGATGTCGATGCTACCTAGAGCAATCTACACATTCAGTGCAATCCCTATCAAAATACCACCCACTTTTTTCAAAGAAATGGAACAAATAATCCTAAAATTTGTATGGAACCAGAGAAGACCCCGAATAGCCAGAGGAATGTTGAAAAAGAAAAGCAAAGCTGGCGGCATCACAATTCTGGACTTCAAGCTCTATTATAAAGCTGTCATCATCAAGACAGTATGGTACTGGCCAAAAACAGACACATAGATCAATGGAACAGAATAGAAAGCCCAGAAATGGACCCTTAACTTTATGGTCAACTAATCTTCAACAAAGCAGGAAAGAATGTCCAATGGAAAAAAGACAGTCTCTTCAACAAATGGTGTTCGGAAAATTGGACAGCCACATGCAGAAGAATGAAACTGGACCATTTCCTTACACCACACACAAAAATAGACTCCAAATGGTTGAAAGACCTCAATGTGAGACAGGAGTCCATCAAAATCCTAAAGGAGAACACAGGCAGCAACCTCTTCGACCTCAGCCGCAGCAACTTCTTCCTAGAAACATCGCCAAAGGCAAGGGAAGCAAGGGCAAAAATGAATTCTTGGGACTTCATCAAGATCAAAAGCTTTTGCACAGCAAAAGAAACAGTCAACAAAACCAAAAGACAACCGACAGAATGGGAGAAGATATTTGCAAATGACATACCAGATAAAGGGCTAGTATCCAAAATCTATAAAGAACTTATCAAACTCAACACCCAAAGAACAAATGATCCAATCAAGAAATGGGCAGAAGACATGAACAGACATTTTTCCAAAGAAGACATCCAAATGGCCAACAGACACATGAAAAAGTGCTCAGCATCGCTCAGCATCAGGGAAATCCAAATCAAAACCTCAATGAGATACCACCTCACACCAGTCAGAATGGCTAAAATTAACAAGTCAGGAAATGACAGATGTTGGCGGAGATGCGGAGAAAGGGGAACCCTCCTACACTGTTGGTGGGAATGCAAGCTGGTGCAGCCACTCTGGAAAACAGGATGGAGGTTCCTCAAAAAGTTGAAAATAGAGCTACCCTATGACCCAGCCATTGCACTACTGGGTATTTACCCCAAAGATACAAATGTAGGGATCCAAAGGGGTACGTGCACCCCAATGTTTATAGCAGCAATGTCCACAATAGCCAAACTGTGGAAGTAGCCAAGATGTCCATCGACAGATGAGTGGATAGAGAAGAAGTGGTATATATATACAATGGAACATTATGCAGCCTTCAAAAGGAATGAAATCTTGTCATTTGCAATGACGTGGATGGACTGGAGGGTATTATGCTGAGAGAAATAAGTCAATCAGAGAAAGACATGTATCATTTGACCTCACTGATATGAGGAATTCTTAATCTCAGGAAACAAACTGAGGGTTGCTGGAGTGGTGGGGGGTGGGAGGGATGGGGTGCCTGGGTGATAGACACTGGGGAGGGTATGTGCTATGGTGAGTGCTGTGAATTGTGTAAGACTGTTGAATCACAGACCTGTACCTTGGAAACTAATAATACATTATATGTTAAAAAAAAAAAAAAAAGAAAAAAAAAGATCAAAAATGAATTTGAGATATTAAGTATGTTAAAAGCTAAATCAACTTAAATCAAGAATTTTTACTTGACGTTCATTTGTAACCTTGAAATGGCACATATTTCATGTGCATGTGTGCATTTGAAATTTTTGATGGAAAGAATTCCTAACTTCAATCAAATTATCAAAGTAATCACACAAAATGCTTAAAAATTATTTTCTCAATCATTTCTGGATTGAAGTACTACAATGTCCACTTCGATCAAATATGAGCTAAAGTGTTGAGACTTAAAATAAGCTCATGACAAAAGATTTCAAGAAGCATCAGGTTTAGTCAATACAGTATGGATGATACCTGCATAGCAGTAGTCTCATGACTCCAGGTACAATTTCTGACATCCCAGCCCCTCCGCACTAAGGAAAATGGTGGTCAAGGGAGATGGGACTAGGTGAACATGGACCATCTCAGCTCAGAAAAGCCATGAACTCAGAGGTACCTCAGGAAGACATGACTAGTTCCCATTCTCTACTATATTGCAACAATCCTGGTTACTCTTCACTTTATCAATAATACCTACAATAACAATGCTGCCTGGCTCAGTACATGGTCCTTAACCAGATTCTCATTTATCTTGAAGTCCATGTACTCTCATTAATGTCTTGACATAGGATTACAAGGAGGATACACCAAGTTATTGGTCCACTGGCCAGGAGAAGAGATGGAAACAGATCTTGAAAGATTAATAATGCTGCCTTGTTGCAACAAACTCCTCTATCATTGTCAAGCCAGAAAGAGGACTAGCCTTACCAAAAAGGAGTGGGCCACTTCTGCTTTCTCAGAGACTTAAGATGATATGGATATTAAAGATTTTCAGGTGCATAAACCCAAATATCCTTATCACATGCACAGAGTTCCCTTCTTCCCTAATCAAGGTTCTTTCCCGACCATTACAGACCTGTCTAGGCTGAGAATGTAAAGTTTGTTGAAGCTCTTTTATGCTTACAGTTAAGTTCTGGACCTGACTCTCAACTTTTCCTCACCTAAAGCTACAGGGATGCTGTGACCTATTTATATGAACCCAGAAGTTCCACTGGCTTTTACTCTGAGCTTTTAATTGATGATTCGTCACCTGCCATCTTTTACTATCTTCTTCAGAACATCAATGACCCCCATCAACAGGTATTTTCTTTTTAATTACTGTATCTCCTAAATGTCTCACGGATCTTAGATTCATTCCCTAGTATAATATTCAGTTCACCACCAGTGAAAATTTGAGCAACAACATTCCTACCTTGGGCTACTGTCTATTCATACTCAAACCAACTACCAGGGATTCTCCTTGCCAGCCTCTGGCTGTTGATAGTTCCAAAATTCCTTCACATCTTCTTTCTGGACCCATACCTAGCACTGTCTATAACAAACTGAATTTCCTGGTATGCAAACTCTGAGGTGGATTTGAGTACAGTGAGCTTACTGGGGTGTGTTCTTGAAGGGTAACAGCAGGAAATAAAATTGGGCTGAGGAAGAAATTGGACTACAGTGAAGTCATACAAGGCCTCCTCTATTCCCACAAGGGGTTATGAAGCAAGAACGGTCCTTCAGAGCTGCCCCAAGTTGGGACATGGAGCCAGGTTTATATACTCTCACAATAACCAGTAACATGTTTCAGAAGAAAGCATTAACTCCAGGAAAAGTGGCTCTCTTTGGCTGAAGGCAACTTCCAGAGAATTGGCAGATGAGGCTGTGCTATAATCTGAATATTTAAGTACCCCCCAAATTCTTATGTCAAAATTCTAACTATTAAGGTGATGATTTTAGGAGGTGGAGCCTTTGGGAGGTAATCAGGTCATAAGGATGAAGGTCTCATGAATGGGATTAGTGCCCTTGTGAAAGAGACCCCAGAGAGCTAGTTTGTCTCTTGCACCACATGAGGGCACAGCACCGTCTATAAACCAAGAAATGGACTCTCACCAGCCACCATACTCAATGTGCTGGTGCAAAGATCTTTGCTTTGATTTCCCAGCCCCAGAACTGTGAGAAATAAGTATTTGTTGTTTATAAGCCATCGAACATATAGTAATTTTGTCACAGCAGCCCAAATGGACTGAGATAGGCTGTGACCCCGCAGCACTCCAGCAACAGATGGAATCATTCCTTTAGTTCTGAAAAGTAGTATGAGAGTACAACATAGCATACACTAAAATGCTGCAATTAAATTAACTAGTACAGTCGTCAGTGACCAAAGGTTTAATAGTTCTGCTCGTTGATGCCTAACTAAATTAGACCTAAGGATCCTTTTATTTTCCCATGATTAGAAGAAAGTAACTATTTAGTTAAGAAAATTGATAAATCGTTCAGCTGGTATGAAACAGAACCAACATATATGTGAAAAAGAAATGAAATGAAATGAAATGAAAACAAATCAAAACGAATGTCTATTAAGACCCTGATTATATAATCAATACTTTTTGCATTATAAAATTCTTGGGCACAATTAACTAACATTCAAATGACACCACCTTTATATATACTCAGGGGGCCTCTTTCTATTTCCTTCTCTCCTATTCCTCCACCCTAGGGCAAGTGGGAGGCAGGAGGGCAGAGTAAGTGGCTGAGGGCAGCTTTAGGGAGGGTCCAAGCATGGGAAGTGATGCAGCATGAAGAGCCAAATTTGAATTTGAATTTTATCAGGCAAAAGTGACACATAAGCACTGAAAGGTGTAAAGAGAAGAATTAGGTGGACACTCCCAATAAGGTCAGGGGGTTAATATCAGGTATAAGCTCATCAACTTCATGCTGGTAAGGCCAATATGATATTGCATAAAAGAGATGTTGCATGAGAAAGATGGTAGAATTCAAAGAGATAATCATTTTGAAGTTCTTGTTAACTGTATTAAAAATTAAACTTTAGTTTCTAGAACAATTTTAGATTAACAGGAAGATTCTGAAAATAGTGAAGAGAGTTCCCATATAACCCACATCTGGTAACTTTGTTACATTTAATCAACCAATACTGATACATTGTTATTTTATATTGCTATTCAGATTGCCTTAGTTTTTGCATAATGTCATTTTTCTCTTCCAGAATCCCAACTAAGGTACCAAATTCCATCTAGCTGTCACATCTCTTTAGACTCCTCTTGGCTATATCAGTTTCTCAGACTTTCTTTGTTTCTGAAGACCATCAATTTTGAGGGGTCCTGGTCAGATATTTGGTAAAATGTCTTTCTACTGGGATTTTTCTGATGTTTTCTTCATTATTAAAATGGGGTTATGTGATTTGAGGAAGAAAACCACAGAGAAAAGTACCATTCTCATAACATCGTATCAGGAATAAATAATAATGTGATATCACTGTTGATCTTAACCTTGATCACCTAAGGTAGTGATTATCATATTTCTCCACTGTAAAGTAACTCTTCCCCCATCCCTTTTCCATACTGTATTCTTTTGAAGTTACTGTGCACAGTCCACATGTAAGAAGTGGGAAGCGATACTCCACCTCCTCATGGGTAGAGTGTCTACATAAATTTTTTTGAATTCTTCTGCATGGGAATTTTGTCTTGTCTCTGCATTTATTTATTTATCCATTCATTTCTTCACATCATCATGGACTCATAGATATGTATTTTATACTTCTAGTTACAAATCAGTATACTACTTTATTTTGTTGGTCAGATTATTCCTGCTTTGACCACTAGGAGCTTCATTCAGTTGGTTCCTGTATTCCACTAACATACCTCCTCATTTTGTTTTCATTTTTTTGTTTGTTTGTTTTGATCACATACTTCCTTTTTTCTACTATAAAATGCCCCAGTCTCATCTTATATATTCCCTGCTTCTCTCAGAATCAGACATTTCTCCAAGGATCCCCAACTCATTTCACTGGAGAATGGTAATAGAAACCAAGATTTGGGGGCTAGGTGTGCGCATAGTTACTCAGGTGTTATTTTTTAAGTTATTTTCAGTTGACAAATAAATACATGCATGTGTACTAACCTATGTATATCTACAAATATAACTGTCAGTATATATATCTAATTATGAATTTAGTGTGATCTCTGATTCTAAACCATTGCCACATGGATCATTATAGCTTGCTTCACTCGTTTATCTGCAAACTCCCACTTCAACACTTAGAAAATTGATCATTTGCCATCACTTATTATAGTTTAATTCTGGTATACATGTATAGAAGCTTCCAGGATAGAAGAAGTATACATGTATAGGATACATATATAGAAGAATTATTAACTTGCACTTATTCATAAGAAATAATTTCATTAACTACAGTTTAGCCTATGTTCCTTCTCTTGTTTTTCAGTCTTCATTTATTTCCAAAGTTTTAAGATCAATACATTTTCCCCCAGGTTATTTCATACATTTGTAAGATAGACTGTTTTCATATTATGCCCTCCATTCTGTGATTCCCATGAGCTCCTAAATTATTTTATAAAATGTGCATACAATAAGGTTTACTCCTTGTGTTACAGAGTTCAATAGATTTAAATGAATGGTGTCTTACAGCTAAAATTATAGTATCAAATAGAGTATTTTCATCACTCAAAAAAATCTCCCCTTCTTCATCTATTCAGTCCTTGTCTTCCCTTCCTGAACCACTGGTAATCACTGATATTTTTACTGTCTCTGTAATTTCGTGTTTCCAGATTGTCATACATTGGAATCATTCACTATCAAGCCTCTTCAGATTCGCTTATTTCACTTAGCATTATGCATTTAAATCCATCTAAAAATGTTCATCACTCAATTCATTTTTATTGCTAATATTCTTTTTTGTTGATTTACCACAACTTGTTTATGCATTCATCTCTTCCAAGATACGCGGCTGCTTCCAGTTTTGGATAATAATGAAAAAAGCTGTTATAAACACTCATGTGTGTATTTTTGTCCAGAAATAGTTTCAAATTTATTAGGTATATATTTAGGAACATGACTGCTGGATTGTACTTCAACACTACCTTTGGATTTGTTAGACCCTGCCATACTGTCCCAAAGCGGCTGTACCATTTTGTATTCGCACCCAGCATGAATGAAAATTTCTGTTGCTCCACATCCTCAGCAGAAATTGACATTGTCACTATTTTTATTTTAGCCAATCTAAACAAAATAATCTAACACTATCTAGCATACATAGTGTTACCTCATTGCGATTTTAATTTTCTATTCCGTAACGACCAAAAACGCTTACTATCTTTTCATATACTTGTCATCTACATATCTACTTTTGAGGTGCCTGTTCACATCTTTGTTCTTTTTTAAAATTGGGTTGCTTGTTTTCTTAATGTTTAATTTTAAGATTTTGTATATTTTAGATATTGCTGCACTTTTTGTACAATCGTAACTTTAAATCCTATGGAAAGCATTTTCTTACAAATTTTAATCTCTAGCAAAATTAATTTACTGAAAATTCCATCACCCTAAAAGACTATTGAGAAAGTTTCTCTTACCAGAAAGGTCACAAGAAGAAAGATTAATAATCTCCTAAACAGAACTATCTTGACTACCAATAGTAGTATATGCACTACAGAAGTTGGTGAAACAAAGAAGCACGTTATTGTAATGACCCAAATAGTTCCACCAAATGTGTGGAAATTTAAGTAACATTAATAGTATTAAATATTTCTATTCACAACACCTCCAATTCCTTCTTTTTCTCCATATATTCTTTTCCCCCAACATCTCCTTTTTCCACAGAATTAACAAAAATGCTATATAACTGCAATTGTAATATTTTTAAAATTCTTCCTTATTCCCTCTAGATTTGTTTATGTCAGGTTTCCTACTCTGTTTCATCACTGTAGTGTTCTTCCACAGTAGGAATAACAGTCTTGAATTCTAAAGAACACTTCTGATTACCAAAGATCCCCAGAAGCTTCCATGGTTTGATTTTCTGATTAGGCATTCAAGTCAGAATTACCAACAAAGATTAACTGCTGCTTAGAATACAGGTGAAGCAAGAGGTCCTGATCAGACACAGAAAAACTATGTATGTTTGGAATATTTGTAATGGGTCTAGATATTATTTTAAGAGATGTGTAAAAGAAACTGCATGTCTTATATAATTGGATTTCAAGACCAATAGTTATTTCTACAAAGTATATTGAATAAAGACTGCAAGTTGGAATTAAAAATGATTGAAAAAGTATATACTTGGAACTAAGCTGAAATTAAAATAAAATCCACCTATTATTATGCAAAGTTTTGCTTAGTAAGTTGAAGATGCCCATACAGAAAAAATAATAGAGAATTAGCTTATCAAGAGGCATTGGATATGGCCCAGAAATGCACCCATTTATTATTAAGTGAGAAATAAAGAAAGAATAACCATAATATTAAATAAGTAGATTTGTGATGATACTGAAATAAATCATTATAGTTTAATATCGGTTGAGGCTTATGGACAACTTAAACTATGACTTTAAAAATAAATTTCAAAAAGTGCTATATGAAACACTGGTGTAAGTCAGTATACAGGTGCATGTAGTTTACCATTCTTAAAATCACAACCGAAGAACAAGTAAACATGTTTTATGAAAACATTTCATTGAATCACAGATTTACTGAACATTACAAGTTGCTGTGAGATTGAGTATTAACTATTTTAAAATACATTAATACATAAGGTAGGATTTGTGAAAAACATAGAATTATTGAATATCTTGTTATATTTAATATTGAAAATCAATTAAAAACATGTTTAATAGTATGATACCACTGAGTAGCTTTAAAATGTAAAAAAGACTTCTGCTTCCAAGAACACAGACTTTTCTCTATTCCTCCCACTAAATACAACTAAAAACCCTTGATACTGTGTATAAAACAATCTTAAGTAGACTCCGAAACATGGAGAGAGGGCAGAATGGCTACAGACTTTGAAACCCAAAAAACAGAACAGTGGTGAGTTCCCTTCGTGTTCTGTTTTGCCTCACAAATCTCAGACATACTGCTGGAGAAGAGAGTAACCTGGCAACAATAAATGGCACATCAAAAAAGCCACAACAAAAGTTTCCTCTCTCTAGCCAAAGACCAGGAAAAAGGCAGTATGGGTTTAGAACAGAAAAGTTTTAGACAGTAACTGCTCTATTTTAGCCAAACACTAAAGGAAAAACTGTGGCTCCAAACTCCTGATGTCAATAAAGGCTAATGGAGACTTCCACAATTGCCAGGTTTTATCTAGGCGTAACAAACTCAACTTTCTCTACTAAGATAACCAGAGAAGGCTAACTAGGGAGTCAGAACTTAGTTTTGGTTAGTAACAAGCCCCATCCCATTTGCTGTGTTAGTGGAGATAGCATGGGGAGCAGGAACTTACAGCTCCAGCTGCCAGTAATGAGACCATAAATCATGTACGTTAATGTAAAATATAAAACAATAAACATTTTAGGAAAAAATCCATAGGAGAAATTCTTTGGGATCCCAGACTAGGCAAAAGTTTCCTAGACTTACACCAAAAGCACCACTTATAAAATGAAAAAATATAAATTGCATTTCATCAAAATTAAAAAGTTTTGCTCTGTGAAATGCTCAGTTGAGGATAAAATACAAACTAAACACTGGGAGAAAATATTTCTAAACTATATATCTTAAGAAAAAAAAAAACTGGTATCTAGAATATATAAAGAATTCTCCAAACTCAACAGCAAAAAAAGAAAAAAAAATCCTGTCAGAAGACTGGCAAAAAGTATTTCAGAGAAGAGCACATCCAAGTGGGAAATAACCAATAGAAGATATGTCCAAAAGCATTTTTCATTAGGGAAATATGAATTAAAAATAAAATATCACTACATATCATAATGGCTAAAACTTAAATAATGACAAAATCAAATGCTGGCAAAGATGTAGAGAAACTGTATTCTCACCTTCCTAGTGGGAATGTTAAATGATACAGACACTGTGGATAAGTGCATAGAAGTGTGCTTACCATTATGAACCAGAGATTGTACTGTTGAGCATTCATAAGAGAAATAAAAACTTATTCACACAAAAATTTGTACATAAATGTTTATAGGGTTTTTTTTAAGATTTTATTTATTTATTTGACAGAGAGACAGCGACAGAGGGAACACAAGCAGGGGGACTGGGAGAGGGAGAAGCAGGCCTCCCACGGAGCAGGGAGCCCGATGCGGGGCTTGATCCCAGCACCCTGGGATCATGACCTGAGCCGAAGGCAGACGTTTAAAAACTGAGCCACCTCCGTGCCCCTGTTTATAGCAGTTTTAATTGTAATAGGCAAAAGCTGGAAACAATCTTGTCTACAGCAATAGGTAAAGTGTTAAAACTATGGCATATTCCTAACACAGAATGCTACTCAGTAATAAAAAGGGCAAACTCTAGATATACACAGTGACTTGATGGATCCCCAGGGAATTATGCTTAATGGAAAAAGCCAATCTCACAAGATTACATACTATAGGATTCCATTTATATAGAATTCTTGAAATGACAAAATTCAAGAAACGAAGAATAAATTCGTAGTTGGCAGAGTTTAAGAATTCAGGAGGGGAGGGGCGCCTGGGTGGCTCAGTCGTCTTGTGTTCCCTCTCTCGCTCTCTGTCAAATAAATAAAATCTTTAAAAAAAAAAAGAATTCAGGAGCGGTTCCAAGAGCAACAGAGGAGGACCCTGAACTCAACTCCTCCCACAGGCACGCCAAATCTGACCGCAGGGATTTATAGACCCTGTGGTGCCCGGATGTTTGAGTCAGCTGGAAGAGCAGCCTTGATTCCCTGCCTCTGGAACCCTGAATGTTGACCTGTAATTTTTAACTACTTAGCAATAAACTAATTCAAGTTGATTTTGTGGTTGGAGCCAGCTTATACAGTTATTTACCTTTTTTTTTTTTTTAGAAAGCGAGAGGGGGTGGTTAGAGGGAGGAGAGAATCTTAAGCAGACTCCAGGCGATGCAGACTCCATCTCAGGACCCTGAGATCATGACCTGAGCCAAAATCAAGAGTACAGCTTAACCGGCCGAGCCGCCCAGACACCCCCAGAGTTATTTACTTTTAAACACCTATTTTTATGAAAGTGTTTTTCAGGGGCGCCTGGGTGGCTCAGATGGTTAAGCATCTGCCTTCAGCTCAGGTCATGATCTCCAGGTCTGGGATCAAGCCCCCAGCCGGGCTCCCAGCCTCTCCCCCTCTCCCAGCCTTTACCCCTGCTTGTGCTCTGTCTCCCTCTCTCTCTCAAATGAATAAAATCTTAAAAAAAAGAAAAAGTGTTTCTCAACTATAAAATGCTAAGCAACACATGGTTTTAATCCCATTTTCATCCAGCTTTAATCAATTGATGAAAAGCCTCAATGTGGAATAAAAAAGAAACATCCATAATAACAAAATTTAATTTCAAAAAATGGCTGAATTTTTATTATACCTGTGGCTTCACTTAGAGGTATATAACTTGCATCTGAGATTTTATGAATACATTATATATTTTTTTTCTTTTAATAAACACAGAGATGTTCATGAAAAGAAGATACTTCCTAATTTTATAGAAACCAGAAGGAAGTAAGGAAATAGACAAAGAAATCTTTCATCAGCCTCATAGTACAGGGGCTTTTAATCTTTGTCTCTTGTGATAGGCTTACCAGAATGATGAATCAATAGGAGAGTGTTCATTATTCTCCCAATTCATTTGAACCAGCCTTGTGAGTTGACTATGAAGTAAAGAAACAATTGAGTGAAGTCAGATAGTCCTCTGAGCAGTAGTTTTAGTATTGTCCAAAGCAGAACCTATAGATTTATAGATCCTAAATTGAGCAAATAAAAAAAACAAAGCAAACCAAAACAGTCTCAGTGATAATCTCAGAAGCACACACATTAAAATTATGGTCCTTTCTAATTGTGATGTAAAATATCAGAGATGGAATGAGTTGATGGAAAATAGATGTAGACATATCAAAAATTAACCCAATAATTATTTTACCTATTGTGATTGTGATTTTTTTTAACTGGAATTTATAAAATTTGGAAAAGTGAAAACTGCTGACATTAAAAACTTGCATTTGTAAGCATGTTAACAGATTGAAATATAATCCAAAGTGATGAACCATATTCTTTTTCTAAAACAACAAAATTTTGAAGCCTACTGTAAAAAAAAAAAGTTTCCCTTTATCTTTTCTGACTCCTTCAAATAAGCTGTGCTTCATTCTCTCCATTTCCAATTGGCTTATTAATCAGAAGACTCTACATGTTTATATTTGCTTTTCCTAGAATTCCATGTATTAATTCAATAAACCTGTCTGTCCACCAACATCACCTAAAAGGTTTGTTAAAAATGCAGATTCTCAAATACCCAACTGTATTTCCTGAATCAAAATAATAGACATGGAACCTAGAAATCTGAATTTTTAAAAAATCTTCCCAGGTTACATAGCAAATGTAGAAATATAGATCAAAGACTAAATTTTCAATAGGAGACATTTCTGTTTGTTGCTCGTCTGCTTGTGGAAAGAAGAAATGGGAAGAGTGATGCGTATAGCAGGAGCTCACCTCCCCAGTCTTCATGGAAACTGGTTTTTATACCTCCTTATGTGGAATTGGTTAGGTGTGTGCTGATGGAGGTTTTCTTTCTCCTGGCAGTTACTCTCTTTTATTGTCTTTTCTTCAAGAATATCTTTCCAAAAAATGGTTCATTGACAGAAATAACCTGTGGACATGGAGTGACAGCTCTGGGCACTTCTGGGGTGGGAATACATGACACATTTAGATACCAGTGTATGGATCAAAATCTGCTAACTATTGGCTTGGATTATTTTTCTTTTACTTAAATTATCTAGGTCCTTAGTCTCATCTTTCACTTCGCTTCATCTCCCCTCTAAAAGCACTAGGACATATGAACAAGTACTTAGAGACTTGGATACAGCCATCCTCACTTAACGTGTCTATTCCTGGGTACGATGTTTGAGCACAGTCTAATCTACTCCTTTTGATGGACCTCAGATGTAAAATGTCCAAAAATTTTCTCAGGGTTGTGTCCTCTGCCAGCCTCTCCTACCCCCAACTTAGCAAATGTTCCTCATTTTTTTTTTTGAAACCCACACATTTACACATACAGACACACAGATATTTATCACATCCTGTAGGGTTGAAGAGTATGGAGAAGAAAAGTATAGGTGGAAAAGGATATGTATTCATTTTTTCCTTGTAAATCTACAGCAGAAAGTTCATACACGTACATGCCTGTGTGTATGCATAAAGACTTCCACACTAATATACTCCTGCACTCCATTACACTAATATACGCTAATTGCATATCTTGGTATAAAACAAGGACTAGAAATCTAAGACGTGCTTATCATAGTCCACAAAAGTGAAAATATAGCATAACAGAACTATAGCAAGCTCTAGCATGACAGATCTAGGCAACTTATTATGGACATCATCAAACATTCTATCAGCATGAACTTCTGCTTCCACACTCCCTCAAAGACAAGACATATTTGTATTCCTTCACCCCTCCACTTCAGTACCCATTCCAGCTGCCTCTCTGATGGGTATTAACTTATTTCCTGCTAGGAGGTGACAGATTACTGTTAGCATTCCAGAATATACACAATTTGAATGGAGACAATTTAAGAGCCATGTGTGGATTTGGAAGGGAGCCAAACTAGACAATTTCCAAGGCAATGCACTTGGCCCAGCCACATTTTGTAGTGGTTTCTTCTTTGGGCATGAGTATGCTGTCTTATGTGTGTATCTGCCCCCTGACTAGCCTCATCCTCTAACACAAAATGAATGTTCACCTCTCCTGTGCTCGTGAAATTGTGAATATATACACCTATCAAACTTTGCTATGGTCTGGTACATATGCAGGCCACTGTTAAAGCAGCAGCTATCTGGTAGACAATGAACACAAATACTGGTTGTGATCAAACAGATGAGACATGTCAGTTATATTAAGACTCTGCTTTGCCAGTGATGGAAAATCCAACTCAAACTGACCTATGTCAAATTGAATTTATGTACTCAACTGAAATTTATAGGGCTATCTACCTTTGTGTTTAGCTTATTTAAATTTATATAATCAGGAATTAGTTTTGTTCCATTTTTCACTCCTCTTACCACTTGGCTTTATTCTAGGATTCCATGGATCATTTTTTGTAGCGATAGGCTCACATTCTAACAAGTTCACTTTAACCAGACAGACAATAAGCCTCTCTTTTAAAAGATCCAGCCCAAATCTAAGTCTTATATCATTGAGTAGGTCAAATGCTCACCTCTGAATCCAATACCTAGTGCCAGAGGAAATAACTTTTGTCTTATTAAGCCCACGGCCCTTGGCTATTCCTAGAGTTTGGGGGGTAGAGTCAACTCTACCTAAAATTCATGAATTAGAACTGGAGGATGAGTTGGTGGCCATGGAAGAATCTGCATACTGTTTCCCAGAGGAAAAGTGTTTGAATGTTGAACGGCAAATTTAAATAGATACCCCCTATGTCACCAGTGGCCATAAACTGGCATTCATGCCAGCACTAGCCCACATCCATCCATGGCAGACATTTTTATTAATCTTGGCCCCATTCCTATTGTACTCATCACCTGTCTCATAATTCTCTTCAATGCACTCCAGGAAACAACTAGCAGTTCTCCTGTGCAAATTTAATATGACATCCTTTGTTATGCTACACATGATAATATATTTGATGACTGTGGGTAAAACCCTGAATATGTGTCAATAACTCATTATTGATCTCTCACCCTCAAATGTATCTCAGTCCTTCTTGAGTCTACTTATAATTTTGACTTTTCCACCTCTCAGGATAATTAATTATCTTCATGCCTCTATTTCTAGAGGCATATCAAGTAGTTCAGTCTATTGCCTGTTCTTCCTGGCTTTACATCTTCAATTTAAGATTGAATTTTTGGTTAAATAATAGAAGCATTCAGATGTTAAAGAGCCAAATGTCAGAAAGATGCAGGCAAAAATGGAAACTTAATTTTGATCTCCAATGATATGTAACTAATCAAAAGAACACAAAGTTGATGTGTGTTTAGATGCACATATAAAGGAACAAAAATTTATCTCACATTATAGAAAATGACTTACAGATAATATTTGAATTGCTGCAGAACTCTTAAAACTGTATAAAGATTTATATGATGATGCACATCCATATAATTTAACTTTCTGACTTTAACATGTTAAAATGTCATCCACTGACTTAGAAGAATATATTTGAAAATTGAAATTTCTATGCTTTGTTCCAACTCTAACAACTGAGAAGATAACAAGTGACAGAGGTAGGAAGGCATCTCTATAGCCACTTAAACTATCATTATTACATGAAACATCATACTTTGCTCTGAAATTATACAAATCTATTTATTAAAATACATCCCAAGTGAAATGCAAATCAAAGCAATTCTGATATTGGTAATGGAAAAATTCATAAAATGATTCCCTTTACAAGCTTCCAATATTTTTAAATATATAAATATTTGGTTACTGTGTGTGTGTGTGTGTGTTTATATACTCTTGCATACAGAGCATGCAAGAAAGAAACTTAATAGCTAGATTTCTTATGTAAGTCTATAAATGACATATGAAGATGGTAATAGTGTTGTAAAGGTGACAAGAATCGTTTCATGGTAATGTTTGGCATTATAGTGTAACTAGTAACAGCTCTAAATATATTGTGAATCTCTAATAAAATGTTATGACTTCCCTTGGAAGGTTACAGTTGGTTTCTTTTCTATATATCTTTAAATTGGGGATTGTGAATGTCATCTAATTAGTCGACTTTGCTTAACTACATGCAATATCATGTACCTCTATAATATCACTTGTTTTTTTAAAATTGCCTATTCTTTTCAAGGTCACAACCCACAGTTATTATGAGAAAAACAAACAGCTTGATATTTAGTATTAGTAAATACAGAAAACAGTTTTTTATTTCTTTGAGGAAGGGGCAATTATTCTTATTAATAATTTTGTCAAAAGTAATAAGTATCCAAATGACAAATAGATAAAGGATTTGAAGTCTGTGTACCAATGCCAGCTCTTATCTGATGCCCCCAGACAGGATCAATAACTCCAACACTGTCATTCCTAAAACAACTCATACAGAAATCTCCTATGACATTAACTAGGTTGTATAGCAAATGTACACATCTATGTGTGTATTCACCCCATATTGTATCTTACAGTTCAGAGATCCTTTTATCCTTTCCTGTATTCTCAGCATTATTCAACATATAACAGGTATTCAAACAACATTTTTTAACGATATAAAATAGAAAGGAAATGTAGGTGATAAAATTTCCAAATCGAACTAACCATTTACCATCAGATTTCATCCTAAAAAAAATCAAAATGTTGGTACATAGTAATATGAGCTCACTTTTCCAGGCATAAAAGCTTAGCATTAGCTCTCACTATGTCATCCTCTCTATCCATTCCCAATATGTCACTATATTCTTTTGTACTTCCCTTTATGATATTTGTCATATCCAAGCTCCTGATTTTATTTTTAGGCTCCCTAATTCAATATCAATTCTACCACATTACCCTGGCTTCATCTAAATGTTATCTACAAACTTATGATCACACACCAGTATTATTAAATTTTTCACTGATCACCCATTTCATGTATATATATGTATATGTATATATATTTATAAAAAATAAACATGTACTAAACAACTTTGGTTGACCCTTGAACAATTGCAGAGGTTAGAGGTGTTGACCCCCTGTGCAGCTGAAAATCTAAATATAACTTCTGATTTCCCAAAACCTTAACAACTGATAACCTACTGTTAATTGAAAGCCTTACCGATAATATAAATAGTCTATTAGTACATCTTTTGTATGTTATATGTATTATATGCTATATTCTTAACAATAAAGTAAGCTACAGAAAAGAAAATGTTACAAAGTATATCATAAGGTAGAGAAAATACATTTACAGTAACTTACTATAAAAAAAATCTACTTATAAGTGGACCTATGCAGTTCAAACCTGTGTTGGTTAAGGGCCAAATGTAATATATAACACATATTCAAAATAAAAGTAATTATTAAAAGTATAAAAATAAAATAAATTTTAAAAAAGTTCTTTCTGCAACCTAATGAATTGAAATATGTGCCTTATGGGAATGTAACATAGTTTATAAGATAATTGATCTAAACTATATTATATGATGACTTATAAGTTATCTTATGACAGATTTCTTGTTTTTAATTTCTCCCAGTCTCCTGTGCATCCAGCACTCACTGTCTTTTTAAAACACTACTGCCTGCATAATAGTGTCCTGATCAGAAATCTGTAATGGTTAAGCTCAACTTAGATTCCTCAGTATGGATTTAAACATTTCTATATCTAGGTCCTTCTTCGCTAATCCAAATTTATTTCCTGCTCTGTACTCTTCAGCAACACACACATATTAATTCTTCTATGTTATGTAGCATCTCTTATCTTTCTCATGTAGCTTGCTCATTTTCTCCATTGTGTTTTTACCTATACCATTTATCTTGCCTATGTTACAATAGCACAATAGCCCGAACCCTACCCTATATCACGTACCCTCCTGATCCTATGTTACCCATTCTCAAAGCCTAATTGCAAAAGCAGTTGCTCAATGAAGTTTTCCTCATATACTGATGCAATTTAGCCATGCTTTTAAAATAAGGGTACATTAGGTATCTATCTCATCCCAGACAGATAATATTCTTGTTTCTTTTTCATGAATACATCTACCAGAGTCAAACACCTCCTCTTTTTGGTGTTCTAGAGGCTCAATTTCCAACAGTGATGGTGGTGGTGGGAGTGTCCCCCCACCAAGCAGTGCTCAGGACACCAGCTGGGTTTCCTAGAATTCAAATCAATTCTGACATTATCCACCTGCAGATAGCATCAGATTTTACAGTTTAAAAGTTCAGTCCTACAAGAAGACTGACCCCACCGCCCCACCCCCACTTCAGATGCCAATCACAAGCCCAGGTCGTTACCTGTACTTCTGACAGACTGCCTATAAATTAGGTTTCCAGGACCTCCTCCTTGGTTTGATTAATTTGTTAGAGCAACTCACAGGACTCAGAGAAGTATTTTACTTACTAGATCACCAGTTTATTATAAAAGGATGGAAGTCAAGAACAACCATATGGAAGACATGCATAGGGCAAAGGCATGGAGCTTCCATGACTTCCAAGAGTGTCATTCTCCAAGACTTTCAAGTGTTAACCAACCCAGAAGTTCTCTGAACCCAGTCCTTTTGGGTTTTTATGGAAACTTCATTACATGGGCATGATTGATTACATGACTGGCCATCTGCAATTGATTCAACCTCCAGTATCTTGGAGGGCACCTTGGAGGGCAGGAGATGGGACTGAAAAATTCCAACCCTCTCATCAAATGGTTTCATTGGTAATCAGCCCCCATGCTTAGGCGTGACTCAAGGTCACCTCATTAATATAACAAAAGATACTTTTAGCACTCTCAACAATTAGGAAATTCCAAGGACTTTAGGAGCTGTGAGTCAGAAACTGAGACCAAATATATATGAGAAATACATTTTAGTTATATGAATGACCAAATATATATTCCTTATAAATCACAAAATTGCACCTCCCAAGCATAAAACACACACACACACACACACACACACACACACACACACACACTTTAACCTATAAGTGTCAGGAAGTGGTGGTATCAAACACACAGTTAGATCTTCCATAAATGCTTACTTTTACTGATAATAATCTTCTTAGGATATATTCCTGCTCCCAACTTCTAGTGAAGTCTTAAACAAGCACCCTCAAACTAGTATAGTTATTCTCAATAATATTTAAATGCCAGTAAAATTTCTCATTGTAGGATAAACAAATAAAACTGTAGGGTATCTGGGGCGCCTGGGTGGCTCAGTCGTTAAGCGTCTGCCTTCGGCTCAGGTCATGATCCCAGGGTCCTGGGATCAAGCCCCGCATCGGGCTCCCTGCTCGGCGGGAAGCCTGCTTCTCCCTCTCCCACTCCCCCTGCTTGTGTTCCCTCTCTCGCTGTGTCTCTCTCTGTCAAATAAATAAATAAAATCTTTAAAAAAAAAAATAAAAAAAACTGTAGGGTATCTGATCATTTGTATGCAGCCAAATATTATCTGGGAATATTTTAATGCTTTATAGGGACTCTAGACTTTCTGAAATATTCCTAGACACATTTTGTTATCTGAAGGAATCCCATTATTTGTTTTTGTGATGTTTGTGGACAAATACAGAATTAGCCAAAATCTTCTTCTGAATACCGGTGACAATAATCAAAGACCCAATCTTTCTGGTAACAAAACACAATAATCTTATTCTGGAGTTTAATGAATAATTTTCTATCAAGTTGGGACAGATGGATAAAACAGAGCAAACAGATTCCTCTGGCTAATCATTACATGTTAAGAAGATAAATTTTTCTTCATTTCTTTGAATTTAATTTTTGCTGAGAATATCATGCCAGTTGGCATGACATTCTAGTTTTTATTTTTAAAAGAGTGGTGGTGTTGGCAAATGTAACTATTAGTCTGCCTGCTTTCAAAAATGTAAAAGAAAATAACACTTTAGAAATTTCTAAAACATTTTGTTAAATGATTAGTTCTGCTAATCTCATCAATCTACCTATTCAAGTGTCAACATATCAGAGCACTTTCAGAAAATTTTCCAAGATCTTAGCCTCTTAGCAATGGTCATAATCACATTTGCTCAAAATAGACATCCCTGGAGGAGTCACTCTGATGTCCTTTGCCTTGATTCACACCTTTATTTAGCCTCTTTGATTGAGATTATTATCGGTTTCCAGTTGGAATCTCAGCTTTGGCCTCATTACTGGACACTATTTTTTATTTTTTTCTTATAGAATTTTTTTTATGTATTTTAATTTTTCATTTTTAGCCAATGTCATAAAACTACCTTTTGTAGGATCATCTTCTTGGATCTTTGCTCACAAAAAGATTTTTAGGTCTCTGTTCAAGAATAGAGTTGGGGCTTTAATCCAGAGAGTTTTCCATTAGATAAAGCTAACAATTAGCATGATTATTTTGTTTACTTTATATTACTGTTCCCTTCATTTTAGTTCTTCCTTTTCAACATTATAAGCAAAACTTATAGCATATTTCTTCTCTTAGTTTTTAAGCTCCATTTGATGGAACTCCAGTTCAGTGGTCCTCAAATGTGGCTTGGACCCCTTTCAAGGGGTTAATAAAGTTAGATCTATTTTTCATAATTGTACCAAAACAATATCTTCTATTTTTATTCTCATTCTTTCACAACTATACAGACGAACTTTCCAAAAGGTAGATGATTTATAATATCACAACAGACTGAATGCAGAAGTAGAAATAATAAAGAAAATTGAAAAAATAAACAATGCCACTCTATTTACTAATTTACTTATTTTTAAAAATATATTTTATAAATGTTATTTATATTAATATGTAATGTTTATAATGTTATTTAAAATAAAGTATTACAAATATTTAAATTTTCTTCCAGTTTTGACTACAGCAAATAACAATATATATAATACATGTAAACAAAAGTTCTTGGGGCTCTCAGTAATTTTTTAAATTGTGAAAATGGGAGCACGTGGATGACTCAGTCGGTTAAGCGTCTGCCTCTGGCTCAGGTCATGATTGCAGGGGCCTGGGATCAAGTTCCAAATTGGGCTTCTTGCTCAGATGGGAGTCTGCTTCTCCCTCTGTCCCCCTACCCCACTCATGAGTGTGCATTCTCTTTCTTTCTCTCTCTCAAAAATAAATAAATAAAATATTGAAAAAAATAAAGGGTATTAAAGAGGGCACGTACTGCATGGAGCACTGGGTGTTATACGCAAACAATGAATCATGGAACACTACATCAAAAACTAATGATGTAATGTATGGTGATTAACATAACATAAAAAAATTAAGAGAATAATTAATAGCAACTTACAATGACATGAAAAAATAATTAAATACGTAATGGTAAATTTTTAAAAATAAATAAATAAAATAAAATTGTGCAGATGTTCTGGGAACAAACTTAGGCACTGTTATTCTTGTCCATAAACAATATAACTTGCATCCCAAATATAAATACATCTAAGTAAAATTTATTTCTTAAAACTGAAACAACAGATGGAGTGTCTAAGTCCTCAAAACTGACTAGTGTTCAGGTGACAATAGAACCCAGAAAACCTAATTCTAACTGAGTTCTTTGCTCCACCAAATTACAATGGATTAGTAATAGAGAACACACTATGGTTTAATAAAGAAAGAGTGACATGAAAAATTAGGTTAATTAGGTAATTGTGGAGATTCCACTGGCAAACAAGTGATAAAGAAGAGTTGGAATCAATAAATCCCCTTCAGTGTCATTTGTGTTAGCAAATGAAGTCAATACACATGACTACACCCAGGCCTTTAAGAAATAAATAGGTCTAGATGGAAGAAATCTAGAACTACATAGTCATCCGAAGTAAATGTATCCCGTTTTGCCCCAATAGAGTGCTTAGTTCCTGAACATGCTCTTTTAGAAGTCTGCTAATTCAAATAACTCATATTGTTTTCAAGTCAGGTTTATTGAGACAGAGCATAGCAAAATTACTACCTAAAACTCAAGCAAATTTCATTTATTTCTAACTCAACATCTAGAAAATGCAGTCAACAAATCAACTTCTTCTGAATTTGTTACTCTGGTATTTCCTGTTGGTCTCATCCTGAAGGTCAGTTTCTGGACTAGGAGAAACCCAGGCAAGTATAAGCTGCCAGCCTTATAGATGTCGTTATTATGCTAGGAATAGCCTCTTACACACCTAAGATAAAATTTCTGGATGTGTAAAAATCAAGCGATTGACAAAGAAAATACATGATTCCTGGGGAACAGAGAGGAGTATATTTATATAAAATTAGGGCATTTGTTAGTAGATATAAAGGAAATGTCCCATATTTTTATTTTCCACAGAGAAATTACCATTTTGTGTATATTGATTCTCATGTGAATAATGCAGTAGACATTCTGTGAGAGGTTTGCATGGGTCATCTATTTTTTTTTTTTTTTTAGAAAATCTCAGATATTCAGCAAGAGTAGAAAATACTGTGAAATTTTTTTAAAGTTAAATAAAAATGCTTATATATAACATGGCCATCATTAAATGTGATTAATGTGGAAAGGAATATGAAAGCAGTAGTGGGACTCATTTAGAAAGACCAAATAAGTTCTGAGGCATTGGTGAAAATTAAACTTAGCAATATTTTTAGAAAGAAATGCAGTTCTGGAAGCATTTCATCAAACCTAGAGCTTGATGCTTTGGATTGCATATATATTTTGGAATTAGATTGTTTTAGGTGAAACTCTCCAATCAGTCATGTTTACAGTTTGGGCAACCTATCATATTACTATGATTATTTTCCTTTGTTCCTCCATTCTTTCTTCAACGCTGTTCTTTCTCTCCCTCTCCCCCCACCTCTCTCTTTTTATTGGTATACTGGGATTGTGGAATTGAATTAGTCATAATCTTTTTTTGCATCAAATACCTTTATTATTGGTTGATGCAAAGCTCCATTCTCTCCCTCTTCGTCCCTTCCTTCTTCCCATCCCGTTTTTTTTTTCTCTCTCTCTCTCTAATTGTGTAACATTGCACTATTTTACCCGTCTTATCCTCATTTTCTTGATTTGTTAAAATCAAAATATGAACATCTATCTACCTTATTGAAATGCCATGGATATTGTGCTTGCTGAGTGAACTCTCTCTTCTGCCTTCCTGTGAATTGGCTGATGTGACAGGGACTTGTGTCAGAGTTGGCCCAGTAGGTGCAGTGCATGAGATTATAGTCCTCTAGGCCACCTTTGCAGTGGGTCCCTGGGTGCTCACTGAGCAAGTCCTAATAGCCTATCAGTTTAGTCTTTTACAATTCAATAGAAAAACACTTACATTTGGGGGGGGGGGAAAGCCAAAGTAAAATCTGGATTAAGAATTTATATTTTTTTGCCCGGCTAGGCATCTGTTTCCTATTAGCCACTGACATCCATGATATAAAGCAGTTGCTTGATGTCATTCTCTAAATTATCACAAAATTCAGCTTATCATGGCTTATATTGTTATTACAACTGCATACACTATGCATGCATATAAAGGGGAAATCATCATAAAAATACAAAGAATATCATATATGTTTCTATGGGATTTATCATGAACACAGAAATCCTTTGTTTTTCTTAAGATTTTATTTATTTATTTGAGAGACAGAGAGAGAGAGAGCACACAAGCAGGTGGAGGGGCAGAGAGAGAGAGAGAAATAGATTCACTGCTGAGCAGGGAGCCCGATGTGGGGCTCGATCCCAGGACCCTAAAATCATGACCTGAGCTGAAAGCAGACACTTAACCAACTGAGCCACGCAGGCACCTCCAGAAATCCTTCGATTAGTACTTTGTTCTTGAAAATATCTAACGTAGCTTTTCCCTCACGTGATGTAATTTTTTGTGGAGACAAAAATTTGACCTCAGAATCTGAGTAGACATAGGGTGGAAATCAAATATGACCAGCAATTTCCACCCTATGTCCCAGCTGTTGCTCTGCACGCTGGTATGAGCATTATTACCAAGGTCTCAAACTGCCATCATCATGTCTCTCTTGTACTGTACAAGCGGTGGAGTGGAGAACACCCACCCTTATCTGCTAGCCTCATGGAAATATGAAGAGCATAGATTAACTTCACTGAGCATACACTCCCTTATCCTCCCCTTCTACTTATTATTCATCTACTTGTATGATTAGGAATGGAACATGAAATGTAAAAACACTTCAAAATGGTTTTATTGGGTATATATTCATTTGGAAATTTTTTATCAACATCTATTAACTAGAGAGCTAACTCATCTAAAAGACCTTTGAAAATTTGGGGTGCCTGGGTGGCTCAGTCGGTTAAACCTCCAACTCTTGATTTCGGCTCAGGTCATGAGCTCAGGGTTATGAAACCAAGCCCTGCGTCAGGCTCCGTGCTGAGTGTGGAACCTGCTTAATATTCTATCTCTCCCTCTCCCTCTGCCCCTCTCCCACCTGCCCACTCACTCGGGTGTGCTCATTCTCTCTTAAACAAACAAACAAAAAAAAAATTTGAAAATCCAATTTGGATTAAAATGACAAAGTGTTAATATCACTTATTGCAACTTTAGTTGTTTTTTGCCACCAGCCTTTAAAGTATCTCTTGTGCTATATTAATTCAATTCCAACATGCATGCTCAAAGTCCCTCAAAATACCTTTGTCAGCAATTAATTCTGATAGTCTCTCTTTTCTTTACTAAGGAATAAACTTTATCCTCTTCTGTTTTCTTTTTAATCCCAAACAATAAATAAGGTTAAATGTATAAATGCCCTGTATGTCCTTATTGCTATTTATTCATATTTTGCACCCCCACTTCTAAATATAGATGTTTTGAAGTGTCCTTCTATTTTTACTGATAGCTCTGTCCAGTGAAGAAAAAAAAGAAACCATAATATTTTAAAAGAAAATTAAAGGCATACCTTTTGAAAGGAAGATATAGATCGATCTGTATTCACATGATAGCCTATATTTAAAAAATTCTAGAAATTCACACACATATGTACACATACACAACAAATAACTTTCCGAACAAATAAGTGAGAGTATCAAGGTTTCAGGACCAAATTAACATAAAAAATATTCTTATCCTAAATACTAGCAATATACATTTGAAAATTCAAAATCACATAAAAAACAAAATGCGTAAGAATAAATTTAACAAAAGCAAATTTAGTGTGCAAGACTTCCACACTAAAAATTCCAAAATACTATTGAGAGAAATTGAAGATGATCTAAATTAATGGAAGGATATTCCATATTCATGGAGTGAAAGACCCAGTATTATTATGTTAACAATTCTCCCTAGTTGACCACTACATTCAACAAAATATATCTCAAAATTACAGCAGGCTCTTTCTGTTGTTACTGTTATTTATAGTGACAAGCTAAATCAAAGCTTTATATGAATTAAAACAACAATGTGATACCACTACACACCTATACGCAGGGTTTTTTTTTTTCCTTGATAGTTGGGTCAAGCAAAATTGGATAATTCCTGCGTCTTTCAAGAGGAAAAAAACTTGTATTACCAAATTTTATTTAATATGTCTTCCCATACCAAAAATTACTACCACTTAATGATTACGAGAAAAAAAAGAAAAAATTAACAAAAGAAAGACAACCTACCATAACATTTTCTAATTTGAATCTCTAGCTATTAAGTTAAGCTTGTTGGGAGTTCTTCAACAATAAAATTATAAAATATCAGTAAAATTGTAAATAATAAAAAGAATAGCAATATTATGATCTATTAATTTTATTGCATATCCATTATATCCATTACAGTTTTTAGCACAGCTATGGGGAAATCATTATTACAGGTGTTCTCTGGAGTGTATAAAGGCAACACCTCTTTTTATTTAATCAATAAACATTTCCATAATTTTCAATATTTGAAGCAATTTATTCATAGAATACTAACCATGGAGCGCAATAATTCAATATGCTTTGAAAAATAACATTTTAATCTTCTAGACTCAATGTTGCATTTTGCATTAAATATTAAGTTTGTAACGCCAGAATTACTTAAGCAATAGAATTATAAATTTGC
Organism: Halichoerus grypus; assembly: GCF_964656455.1. NCBI lineage: Eukaryota > Metazoa > Chordata > Mammalia > Carnivora > Phocidae > Halichoerus > Halichoerus grypus. The sequence continues at coordinate 55,529,921 of NC_135725.1, forward strand.
ACATACATATGGATACACCATTTTTATTTAATTTGTGGCCTTTCTCTTCATCTCATCAAGTTCTCTGATTTTTCCATGCCTATGAATTAGTATAGCAAGTCAGATTCTTAATATGTTAAATGGTAACTATGTGAATTTAGAAAATCTATACTTCTAACATAAAGCATCTGTTTCAAACTCTTTTCTGCTTATGGGCTATAGTCATGTTCTCTCCCATAATGCCAGACAAAAATAGTCCTGAAATATTTGAGATTCAAAACTGATCAAAGACAAATTTGTTCTATTTAGAACTACTTATATTTGCTATATCAATAAGACTCATGGCTTGTCTTTGAATGTAAAAGGCTCAAAAAAAACATGATTTCAGTGAGAAATAGAAATATATCTGTTTCATATGTCTAAAATCCTGGTTATCCATTAAGATGTGTCATTGATTTATCAATGTTAATAGTTTCAGAGTGATATAATGTGAAAATCCAGAAAAATATAACTTCATAAAGGATAGCATCTATTTGAATAGATGTTTTGGAAATAGCTTTGTCTAATTTATTATCCTTTTTCCCTCCACCTACCGCAGGCATGAAGAGATTTTTCTAATATTCACTGAGAGAACTAGGTTCAGTTCTTGGAGATAAAACTCATGCAAAGCTGGAGATGCCCTATGACTGGGTTTCCCTGGAGTTTTTAACTCTCAGAGATGCCCACAGCGAGCCTCCAGTTACAGTTCAGACTTCTTTCTAATAGCACGGGGTTCCTACATGTGTTTCTGCCCGGGGGTCTTTACTCCTACAAGTAGTCATTCTCTCTATTCACCTGCAGTTTTCTCCAAGTTGGAAGCACCTTTTCACTCTGTGACCTCACTTTTCTTATGAATCTCTGAGGAGTTTTGATTTTTCACTTTGTTTCGTTGGTTTTTTTTTGGGGGGGGGGTTGTTGTTGTTGTTTTTTACTTATTAGGACAGATTGTGGACTTCCAAGGTTCTTACACACCAGACCAGAAACTTAGTCCCTTTGTCCTGCTTTGAACTTTAAAAAATTTTCCAAAAATATTTAAGATGCTATTCCATTCATCCATTCTCATCTATTTCCTAGAGTTTCTCCTGAGATGTTTTAATTCTACTCTTTTGTATATTTATCATGTGCCTCTTGCCTGATATTGTTATATACACATACACACACCTTCTAAATATTTGAGAAAAATATCTATGTATTGCTTTCCTAGCTCAATCAAGTAGTAAAGTAAAATGAGGATATTTTCTGTTAAGTTTCAAAGAATATGCCTAACACAAAACTTATTTGAAGAGGCTATTGGAGAATATGCTCTATCAGAATGACGAAGCACACCTAGAGAGAAGAGGATTCCAGAAACAATAATGTAACACATAATATAGCCTGATTAAATACTCAGATTGCCAATTGTATAATCACTATAGAGAGTTATCAGCCCAAAGTTTAGCACAAAGAATCAGGAAAACAAGGAATCAGTAGACTGTCTGCCTCATATCTCCAGGTGGAAAACTATATTGAGAATCATTTAATAAAGCTGTTTAGACAAAGAGAAAAACTATAGTTCAAAGAAATAAGAATATGAAGAAAAAAGGGGACTAATGGCATCTATAAAAACTAAAAAATATAAACAAAAGAAAGCATAATCATAAAAAGATTTTTCTTTTAACAGTGATCAATATTTATCAAATCATGATATTTACTTATCAAATAGTTGTGATATATTGAGAGGATGAAGAAGAAAAGAAGAAGGGGAACATACCAAAAAAATAGGTTTAAGGGAGTTAAAATTCTCATCAACTATAAGATAAACTAAAAACATGATGTCTAAAACTGGTAACAAAAACTTCAGTATATGCAGAAATATGGAGAAAATGGAGATACGGAGAAATATGGACATATGGAGAAATATGGAGAAAACTGCTAAAAATAATAGCTAATTTTATGACAAGGGTTGGCTCTAGGAAGCAGGGTGGAGTTGACTGTTAGAAGCCTGCTGAATTTGGTTTAGCCTTATAGTGGTAGTAGTATGTGAATTTTGTGAAGTATACATGTATATTGATTAAAAACATTAAAAATAGTCCCCAGATAACCAACAGAGGAATCTCTCACTGTAGCCTAAATAAAATACTTTATCCCACCAAAGATACTGGCATACCTCTCCTGGTGAAACTTGATCCCCATAACTTCTCCATCCCACACATCATTTTTACTTTTATCTATGCTTGTGCATTTTGCTCGGTGTTCTTGTTCACACAATTAGACAGTATGTAAATTACTACATTTTAGCATTCTAGAGTCAATCTTTTTCTCTTTAAGGAGTGACTAACATTTGACTGTGAATATATCATAATTCACTGTATATTACTTCACCTAAAAATGTGCTTTTGTTTTGTTTTCCCATAAAATATTTTCAAAGTGCTGCAATTAGCAACTTCATTCATCTCTCTTATACATCACAAGTTGTGTAAATATTAAAATTTCTAAAAGTAGAATTGTTGGTCAAGGAAATTGAATTTTTAAATTAGATCATGTTTTCTAAATGCCTTTTATAAACAATTGCAACAATGCACTCTTTAACCAACAGTACATAAGAATGCCTGCCTATTTCCTCATACATTCACCGTTACTACAAAACACATACATACAGGCCCATCTGAGAACTGAAAATAGCATCTGATTTATTCTGTATTTACTGAATTTTGAGTGAAGTTGAGATCCCTTTAATATGATTATTAGCTATTTTTATTTCTATGAACTAATTCTTATCATTTATTAGGTTGTATGAGTTTCATTACTCTCAATACCAGCCTTACCAGATATCAAAGCATCATATATAATGTGGTGTCAATCTCGTAATTCTACATTACTTTTTTTACATCGATTTCTGTGCCTACTTTTGCTCTAGTTACACACAGCTTTAATCTATGTTTGGGTTTTTTTTTTTAATGTTATATCATAATATCAAGTGGCACAAATTTCCTTTCATTTTTCTTCTTTGCTGTCATTGTCTGTAAATCTTTCAGGAAACCATTAACATTGTGATTAAACTTATTATTTTTAAACTCAAGGTATGTGGCATTTCTGTTTAAGCAGTGATTTTCCTCTATACCTTTCAGACTCATCTGCATTAGTCCATTATTACTTGCATGTCTCAGGAGGAGTATAAAGAAATTGAGAAAAATCCAACATTATCTTAATAATTAAACAAACATAAATATCCCATATTGGCTAACCAAACTAACAGAGGTTTGCTGTTTTCTTTTGAGTCAGACAAACATGGGTTTAAATTCCATTTGTACCATATAATAACTTAGCAACAAAGAGAAAATGACATCATTTCTTAGGATTCAGGTTTCCTTATCCATGAAAGGGAGATAAACTATCTTGCTCGAAAACAAGATATGTATTTGAGAGCGCTGTCAAATACTGGTTAAGAGCTCAGATTTTGAAGACAGACATTCGCAGGTTAAATTCTGGTTCTCACTTTTTATGTTAAGAAAGCTTGTATAGGTCACCAAGTCAACACCTTGTCTCTAATCACTTCTAAATTTGTGATCAAAGTTAGGAACTTGTTTCCTAATACCTTAATTTCCTCATTTGTAAAGTGGGGATAATAGTAACTAAATGAGTTAATAACTAATGGTACTTACAGCAGGACATAACGCTAAGTACTCAATAAACTCTACTGAGTATGAACTCAATGAACTCTATTACTACTTGGACTTACTTGACATTTTATGTGGGTCTTAAATAAAAAATCAACAAGTTAACATATGTTGGAAAGAAGGGCTTTACTGACTCTTTTGTGATCCTTCCTTGTGAGTCCACTGTGTGTTTCTAATACCTGGAAGGAAGATGTATCTATGATTTACACATCTTTTTGACCTTGAAGCCCAAGGACATCCTATGTGAGCAAAATCCAGTGGCCTAGACTCCCCTGCGTTATGCATCTAAGGACTGCAAGTGAAACCCACTTACTGCATTTTCTTTCCAATATATGAGGGATGAAGATGAGCATGGCACATATAATACTTTCCTCTCCTCTTTCCAAAGCCATGAGAAAGAAAACTGTGTATATATTTGTAGTGTGGGTGTGTGTGGGTGTGTGTATGTATAACAGAAAAAGAATACATGTTGACCGATTTCTGCATTTGGCCAGAGTCGGTGTGCATAAAAGGACAGGGAAGAATGACAATTTGGAGTCATTTCAAATTTGTTTTGATTCTGGCTTACTCTTAGAGCAGCTAATAAGCATAAAGTTCCAAACAGCATGTACGTGGTTGGACCTGGCTACCATTTCCTACCTTGTGTCTCGTGGAGCTGTGCCAAGGTGTGGTAGCCTCCACAACTCAGTTGTGGGGGTCTTACTCCATTAAGTCAGAAAATCTGTAGACTTACATCAGGAAAATACGAATCTGTGGATCATCTCGGCACACAGAAATTACTTACTTATAACTGTAAATAAACCTTTTACCAGCATGTACACCAGATTTAATGTTAGGGTTACAGGCCTCAAATATCTGGTTTTGTCTGCACAGGGTCACGCTCTCCTCATCTGCATACATGCTAGTGACTAGAAGATTCTCCTTTATGTTTACCTGTAGATTTTCAGTGGTCAGGCCTGACCACAGCTCACCACAACCTCAAGCTCAATTTTTCTACCCCAGCACACAGTTGGTCAATGTGTTGCTTCACAGCAAGAATCCAAATCAAATGCCTATGAACAAAGCTTGTTGTGTAGGAGGCTCCTGACTTGCTTTTGAACATTAAAAGAGAAAAGAAAAAAATATTGCTGAATGTGCCTCCCACAGTTTTTCATAGCACTGACCTCCAAACCTGACCCATCAGAAATGAAACATCCATTACCTTTTGTCTAAAGGTTTCAGAACCCTATGTGACTGAACAGGGAGCTTTGTGAGAATTGATTTTGCCACAGAACTCACACCTGGGTATTGCTTAGTATCATTCTGAAATCACTGGAGGCTTAAATCATTTAGGGAATGTTTACTAGGGGGTTTCGTTAACAGTCAGTGTAACTAAACATAGAACATATATACATGGTTAAAACAAGACTATTTTTTTTTTACATTTGCTAATGACCTTTCTACTCTTAATGAAATTTCCACATTAAATCTGATCTTTGTTTTATTTAAGATTTCAGAGGTTTCATATTTTAAAATATTTTACATAGAAATATTATAATAGTATCATATCAACTCCAAAAGAGACACTATCATCAGCTGGACTACAATACTCACTGAAAATTTAGAATAAATTGTAGCTTGCAAGTACTACCATATGACAATTTTCTGATCAGTTGAATAGATATAGATACAGATATAAATGGCAGACTTTTAAAAAAAATGTTATACACCTATTTTGAAAGAAGTTACTCCGAAATGTGAATATAAAGTTTAAAATCTTATCATAAGTGATTCAAAGACATTCTTGAAATAGAACATAAAAAATCAGAAATTTTTATAAGGAAATCAAAATGTCTTACAGAAATTAAGGCCAAGAATTCAGACAGCTGGGCATGAGAAATGGCTCCAAGTCTACAAAGAACTTTCTTTCTATCAACTGACTCCTTCCCTCTCTACATGTCCACTCTATTCTCTTTCCTCACCTACTTTCTTTATTTTTCCAGACCACATGGCCAGGGATGGTCACCTTAGTGTCTGAATAATGCCAGTTACACAAAATAATAATTGGTTTAATTTGAGTCAGAGACATGCTCCCTCAAATCCTGTGTGAATGGATTGTATACTATTAAAAAAAGAAAAAGAAGTTATGGCAGGTAATGATTAATAGAAAGACAAAACAACAGTTATACATCATTGTATCATTTAGTCATGACCTCTTCCCTTACCTGTCACCTCCACCATTTCTTCCAGGCAATACATGGCTCCCAAACAAAAACCTACCTTCTATATTTTAAAACCAAAAATAAGGAGGACTGAATATGCCCATTTTGTTGGATCTTTTAGAACACAAGTTTTTTTCATCAGAAGTCACCCCCTTTTTTTTCAGGCAGACTGTCCTGGAAGATATTAAAATGTCACTAGCGTAATGGCATGGTCTTGACTCAGGGACTCTTACAGTGCAAAGTCAATACTGTCTTTTAAATAAAACATGCAGACACTTCCTAGATTTCACTTAAGTTCCTACTTTCTGAGGTCATCATCCAAATATACTGGAAAGGGAACCAAAACAGATTTCATGCTCCACAAACCCTTATGTATGTTTATGCAGTCCCTTCTGGTAGCTATTACCACTGCTCTGAATATCTCCTTCTTTGAAGATCCAGAATCATCCTTTTTTATGCCATGCCCTTTCACATATTTACGTATTTTAAAAACATGAAGGTAATTGCTTTCCAGGTTTGCAAAACTCAGTCATTTAATATGTCTGGAATATATAAGGACTGTTTTGGTGGAGGAACTAGAGTGGCGTCAGAAGAGTTGGGAGGGAGTTTCCAAAGGGCTGACCAACAGAGAATCAGAAGGCAATCTAATTGGATATGTTGGTATTTATCAAGACTAAACCTATTAATGCTTCCTTAATCACATTTACACAAATAAAAGCAAGTATTTTAGAACTCCTAATAAGACTCCATGAAGAATTAATAGTATGTCAAACCTGTAAAAATTTCCAGGCTATTAAATTCACATCCCAAAAAGCCTCTTTTAAGTGCCTGATGCTATCAACATACATCAATTCAATAAGACTAGTTATCAGGTCTATTGTGAACACCACTATATCCCCAGTACTTAGCCTATACTCTGGTAAATAAGTAGACACTTGATAAAAATATTTTGAATGAATAAATAAGCAAACACAAGCCATAAGTTAGTTAAAATAAACATGAGGGAGAACAGTAACTTTGAAGAATCCACTCATTATATCAGGAGCTTTATTATAATAATGGTTCCAAGAGCTAGCCTGCTGAAGAGTACTTTCCTGAGCCTGGAAGCAGAAACAAATACGACTTATTTGGTAAAGCAAATCTATCTTTTCTGTGACTTTCTGAGGCATGCAGGAGTGACACAGGGAACATTCTGGACTGGGATCTCAGCAACTATCTTTTGGCTCCCCCTAGGGTATGAACTAGAGATGTAAAACTGCCAGAGGTTTTGAGTTCTGAAAAAATATGTATACTGAGGTGTAAAATAAAAGGTATGACTGTAATATGATGGTTGAGTCATGACTGAGTAGTTAATAAAACCCAGGGTTGCTGTGGTGAGGAAGGGTATTGATACTGATGAAGGCAGTGCCACGCATGACCACCTGAAATTCTCCACAGTAAATGTTCACAAACGTGACTCAGTCGGGAAGCTATTTGTGCTCTACCAACACCATAGTGGCAGATAGAATGAGGAGTCAGACGCAGCTTTAGAAGAATCATATTTAAAAAATGAAGCAGTAAGAAAGGCAGTGAATTAATTAAGTGCCATTAGCCCTTTTTATTTCTAATTCTAGCAAAAAATAGTTTTTAATTCAAGTAAGTAACTGAATTACTCTTAGTTTTTGAGGATCTACTTATGTATCAGGGTTGTTTGCTAAGTTTATTTATGTTTTATCATTTAGTCTTTACAAAGATTCTGCTCGCCAAGTATTAATATCTATAGCAGCGTAATTCAATATGTTTTAACCCATACTTGTTTTTATATTATAAAATAAGGGTTGAGAGTTTTGAACCCAGATCTCTTATTTCAGAGTCAGTGCTTTCTTCCACATTGCTGTTGGGATGTATAGTTGTTGCCATGACAACTTAGTGACCTCCTTAATGATAACTATCTTTTCACAAATAGGTCCCTGATGGGTCATGAGGCACCTTCTAAGCTCAATTAGTCAAAGACTATATTCTGCTTTATTTATGTTATAAATACATTATAACTCAAAGATCTTATACAAAAGAAGATGAAGAAAACAAACTAATTGCCAATTTAATTTACATGGTCACTAGGTAATCTGGCCTTTTATTTTTTTAAAGAAAAAAGTTTTGGTATGGCAGCTACATAATACTTATAATCTGTTCTTATGGCTACTTGTTGTCACTGTAGTTTCCATAGGGAATTAATTTTTAACAATATTGGTATGAAATATCATCTGGGTGCTAAGGAAAAGAGATAAATATTATTTAAAAACATCCATAAATTCAAAATGATTTATAGGGATCTTTATATCTGTTGGTTGAATTCTAAGCTTCCAAGTCCCCTTCCCTCTTCTCAAGATGTAACTAATTTTAATCAGGACTCCATCTAAAAACTGATTGTCCTTAAGCTCCAAATTCTAGTCCATGTGAATTTGTCTAAGTCTGTCAGCAAATTCCATTTTCATGGCCAAAGTGATTTATTTAGGGGCTGGAAATGTGATTTTCACCAGTGCAGTAAGAGTGAATGTCAGGGCTTTCTGTAGGATCTACCTAAGAAACCTCTCTATTTATGTGACCCATCCATTACTTGCAAGCAAAAATATCTGAACTGATTCAGAATTTAGTATAGGGAAATAGGGATTGGCAGTAACAGACCCAACTAAAATGAGATAGAACAAAGGGTAGTAAAGACCCCTCCTCTCCCTCCTCAACGACAGAAGTGGGCAATCCTTATGTGTTAGTAAAATAGCTGTGAATCTGGGAGCACTGTGCAATGGGACCCAGATCTTGTGTCTCCAAAGCCTGCAAAATTGGGGTTGGGGCAGAAAAATGTCTTAATGTCTGAGTGTGTTGACTCATTCTGCAGCTTTAAGTAAGGTCCTGAAAGATACAAGCTTTTCCTGACATCAGCCCATCTGAAAGCAGGAAAAAAAGAGAAAAAAATAGAGCTTTGCTAAAAGCTTTGCCTATGGACTAAAGAATGACTAAATTCTAAACATTTTGGAAAATGTTGGAAAAGGCAAATTCTCTATATAAAACTAAAGTTAGGGCAAAGTTATATTAGATAGCTTTTGATAGGTAGGATATCTGTCAGGCTATCAGATAAGAGCCTAAGGGAAACCTGATACTACCCCCTACCTCCAAACCCACAGCCTAACTGAGAAGCTTCAACCTTGTTATTAAAAAGAGGAGGGGGGAGGAGAGGGAGGGAAGGGAAGGAAGGAGGAACAGAGGAATAAGAAAGAAAATTACTTTGGAGATGTGTACCGAGAGCAGGGACTATGTTCGCGGCAACCGGCCACCCACGGTTTTGCAGAGACATTATGAATGGCAGGCTACGGTACAGAGCATGCGCAGGACTTCTTAGCTTCACAACATTCACAGCCCTGAATCCAGGTTCCAATGTTATAATTAAATAATGTCTTTCTAGGTTTGCTTTCTAGCACACATAATTGCCTCAAATCAGGGAGATGTGAAGCTTGTTAAAGTTTTAAGGGAGTAGTTTTTAAAAGGAGACTCCAATTTTGGTACATAGATACCTGTGATTGTGCATCTCCCTAAGCGAGGGTCGCACTGAGAGGAGGATCTTTAGGGCGGGTTGGTTCCTAATACGTGTAATCTCCACTCAGTGCACCTCTCAGATATAAAAAGGAAGGACAATGTGTAAGGGAGAGTTTCCTGGAACAAACGAAACCTGTGGCGGCCAGGCACCCCCTCTACAATAGGTAAGAAAGGCTCTGGTATTTCCAACAAGCAGACCGTGAGAAGGTCCACGGGGGAGACGCTGGAGGGTATTATTTCCATCCTCTCCTGTTTGAATGGAAACTTCTGCCATCGTTGACAACCAAATGTGTCCTAACTGCTCCATAAACGTAATAAAATGGTTTCATTCAGAAGGCCTTTGTGGGGTAATCAGATCCTTATATTCCTGAGGGACAGAAATGGGACGTATTAATGATGTAAAGGGTGGTTTGAAACTTCAAGGCAAAACATTTTAGATCGCTGTCTTGGTACCAAAGACGGTATGCATTAACTCTTTTCTGTCTTTTTACATGTGGCAGTTTTTATTCTTTTTGTGTTAAAGTCATTATCAAAGGAACATACAAGATTGCCATTGATTATCTGTGCTTTATAAAGTGTAAAAAGGTGAAAATCTATGCTTCTTTGTCATATATTTTTCCAAGGAAGTATTACCCAATGCATATTCTGAAAAGCAATAGATATATGATCCGTTCCTTAAAGACGGGAGCCCCTCATCAAAGAAATTATGTAACTTTGCATATATTTATTTCATTTTTGTGTGTGTGTGGAGCATTACTACACTAAGTAATCTATCAAACTTTGTGAGAAGTCTTAATTTTTTTTAAAAAATTGCCAAATTTCAATAAGCTATAAATATGTTTTAAATTTTCATTATTATTCTTTGACCTTTGAGTTAGACTTTTTTTTTAATATCTGAATTATAGACTACAGATTCAGAGATGTGGATATAGATATGAAATGAAAAAGAATATAATAATTCCATGTACTCCTAAAAGATCATTCTTAAAGAATATAGGGATTGTAAGAAGACATAATAAATAGTGTCTAATTCAAGATAGAAGTAATAAAATCTATTCTAAAAATTAGAATTTTTCACAAGATAGAATTATAAAAGTTTTAAATTAAATGCATGAATTAATGTTATTTAACAAATTCATCAGTTAGAACTAATTGCTAATATCAAGTAATGTGAGCTTCATTTAGACATCTGAAATATAGTTATATGGAACACTTTCTTTAGAGTAAAATCACTAATCTTTTCTCCAAATGTAAACATGGAGACATATTTTTTCCCTTTTAATATTTTATAGTAGCCTATACTAAAATGAAAGCTAATATACAAAACAACTAGTATTGTTGGGAAAGGATTCTAGTCAACACTTGTCAATGTAATTATTCCTTTTCTATCTGAGCTACTGCAGTATAGAGAAAGACATTTTTTTAAATAGGAACTTTGTAGCAGATATTTACCGTAGGAAAGTCTTATTTCTTATAATCCCCCAATATCATGTGTTTGGCATTAGTAAGTATCAATAGACAGATCTTTAACCATAGAAACACTGATCACTATCCCTAGAAAGGTTGAACTATAAAAGTACTTGGCTTCAATAGCTGAGAGTGACCCATTTAGAAACTCATATTTTGTTTGGGGAATAAATACACTGATAATGACCAAGTGGATCATTGATTAATAAAGAACCACAGAGGCCATAGTAGAAAATCACCCATCCCATACCATACATCTAAATTAGGTTTCAGCACTAACCTAAGGGAAAGGGAGCTGTAGTTTATGCCAAACTTTGCTGAAGTAAAACAAAGAAAGTAATTAGAGAGAACAAACTGAGGGTTCATGGAGGGAGGTCAGCGGGGATGGGCTAAATGGGTGAAGGATTTTTTTTTTAAAGATTTCATTTATTTATTTGACAGAGAGACAGCGAGAGAGAGAACACAAGCAGGGTAAGTGGAAGAGAGAGAAGCAGGCTTCCCGCCGAGCAGGGAGCCCGATGCAGGGCTTGATCCCAGGACCCTGGGACCCTGACCTGAGCCGAAGGCAGACGCTTAATGACTGAGCCACCCAGGCACCCCGGGTGATGGGTATTAAGGACACTTGTGATGAGCACTGGGTGTTATATGTAAGTGATGAATCACTAAATTCTACTTCTGAAACCAATACTACACTGTATGTTAACTAGCTAGAATTTAAATAAAAACGTGAAACAAAAAATTAATTAATTAAAATAAATAAGTGTGTGTATGTAATGAGCTAAAAGCTTCATATGAATTATCATCTGGACACTTCTCATTGCTTTTCTGTTTATGTCTAATATTTATGTCTGAAATTAATTAGTATTAAAATAATGTAACGTGAGCATGCACGAGACAATACACAATAAATTATGTAATTTTGATTAAGCATTTCTAACACCAAATGAGTATATAGAAAGCTAGGAAAATAACAATGAATGCTCCATACTGAAGAGATATGAAATGCATGGGACCATGTGAAATAAATGTATGTTTTAGGACAAAGACCACTCAGTGCGCAAATGTAAAGAGTAACAAACTTGTTGGACAAACGTGGAAAGAAACACACAAATTCCAAGCTAGAGAATCTCAGGATATATAATAATATTCTATTGACTAATTGGGAAGTTGCGACAACTCTGCACATGGCAAGGGCTGCTTTAAAGAAATGAAATGTAAAAGGCATAAAGTTCTCATACAAAGTCAGCTTGCCAAGGCCAATGTGGTTGACTCTTGATTCCTTCATGAATGTTCCAATCAATCAGATTTAGATCTGCCTCAATACTTCCATTCCTTCCCTGTGTAAAAACTACGTTGTCTCAGAAGTGATTTAAAAAAGGGGTGGCTCATTTTATTGGTTATTTCCTGGGTCAAAGGCACCACAATCCTAGTAGTCCCTGGCAATTAGAAAGGTCATTTATCTTTCTGTGGGACTACGGAATATAGAAAGGTAATTGGAAAATTCTTTCATGCTATCTCTTTTAACTACTTCACTCCAATTAATAGCCCTTTGCATTAGTTATCCAGAGTATTACTCATATTAACCTTTCATACATTAAAATACCAAACACAACCTCACAAAAACAGTCAGAGCAAATGTTAAGATTGTCACTCAGAATAAGTCCTGAGACGTCTATATAAATGCATGTCACATTTTTATTATCTTAAGTAAACAATGCATTTCATATTGTGTATTAGTCTTTCTCAATTAATCTTTCTATAGCCTTGGGTTAAAAATAATACTTTTCAGTTTTACTGAGAAGAGTAATTTGAATCGAATCGATCTCACAGACCAGTTTGGTTGATGCACTGGACAGCTCTTGCGCCCCACCCCACATTTCTCACAGCCCACTTTTTACTTTGGCCCTGGCTGCAGCAACCAGCTTCTTACAACTCAGACATGTCTGCACCTACTTCAGCTGCTCACACCACTCTGGCTTTCTGCTTCTTGCTTTCTGATCCAGCAGAATGGGATGCCTTGGGAAACTCTCTAAAAAGTCACACAGACACAAAGTAGTGCTGCAAAGGATATGGGAGGGACTTCCGTGCATAAATAATGAGAGAATCTTTAAATACCCCCTTTTAGTCCCTTGCACAGACCATTCAAAGTATCTTCTCTGTAGGTCCTTAGAAGATTCTGGCAAGATTGGGCACAGTTACTCAGAGGCAACCTTTGAACATGCACCCTAATATTGGCTTTTCCTCTTTACTGTGTAATTATTCCCAGTCCTTTGTTTTTATTTCTTGAGATAACTTTGCGAAGTAAGCTTACTTCTCTATAAGCTTGTCTCGGGATTCTGCTTTCCCAGGAAAAGATAAGCTCAGGCACTTGATATCCTGACAGACAGACTGGGGCAAATAAGTGAGCAGCTCTACTTACAAAATGCTGGTTGGCCAGGCCTTCTTTTACTCTACCTGTTTCATAAATATTGTGGGATATTCCCACTAACATACCAAAAATTGAAAAGTACAATTGTGGCTTCCAAGGTCTAGCTTTTAGTAATCCTAAACCCATTGCTAAAGGGAGATGTGTGCTGAGGGATGGTAGAGGCCGCTGCTCAGATAAATGCAGGAACAGTTTGTCGAGGCAGTGTATTGAATAAGTTACCGAATCTTTGGTTTCTTCACAGTTTCAAGATTATATATATATGTGTGTGTGTGTATATATATATATCCTTGATATTATTTTGTCTTGCTTTTTGCATAACATTTTGTGGAAAGACAAAAATAAAACTACAAACAGTTATAAAGACATCTGTGAAAAGAGGGTGCACCGTCTGTTCTGACTGAAAAAGCATATAGAAGAGTTGCTTCATAAGGTATGCATCTTGCTTGAAGAGCACCGTGTTTGCCAAAAAGCAAGCACTTTTGTGTTCTCGTTGTCCCAATATTTCATGTGAAAAAAATACCTGCTAAACACAGGAAATTTGACTACAAGCTATCCTCCAGCTTAAGATCTGAAACGGATATACTGGGTTGTCAATGAACAGTTCAGAACACTAACCTGGTGATAACTCTTCACTGTTCATTGGTGCAGCTAGAATTTTCTACTGTTCCCCTTGGAGGGTTACTCATGGTCTAGAAATAACTCAATTAGCCAAAAATGAGCAAACAAATAAAATTCATCGAAAACAATAATATAGGATTTACAGAAATAGTCTATGACATCATAAAACGTATTGCCCTAACTGTACCCTGACATCACTGGCCTTCCTTGAGATAAGGCTTCTTGCTGTTGGTCTTCGAGCGGTGGGATCTGCCATTCACTGTTGTGTAGCTCAACCTTCTGGTCTTTGGGCATGGTTCACTGATTACCATGGCTCACTGATATCAGTTCAGTGGTCTCTCCTATGGCCTCTGGATGCAAAGTGTAAACTCTCAACCCTACCACAGACTTTATTCGGTTTATTGGTGCTCTTTGGATCTCCACATTTTTTAACATTATCAACTCTTGACTATTTTCCCTACGGCATTCTGATTTTGTCATTACCCGATCCACATCAATACCACTCTTTGTCATTAATAATCTACCTCCTATATGCTCTCCTTTTTTGAGGGAGAGTCTACAAATTTCTAGGATTCTGTCCTGGGTAATATACACAAGCATTCTCCTTTTCTCATTCAAATAAAAAGTGCCTTGGCTTTCAAAACACAGTTTCTGCTATGCACTAAAACTCATACTTGAATTTCTAAACTGAGACAAACTTTTCTGTGGGGCAATAATAGTCATGGCAAAATCCTAATGTCGGATGTTTTGTAGAGGATAACAATTACAAAGCATAAACAATCTTTTAGACTATTCTGATACAAGTGCTAGAAAATGTGTTCAGACTGGGACTACTTCTTGCACAAGATAAGCAGTGTCTCATACAGGTTTATATGTATATCATTTTTTACTTCTTGTTCTCAATAAAAGGGGAGCCCTTTCCATTGTACATTGAAAATTAGTAAGATATAATCCATATAACATAACTGGTGGGATATTGAACATAAGACACACTATTAGTGGTGAATTTGTGTTTAATGGGAGAATAAAATTAAAGGTATCTTTTGTTTTCATAAGTTCTTATCCTTGCCTGAAAAGCATTTGATTTAAAATTTTATACATGCAGATATTTGTGTATATACATGTGTATTCCATTAATTATCTAGTAGTAGAATGAAAGATTCGATGTATTCACTTCTTGATCTTTGTGCCCACAATTTTGAGATCTAGAGACCACGTTAGGGCAATAGAATAATAAGTAATGTGAAGAGCAATGATTTCAAATAGTTTTTATCTAAATATCATGCAACTATTGTAATATCATGCAACTATTATAAAAATAAATCTGATGAATACCTTTAGGTCAGCCAGGGAAAGATATTCAACTTTAAATAAAGATGGATTAGTCAGATAAGTTGTTGTACATATGACACAGAATAAATTTGATATTCACATATCCATGCTAAAAATTTCAAAAACCTTTACCCTTTTTTGATATGTAAAAAATGCTAAAATTTGAGAATGCTAAAAATAGGTATCTTTAAACTGTCTCTTGTAGACTACCATCTGCTGCCTTAGATGTGTAAATTATTATTGTCATTAGTATTATTTTGAATTCTTTGCTACCTTCTTCAAGAAACATGATATCACGTGTACCACCATTTTGTTTCACTCATCATTTTTTTTTAAGTAGGCTCCATGCCCATCACAGAGCCCAACACAGGGCTTGAACTCAAAACCCCGAGATCCAGACCTGAACTGAGATCAAGAGTGGGACGCTTAGCCATCCAGGCACCCCTCACTCACCAAGTTTTAAAAAATGGATTAGTAGTAAAAATAAAATTATTTCTAAAAGAGTTTATTGGAAGAATTCATCCTTATCAAGCCACAGACCAATTATAATATCCCATGTGACACCATCAGTGTCCCTTTGTCTAGTGACAACTGTGGCCAACCCAGTCCACCTGCTGTTTTACTGATGCTTATATTATGTCTTGCAAAGTCATGTTTTTCTGATAAACAAAGTCTACACAATTCTAGTCCTTTCTGTTTGGGCAATTTAAAAACTGAGTACAATGTAACTGAGAGGAAAGCATTTCTCTAAGATGGAAGTTGAGGTCTATGGTCAAAAACCATTGAATTAGAGTTCCCCACAGCCTTATTGAGGATAAAAGCAGTTTTGCTAAGGCCCTTAATAGTGCTGCAGTGTAGCTTTCAGCAAAATGATTCTACTGTTGTCTCTCAAGGGAATGAGTAATGGAGAATGACAAGGAAAACAAGCATACACACATGCACACATACAACTGGATATTTTTTCCTGTTAAACTGTGAGTTATACCCTTCTGGGAGCTTTTCTCAAGGGTATGACTAATAACTGCAAAGAGAAAACTCTCCTCTGACCATAACTACTCAAGAAGCACATATATAAGGAAATTAAGGAAGCATTGCATGATTTCATTACTGTAAGCGATATTCCCCCACCTTTTTTGATATGAAGATCCACAGGGATCAAGTTAGATTTTAAAAAAATGTTTTTTTTCTAACATTTATATCTGCCAAAACAGATTTTTAAAACATAATTCTGCCTTTCTTTTAAAAAAGAAAAGAGAGCCAAGTTATTATTGACTCAAAACAGGAGGTCTGGTTGTTTTAAAAGCTTGACCTTATTTGTGGAACATAAGGAATAGCATGGATGACATTAGGAGAAGGAAGGGATAAATGAAGGGGGGGAAATTGGAAGTAGAGATGAACCATGAGAGACGATGGACTCTGAGAAACAAACTGAGGGTTTTAGAGGGGAAGGGGGGAGGGGGGAGGGGTTAGCCCAGTGATGGGTATAAAGGAGGACATGTACTGCATGGAGCACTGGGTGTTATATGAAAACAATGAATCATGGATTACTACATCAAAAACTAATGACCTAAATGTGAGACAGGAGTCCATCAAACTCCTAAAGGAGAACACAGGCAGCAACCTCTTTGACCTCAGCCGCAGGACCTTCTTCCTAGAAACATTGCCAAAGGCAAGGGAAGCAAGGGCAAAAATGAACTCTTGGGACTTCATCAAGATAAAAAGCTTTTGCACAGCATAAGAAACAGTCAACAAAACCAAAAGACAACCGACAGAATGGGAGAAGATATTTGCAAATGACATACCAGATAAAGGGCTAGTATCCAAAATCTATAAAGAACTTATCAAACTCAACACCCAAAGAACAAATGATCCAATCAAGAAATGGGCAGAAGACATGAACAGACATTTTTCCAAAGAAGACATCCAAATGGCCAACAGACACATGAAAAAGTGCTCAGCATCGCTCGGCATCAGAGAAATCTAAATCAAAACCTCAATGAAATATCACCTCACACCAGTCAGAATGGCTAAAATTAACAAGTCAGGAAAGGACAGATGTTGGTGGGGATGCGGAGAAAGGGGAACCCTCCTACACTGTTGGTGGGAATGCAAGCTGGTGCAACCACTCTGGAAAACAGTATGGAGGTTCTTCAAAAGGTTGAAAATAGAGGTACCCTACAACCCAGCAATTGCACTACTGGGTATTTACCCCAAAGATATAAATGTAGGGATCCAAAGGGGTACGTGCACCCCAATGTTTATAGCAGCAGTGTCCACAATAGCCAAACTATGGAAAGAGCCAAGATGTCCATCGACAGATGAATGGATAAAGAAGAAATGGTATACACACACACACACACACACACACACACACACACACACACAATGGAATATTATGCAGTCATCAAAAGGAATGAAATCTTGCCATTTGCAACGACGTGGATGGAACTGGAGGGTATTATGCTGAGAGAAATAAGTCAATCAGAGAAAGATATGTATCATATGACCTCACTGATATGAGGAATTCTTAATCTCAGGAAACAAATTGAGGGTTGCTGGAGTGGTGGGGGGTGGGAGAGATGGGGTGGCTGGGTGATAGACATTGGGGAGGGTATGTGCTATGGTGAGCATTGTGAATTGTGTAAGACTGTTGAATCACAGACCTGTACCTTGGAAACTAATAATACATTATATGTTAAAAAAAAAAAGAAGAAGATAGTAGGAAGGGAAAAATGAAGGGGGGGAATAGGAGGGGGAGAAGAACCATGAGAGACTATGGACTCTGAGAAACAAACTGAGGGTTCTAGAGGGGAGGGGAGTGGGGGGATGGGTTAGCATGGTGATAGGTATTAAAGAGGGCACATACTGAAGGGAGCACTGGGTGTTATACACAAATAATGAATCATGGAACACTACATCAAAAACTAATGATGTAATGTATGGTGATTAACATAACATAATAAAAATTAATTAATTAATTAAAAAAACTAATGATGTATTTGACTAACATTACATAATTTTAAAAATTAAAAAAAAAAAAAAAGCTTGACCTGGATTATGTAACTTCAAGCTCTTTGAGTTTTTTAGTTTGTTTTCCTGAATGTCTAACTCAAAAGTGTCAATCTCTTGGTGGGCCTATACCACACAAGCAAACATTACCATTTTACAAATTGGGATAAACCAAGTGTAACGCTGATCTGTCATATGAGCTCTCCTCCACACAGGTCTTCAGCAAATCTCAGCAGGTCCCACTGCTTTCCAGCTTGTGCCAGATACCCTGCAGATTAATTGGTAAACTACATGAAGTCTACTTTGAATCCCTAGTAACACTGAGAGTGAATGAACTCTCTACAAGAAATAGCTCCCTGCCTTCTTCAGTTTTGCAAGGACCATGTATGGTATAGTGTGACAGTCAAGAATAATTTCTTCATATACCTATACAATACTTATGAAACATCCACTGAAGTCAGTTTTGGTTTAAGCATAAGAAGTTCAAGGGCCAAGTACAAAAATAATCAAAACAATAGCACTTAAAATAATGTTCACTATGAACTAAAGCAGTTGCATCAACAACATGTGTTTGATTTCTTAGATATGCGTGTGCTTGCTGCGTGTCCTATCTGCCCTTGGAAGAGTTACACATAGTCAAATCTCCCTTTCTTTTGTTTTCTTTGCAAACTTCTAATATTGAAATTGCCTCTTTCTGGAATTGTATTTGCAAATCACCTTTAGTTCCTGGAGAGTAATAAAAATACACAGTAATTTTAGTCCTAGAAATAATAATAGGTACTTCAGATTAAAGAACTCATTATCAGAAATTGCACTATTTCTTACATCTTTCTATTCAATTTATTCAAATGATCCACAAAACTGATTTCACAATATCTTGATAAAATGGCTATTAATAGAGAATATAAGTGTTTGCAAATTTATTTACTTTCATAGAAGAGATTGATAGAGGAGCACATTTTGCAAAATTTATGATAAAAATCATCCCATCTATAATTTATATCAATTTTTCAATATTGGAATATAGCTTTGGTTTTTGTTTTGATTACTGCAGACTTTTCACAAACAAAATAAAAAGAGCATATTCTTGAAGAAAGTAGAAAGTAGCAGAACTTTGTAAGTAACAACTTGTGTGAAATGACCTATTTTAATAGGAAGAATGTTTAGGACTATTTCTTAAAGGCTAAATAAAATCTATTAAGAGTTCCTGATAAACATCAAAATTCAACTACAATTATGTGAATTTTTTCCATTTTTTGGCATTTTTACCTCTTACTGAACATTATAGCATTATCCTTTCTTTATATATCATAATATATCTAATTCTAAAAGGATAAATTCCTAAGATCAACTTCTGGATTAATCAAATAACTTCCCTAATTCACAGATTATGATCTTAAATCTATAATTTAACAAGTAAAATACATTAGTATTTGACTTACTTGTTTTTGTATTCACCATAACTAAAATCAAGAAATGATGAATGAATAAATGAATAAACCTGTCTTCAGTTAAAAAAAATAATTTGTAGACAAGTATAATCTATCACTACTATTAATAAAACTGTATGCTCAAATATATCATTTGATATATATCAAATATATCATTTAGCTCAAATATATCATTATGAACAAATATATCATTATGCTCAAATATGTCATCTTTCTTGAATATGATGATCAAGCAAAATAATTTTGTTTGTTATTCCTATGTAAACCATGTTAGGGTTAGGTAATTTTTGTAACTTGTTTTTAACAAAGTAAACAAAAAAAGAATGAAGTTTTTATTGAGAGTTTACAGTCTTTTAAGTATTTAAGATCTGGCAATGATTTTGTCATCAAAGATAGCCAGAGACAAACATGTACTACCCAGTCGATAGAAGAGGATTTTGCTGAAGATATAACTTGGGTTCAGTTACTTCAACTCTCTTGCCTTTATGGTACAAGGGATTCTTTTTTAACTTGGATTGCTTTAAACATGCCAAAAATATTACATAGTAAATGCTAATCACACATTGAAGTGATCTACTTATGATTTCTTGAAATTTCATATTAAAGATATACACCTGTCAAAAGTGATAATATATCACTTAAACTGAGGGTTGCTCTGGCATTAACCATAAACCTACTCTCACTAGGGAGATTTTAAAAATAATGACAAGGGGAAAATTTTCAGTTCTGATGAAATTATTTTTTTTTCACCTCATTGACCCATTCATTACCTGTTGACATGATTCTGAAACACTCCTGGTGTCTTCTGATGTGACCTTATTTTTTTAAAGATTTTATTTATTTATTTGAGAGAGAGAGACACAGTAAGAGAGGAAACATAAGCAGGGGGAGTGGGAGAGGGAGAAGCAGGCTTCCTGCGGAGCAAGGAGCTTGATGCGGGGCTCGATCCCAGGACCCTGGGATCATGACCTGAGCCGAAGGCAGACGCTTAACGACTGAGCCACCCAGGCGCCCCTGATGTGACCTTATTAATATACAGGTGGTAACTCAGCGGAAATTGCTCCGAATCCACCTTCCATTCTTTGTTGTTATCAACTCTACTTCTTGTTGTTGTTGTTCCTTTGGCTATTGCCAAAATTCATGCAAGTGCTAGAGCCTCAAGCAGCAATTTTCCTCATCCTTAAGGAATTTTCTTCATAAAATGCTATAAAGTGTGTTTATACTTTTGTAGGGAGCTATCTTATAAAATTTCTAGGCCTTATATCACGATCCTTATTTGGATGGTATGCTATTTGGAAAAATTCCTTTCCATCCTCTATTTGAATATAAGCTGTATAAAAGCAGCTCTATATGCCTGCTTTGTTTTCTGGTGTATATGAGGACTTAGAGGAGTGACTCGCATGCAGTGGGCACAAAATAAATATTTTTGAATGAATGAATTCAGAAGTTATTTATAATTTTATGAAGACATACAAATAAGTAAAACTAACGTATCTGTAAATGGACTTCTAATTGGTTAAGTAAAACTCCAATTTGAACTATTAAAATCAATGTTTTAGTAAATTAGATGCAATAGCATTTTACTGAAGAGACAGATTTGTGGGTGGGCATATAGATCATACATTTTCACAGAGCAGGCAAGACCTGAGCCAAGTTTAGATTTGAAAAGTTGATGGGAAAGAGTAATTAAGGATGGGGTGTCTTTGTGCAAAGCCCCAGTGATGCCATATTTGATGTAGTCATTACAGTTTGATAAACTGTCCTATTTCTAAAGATTTTATACGGAAATTATAAAATCTCTTTTAACTCCACTCTCTAAACCCCTTTCTTAATAAGATGATGAAGGTGAAAGTGCATTTTGGCAAGGTTATTTTATTAACACATCCCTTCAAAAAGGGCAAGATGGATCCCCATCTTAATCAGTTAGATTAATTAAATTTTCTTTAGTGAATATTGTCCTATTAGGTATAACATATTATTGGTCCATTTTATGTACCATAGATATGTTGACAAATGAAAACTTTACAAAAACATGAGTATTACTACAATTATTACTTAAATAATGTGTGTTTTTTAAATAAAAGATAATGGTGTATCTGGTTTGGTCATAAAGACTGATGGAGAATTTCCATTTAAGCCATGAAATTAGTGGGATAGCAAAGAAGAAATGAAATAAAATGACAACCTAGGCAGAACTGACCAGATGCTAATGGCAGATGGAAAACTTAAAGTGAAGTATTAAAAGAGCAGGTTTATAATGCTACAGCTGGTGATTAAAATATCTCAGTATCTAATCAGGCAACAACATCTGGCCCACTGCTATTCAGTGTTTTTCAAACAGTAAGAACCACAATATAATTTAATAATCAAAACTGAATTTCTAAGACTAGCCAATGAGTAGAAACTCAGAAGACCCTGCCATACTCTCTCTTGACTGTTTAAAACAAGAGAAAGAAAATATTAAAACTTGCCTCTTGATAATTAAATTCCATATATTGTGGAACTGATGTTGGATAAAAGTTTAATCAAACTTTGTGGGTGCCATTAAAAAGGCAATAAACAAATGATTGCATAAATAACAAAAACTTCTGAGTTCTCCTCTAACTGTCTAAGAATAAAATTAACAAGACAAAGTGTCACTTGGGTAATTGGCAACAATATACAGCAGTAAAAAATATTCATATTTAATTTTAAAAAGTTACGGTGGTCATAATTTCTCCATTTTCACTTGTGATTTCTTTATTTTCTATTAATTTGAATAAGAAATATAAAGCAATAAGAGAGATAATGGCTCGGTAATGTTTAACATGGGGGAGATCAACATGAAAACATTTTTATTCTGGAAAATCAAAACTAATTATTTCATTAAGGATACTATATCCTTAATTAAGGTAAAATAATATCCTATGAATTATATTACATCTCTCCTTAAATCTTGTTATAGTACTCAGTTGACTCAAAGCTTATATCCAAAGACTTAAGTGCTATGTAAAAACCTTTCTCTCTCTGGTCTCAGCCTAAATATCTAACCTCGTGAACCAACATATCCTCCCATGAATGGTAAATGTGGCATGCATTAAATTAGTTATAATTGTAGAAAAATAACATCATCTTCCACTTCTTTATATTCTTATTCATAATCTCTAAGCTTTCCCCATCTCTCTGCTTTACAATCTCTTCTCTTCATGATTTAAGCCCAAATGTATTTCCTGAGAAAATCCCAGGTGGGGTTTGTCTCATTTTGTCATTTATCACAAATCATTGCCTTTATTTATTCAAATGCATATTACTGTCCAGAGTTGCTAAAACCTGAGTAACTTGTAATTTCATTATGAAGTATTTTAAAAAACCTAGTCCATGGCTGCCAAAACCATGTAATACATTACATTTACAATGAATAAATGAATTAAGTAATTTTATTATAAAGTCAACTTACATATAAGAATGTATTAAAGACATTTCTGGCCAAGTAAACTGCTTTACTTGGCATGAAAACAAATTTTAGGGTGGACGTATTAAATAAACTTTATTGTATTCTGTTTCTCTTTATCTATTACTATATCTGAGATACCCATTATCTGGTCACATAGAAAATTAACTTCTGAAGTTTATAATTATCTTACTTTCCAAAATTTCTTTTCAAATGTAAAACTAAAACCTGATTTTTTTCAGAAAGACTTTTATTTGGGAGGTTGGGTGGTGGTGGCTGAATTTCTTGCATCTAATTGAGTAAAATGTAACCAAGTTTACAGTAAATTGCTCACTTTGAAGAAGCGATAATCACCACCTTTCCTCCATCAAAACCCTTCTCTCCTCTGATTTGACTGACTCATTTGATAGTCAGCTCTGTATCCCTATCAGATGAAGAAAAAGAAACACATCGCTGACTTCCAAACATGACTCTGATGAAAGTTACTACAGTGTCTCTGACAGCAATTTTCAAGGTTTGTTTTCCACAAACCTTTAGTCTCTATGTCTACATTAATTTAAATAATACTGAAGTGCTTCCAGAGTGCTGCTAGATAGTTGCCATTTTGTCATGATCCCTATATGTATTACTTGGACTTCTATGCCTCAGAAAATAACAAAGGAAAGATAAGGTCTGTAGGAATGGATGATGGAAATTAAAAGTGACAATGCAATGACACATTGTAAGCTGTATGTGGAAAAAACATGAAAAAAAAATCAGAAAAGCTGTAATATCAACAGTAAACTTCCCTCTGTGTTAAGATGGTTTGTGTCCAAGAAACTTAAAAACTTGGGGCACCTGGGCTCAGTCATTAAGCGTCTGCTTTTGGCTCAGGTCATGATCCCAGAGTCCTGGGATCGAGCCCCGCATCGGGCTCCCTGCTCTGCGGGAAGCCTGCTTCTCCCTCTCCCACTCCCCCTGCTTGTGTTCCCTCTCTTGCTGTGTCTCTCTCTGTCAAATAAATGAATAAAATCTTTAAAAAAAAAAAAAAAAAGAAACTTAAAAACTTGAGTCTCTAAATTTTATTGTACTTCAATGAGAAGAAGTCTGCATTTTAAAAGTAATGTTTAATTTTCATTGGAGGATATAAAACTTTAATAATCAACACATATTCCATTGGATATCTTATTTTCCTGAGAATATATTTCACCATATACCAATTAGAGTAAGGTTGCCATATTCTCCTTATACGACTACTCGTGACATCATTGAGTTTTAAGGAGTGGTTATAGGACTGTCTGAACATCAACCTTTTTTTCTAATGGCAATCTTTCTACCTACCCGCCTTCACCACCCCGGACATACACAGTGATGCTCAAACAGTCTTCCTAGCTACAATTAAAGACGCTCAGTGTGGAAAAGTGACTCAGGGAGGGCCAATGTATCTCTTCACAGAAAGCATGAAAACAGTTTCTTTTTAATGGTAATAGATATAAATCACAGTTCTTAGTGGCCAAACTGTCTACAATGAGGAGATTTGGAGCACAACGAGGAGAATGGGAAGCAGAAACTGGGAAAAACAGAGACTGCTCATAGTTCAAAGGTTCCTGATGCTCAGGCGAACTTGTGTCCTTACTTGAAGCTGTGTCCAATCCCTTTTTGGATTCCATAAATCAGTTTTATTAGTTTTGGGATTTATTCTGCTCCATTTTAAACATATTTTATGTTTTGTCGTGCACTTTTTTCAATTAAATTTTAAATAATAACTAAAAGCTAATATTTATGATCAATTATTACGATCCTGGTAAGTGGGCAAAATACATGTTTAATTTTTAAGTACCGCTATGAAAAAGGTGTTACTGGCTTCATATTAGAAAAGATGAACCAGAGCTTAGTATCCTTTGTGACATAGTTTAGAACCCAAGTCTTCATGATTGTAAGCCTAACAATTCTAAATTGCAATCCTACCCTCTAATTATTTTCTGGTATTATTACAAAATGTTAGTATCATTTTGAAAATTATTGAATAAATTTTTAAAAGATATAAATATAAATAAATCAATATAAATATGTTTGAGGACAAAACAAGTAGTTCTGAGTCATACAACAAAATCTGAGACTAAAAACTATAAGGTAACTAGTAAAATCTCAAATATTCTTATGCATTTTTTTCATATACAACGAATCATGCTTTATAAGTGTATATATGTTTTACTAGCCAAACAATAATGGATGGATAAAAATGTACTCAATAATGTAAATAAAATTTCTAATTTAAAACAATATAGGCTCACACACACAAAAAAGTATTCCTTCATTACAAATATTGTTAGGATGGTCTTAGTCACAATTTCATAAGCAGAATAAGTTTAACAATTTCCATTATTTGAGTCTCTACTGTGAATTGGCTGATTTTGACCAACAATTGTTGCCATTTATCATTCTTTAAACAGTTTGCAATTTAAATTTGGATAATCTGATGCTGCAAATACAATGATAGAAAGTATAAAATAATTTGATAAAGAATACAGTATGCACTCACATCTTAATATTATACCAAATTCTGCTGTAGCTTATTTTTATTGTATTTTAAGTATTATGTCAATATTTTAAATTTTACAGAAATGATTTTTAAATCTTATTTTAATAACATTTAAAGGCATAACTTCAATTTTGTATATTAGAATACAACATAATATTTTTTATATTTTGTGAAGTTTGCATATTTTCACAAATTCTAATTAATCAGGTGGGACTTATAGATGCAAATAATGTCAATGAATATAGATGGCCCTTCAAATCTTTTGTTGGTCTTAAAATAGATAGTAACTAATAGAAAACATAAAGTATTTTCTTATTGCTAGAAAAACTATGAAAGTTTTAAGAATAATTGGCTCTTTGCCATAGGTGTGTCAAATCAGAGTATACTTATCATGGTCAAGTAATGTTGATGAAATCTTAGACAAGGGTATCTGTTTTACATTGCTCCTCATACCCAAATGTGATTTCTAACAGTTTTAGCCTAGCTTTTAAAATAACAGCATACAGTTTTTATACTATATGCTATAATTTATATGTGGGTATGTATATATATTAGAGATTTGTTATATTTTAAAAATATACATATGTAATTCTGGCAAAGCCTCCCAACTGTGGTTAAAATTTGCTCCTTAATATTGTCATCTAGTGTTCATGCCTTATCTGTATCAATAATTTCTAGGTGAAATGCTTGATATGTTCGTATCAGATGAACTCCAATACAGTGCATAGGAAACATCAGCTTAGTTCCACTTCAGACAGAAAAATACAGAAAGAGTGGAAAGTGAGAAGGGGAAATTCCTCTTAGCAGACAAATTTTAGAGTCGTCAAATTTGAGTGTTGGCATATTTCATATTTTAAAAATTCTTCCTGTTGTGAGGATACTTTGGAAAAGTTATCTGACTAAAAAGAAAAGATATTAGAAGAATTTTATTGTTAGTGTACACTTTTTTAAGGAGCTTAGTGACAATGAGTGAATAATGGTGCATCTTCTAGCATAATTTCACTTTTGCTTACTGCATGCTACTTTCAAATGATGCCCTCGTCAAGGAATACTTCTGGAGTTAGTTACTTATTTGAGACCTTTAGAAAAGATTGGTTGATTTTCATTTCTATACCAACCATATGGACATAAGATAGTTTGCATTTAAAATAATTTAGCTAGGGGCGCCTGGGTGGCTCAGTTGGTTAAGTGTCTGCCTTCTGCTCAGGTCAGGATCCCAGGGATCTGGGATTGAGCCCCATGTCAGGCTCTCTGCTGAGCAGGGATCCTGCTTCTCCCTCTCCCTCTGCTCCTCCCTCTGCCACGCTCTCTCTCTCTCTCTCCCTCTTTCTCTCTCAAAAAAATACATAAATAATCTTTAAAAAAAATAAAATAATTTAGCTATGTTAAAGTTAAGCCCAGGAGGTGAAAGTGCTATGGTAGCTATAAAATGTACCACTAGGTCCTTGGCTTATAACTGTACATTGTGTCAAAGCTCTTATGATTGACTAAAGGCTTTTTCTTTTCTCTAAAGTGGCTTATATTACAGCTTTCATGAGATCGTATTTACCCTATGTCATAAATTCTTATTTATAATAAAGTTCTCTTTCTAATTGCCCATACATGGTAATAAATAAAAGGACATTCAAATGAGTTAGTCATTATTTACTGTTTTTTCTTTTTTTTTTTTTAAAGATTTTATTTATTTATTTATTTGAGAGAGAGAATGAGAGAGAGAGAGAGAGCACATGAGAGGGGGGAGGGTCAGAGGGAGAAGCAGACTCCCCGCCAAGCAGGGAGTCTAATGCGGGACTCGATCCCGGGACTCCAGGATCATGACCTGAGCCGAAGGCAGTCGCTTAACCAACTGAGCCACCCAGGCGCCCTATTTACTGTTTTTTCTATTCTTCTGAATCAGTTATTGCTTCTTGACTCTCCAACCCTGTTCTCTATTTCAAATTCTACCACATGAATATAGATAGATGGGCATGCCTTTGAAATAAAGTTTTTGGAACATCAAGTGGGAAGTATTTTGTAGGTATAAAAGACAAACCTGACTGATGAATTTTTCATGATAGTTCATTATAACAAATTTCAAATACAAATATGAAAATTGTTACAGTTATTGCCTTACTATGTAAATTTTAGAATACTCTTTTCTATATTTAGAAAAATATTGCTGGTTTGTGAAAACAATTTTGTCAAAGCTTTTTTTATTATTATTTTGGGGCAAATTAACATCTTTTCCATATCAAGTCTTTAATGCATGAACAGGTTATATCTATTTATTTTGATCTTCCCTGGTTTCTTTGTTTTTACCATTGGATATTATTACACGTAATGTTTGAGGCAACAGTCCTGGTGTTGGGTAAGTAAGAGTCTTAATGCAAACCAGAAGCTTTATGAGGATTCCATGGCTTTTTAAGTGTTCATTTACTATAATGGAATAGGATTTAGAGGAAAATTGATACACTATCTTGGCCTTATTAACATATAGGATGGACTTTAAGATGGCGAAGTCATTTACCAGTTTTCCAGATTTACTAAGATTGGTTCTGAAATCCCAGCATCCTGCCTCATGGTAGATTTTTTTTTCCTGCTGGGTTGCCAAGGGACCAGCAAATACAGAGGTGCTATGCCATCTTGTGGCCTGTGTGTACGCACACTCTGGAGTCTAGTCCTTGCCACAGTGAGGCAAGCAAATTGATACGCAGCGTCCCATAGCTCCTCCCTGAGGTTTCTTAGTAATAGTGTACGAAATTAAGTTAACAATTCTACCTGGAAGAAAAGCTGAACTATTACATTTGCTTGTCTTAACATTGTGATTTTATCTAAAATATGCAGTGAATTAAAAAAAAATCCACACACTGGACAAGTAAACTTTATCCATTCACATATGTACTAGAGGTTATAGCAATAATATCCTGGCTTTGTGTTATGCGTTCCTTCTTTGATTTCTTTAATCTGCATTTTGTAGTTTTCAACATGTAAGTCCTGTACATATTTTGTTGGCTATACCTAATAATTTCATTTTTTGAGTGACTGTAAATGGTATTATATTTTTAAATTCAGTGTCCATATGTCCATCACCCTTATACAGAAATAAAATTGATTTCATATGTTTATCTTACGTCCTAAAAACTTTATGAACTCACTAGTTCTAAGAGTAGTTTTGTAGATTTGGGAGGATTTTCGACATACACAAACATGTCATCTGCAAATAGGGACAATTTTATACTTTTTAATTTGTATGCCTTTTATTTCCTTTTTATTGACTATTTGCATTGGATAGAACTTCCAGCACTTTGGTGAATAATAAAACAGTCATTCTAGTCCTGTTCCCAATTATCGGAGGAAATGTTCAACCTTTCACCATTAAGGATAACATTAGCTGGATGTCTTTTCTTTCTTTTTGTTGCCAATTGCTCTGGCTAGAAATTCCAGTATGATGTTGAAAAGAAGAGATGAGAGCTGACATCCTTGTCTTGCTCCCCATCTTAGGGGGAAAGTATCCGTTCTTTTATCATCAAGCATAATGTTAGCTCTGGGTTGTTCATGGATTATCTTTAGCAGACTGGAGAATTTCCCATCTAGTTTGTTGGGTTTTTATCGTGAAAGGTGTTGGATTTTTTGTCAAATGCTTTTTCTGTATCTATTGATATGATCGTGTTTTTATTCTATTGATATGGCATATCACATTAATTGATTTCTGGATGTTAACCAACTCTACCGTCCTTGGAATACATTTTAATTAGCCATGGTATATAATTTTTTTAACATGTTGCTGGATTTGGTTTGTTAATATTTTGCTGAGGATATTTGCTTCTGTATTTATAAGAAATATTTGTCTGTAGTTTTCTTGTGACCTCTTCGATGGTTTTGGTTTCAGAGTAAAACTGGCTTTTTAATTGATTTGGAAAGTATTCCCTCCTCTTATGTTTTGAAGGGGTTTGTGAAATTGGTATTCATTCTTATTAAAAGTTTAATAGAATTCAACAGTAAGGGTATAGGCTTTGCTCTGTGGGTAGTTTTAAAAATTATTTTATTATTATTAATGGTAAATAACTAAATAGCGAATCATAAAAAAAATTTTATTACTATTTTAATCTCTTCACATGCTCTATGTCTGTTCACATTGTTTATTGTTTATTGTCTTATTTCTTATTATTGAGATACTTTTGGTACTTTATGTCTTTCTAGGAATTTGTCCATTTCATCTGTTAAGTAATTTGTTGACATATAATTATTCATAGTATGCCTGTATAATCCTTTTTATTTCTATAAGGCCCATGTAAATGTCTCCTCTTCTGTATCTGATTCTTGATATTTGAGCCTTCTCTCTTTTTTCTTGGAAGTTTGGCTATAGTCATGTCAATTTTGTTGATCTTTTCAGAGAAACAACTTTTAGTTTCACTGATTGTTTATATTATTTTCTTATTTTTTATTTCATTAATTACCACTCTAATATTTACTATCTCTTTCCTTCTTCTCCCAGTCTTTTAAGGTGGAAGGTTTAAGTACTTATTTGAACTATTAAGTATTTATCTCCTTCTCTTTAATATAGGCACTTGCAGCTGTAAATTTCACTCTAAGTACTCCTTTAGCTTTATCCCATACACTTTATACGTTTTGCCTTGAGTTTCAATTGTTCAAAGTTTCATTTCAAAGTATTTTCTGATATCCCTTTTGATATCCTCTTTGACTCACTTGTGATTTCTCGCTGCATTTAATTTCCACATGCTTGGGAGTTTCTAAGTTTTTCCCTGTTATTTATTTCTAATTTTATACCACTGTGCTCAGAAAATAGACTGTGTATTGTGTCTACCCTTTTTAATTTATTGAAGTTTGTGTTATGGCTCATAATGTCATCTATTCTGGAGAAGGTTCCATGTTCACTCTAGTAGAATATATACATCCTATCACTATTGGGTGGTGTGTTCTATAGATGTCTACTAGGTATAGTTGGTTTACAGTATTATTCAAGACTCCTATTTCCTCGTTGAATCTTCCATCTTGTGTGTATACACTATTGAAAGTGGATTACTTACATCTCCTATTGCTATTGTTGAATTTTGTATTTCCCCATTTCTTTCAGTTTTGTTTCATGTATTTTGGTGTTTATTGTTAAGAACATATGTGTTTATAACTGTTTTATCCTCCTATTATCTTTATAAAATAAGCCTCTGTATTTTTTAGTATTTCTTTGTTTTAAAGTTTATTTTATCTGACATCAGTATAACCAGTCCAGCTTTCTTGTTTGCAGAATATCTTTTTCCCCCTTTTATGTTCAATCTTTTTATATATTTGAATATAAAGCATGTCTCCTACAGACAGCACATATTTGGATCTTGTTTTTTGCCCCCAATCTGACTCTCTGCCTCTTACTGAATTGTTTAAATCGTTCATATTTAGTATTATTGTTAACATAGTTGGGTTTATATCTGCCATTTAAAATCTTGCTTTTTATGTGTCTAACATATTTTTTAACCTCTTTCTGTAGCTCTCTTCAAGAAAGTAGCCACCCTAAAATTTAACATGTATTTCACATGTAGTTTTGCTAATGAATCTATACTGAATCTACAAATTTCTCAATTTCCACCCTCCACCACAGTCTCCACTGTTTTTGAGAATACCCTTAGACGTGCTCTTTTGTTAATGAACTCAATTCCTTTGCAAAGAGATTAGGAGCTATGTATTTTACTGTTTACTTCTCTCTCCATGCAAAATTTCTAGGCCAAGGTTCTGGGGGTGGGCATGATGGCAGGCTTCTCTCCAAGTGACACCTTCAATCTATGAACTGAACACTCAAGAGGAAAGGGGCAGTAGCCTGAATTCTTGTTGGATTGCATCACCTGGTATGGGAACTAACAAGCTGGGGCAAGAGCATATTCTCAATGGTTTCAAGTCCAAGACCAGAGCCTCTGTTACACAGATGGGTCCTGAGTAGAAGAAGGTAGTCCCTGCCTCTTAATTGCACTCATTCATCACAGCCTAGGCAACAGGTAGCTGGGGACAGGATGAGACATATCCTCCTGAGAAGATATCCCTGACAGGGAGCTAGAGGGAGAAAGAGCCCATGTTTCTGTTTTTGGCTGGAACAGTTTGGAGTGGAATTTCTATCTTGCTGAGCTTATTTCAAATACTAGGCTCTTATTTTTCTTGCTGAATTTTCATACATTTTCTTGAATAGATATTTATTCGCTTGATGTATGCTCTTTGGAGCGTTTTCAGAGGGTACAAATGGTTGCTTATAAATATGTTGTTATATTTATATTATACATAATAAATGTTATATATAAATATATATTATTGCTTAATTATAAACATATGACTATATAAAATTATATGTATTTGTATCTATGTTCATATATAACTTTATATTTATTCTTGTTACATATATATTGGTCGTTTATATATATATATGATGTCATATATGTATATATAAATTTTCACCAGTTTTATAGGGAAATGGTCTGAAGAGCTCATCATGCTCTCATTCTGGGAGTAGATCTCCTCTATTCATTTGTTTGTTTTGTTTTGTTTTTGAGGAGGAATAGGAAATATATGTCCATATCCCAGAAGCAGAGTCCTCACATTAGTTCTCATTTTTATGTAATCAAATGTAGCAATCTGCCTGTTTAGTGCTTCTGGTGTTCTTTCTGAGAAAGTGCTTTATCATCCCAACAGTAATAAGTATTTTATCCAATTTAATTTCTGTAGTACATAAACAATTTGATTAATGTAAATCTTTTATTTCTTTGGAAAATATTTTTATACTAATATTGATCCAACCTAGCTGATTGAGTATTTCTTTCTCTGTCTCTCTGAAATGAAAGGCCAGGACAATTTTCAGGACAATTAAAATTCAATATGTTTGTCCAACTAGGCTTTCTATTTTCTTTCATTAATTGTCCTGTTTCACTATCTATCTATACCAATATAGTTAATATTTTTTAATTATATGATAGATCACTACAGTAGGTTGCTCTCCTTTCTTGTATATGACTACTTTTCTCTAAATAGTCTTCTTTTTCAGAACTATTCTGAACTTTACAATTAGGTTATCTACCAAATGAAACCACAATAAGTTTAAATTTACTTCTTAGAGTAGTAAAATATTTTAATAGTAAATTTTTCTATCTAAAATCAAGGTATGGTCATCCATATTTACATGATTCACACTTGAGAGAATTGAGAGTTTCTATAATTAGATATTTAACAAATTCCCATTGTAAATATGTTTCTTTTATATGAAAAAGTTATAAAATGTTAATATTATGCTGATTTTTCATATTATTTATAATAATGTTTTATTCATTCACATGAGTGCTCCAGTTATTCTACTATTATCAGTGAGAAATATGGACTGAATTTTTTAATTACAAATTTTTATATCATCCATTTCCCTGATCTGTGCTTATACTACCCAGAACAATGATACACAATCATAACTATTTGTGTGCTGCTCAGTAGAACTGCACGGTGTTTGCATGTGTGTTAAGTACTACGCTAGTTGCAAATAATTGAATAGTGAACATATCTGATGTAACAGCATAAAAATGTTGCAGAAGTCATTATATACAAATGTATTTTTATTTTAATAAACATTTTATCAAAAATATTAAATTTTGTCAGATCTATTTTTAGCATTTGTTGAAATTTTTTTTAACTTCTGACCCAACAATAATCCAAAAAATATATACAGAGTCTAAATGTTTAACAACCATTGAATCATGGCTACAAATTCTGTTTGGCTATAATACACTATTTTTTATTATGTTGCTGCATTGTTTTTGCTAATAATTCATATAAGTTTTTATTGATATTAATATGGAATATCAGACATACTGTTGTATTCTTATAAGTGATTTTTCCTGCTTTTAATAATTCAGTAGTCATAGATTTTTTTAAATAGCTTTTCCTTAGATCCTGGAGTCCCTGGATCGAGTCCCGCATCGGGCTCCCTGCTCGGCAGGGAGTCTGCTTCTCCCTCTGACCCTCCCCCTCTCATGTGCTTGCTCTCTCTCATTCTCTCTCTCTCAAATAAAAAAAAAAAAAAAAAAAAAAAAAAAAAAAAAAATAGCTTTTCCTTACATCATTCATAAAAAGACTTAGTTTCTTCTTTATGTACTTGACCCCCTTCAGTTTCATGCACTAATTGCCATACTTTGTTCTTCTCTGACACCTATTTAAGATTTTCTAATTCTTGAATACTTGCTTTGTCCAAACACTCTTTAAAGCCATGTGCATTTAAAAATGTTGATTAATGTAAATCTTTTATTTAAGTATATCATACTGTATATGTAAAATAAAATAGTATGTAAACCTTATAGAACATACATGCAAGGAGAATTTAATGATATGGTAAAATTCTTGCATTACATGTATAAATGAAAATTTTAAAGCTGCATAAGTAGTGACGGAAATTTGACTTAAATAATTGAATTTTTTTGTGTACATATACTTAAGGAAAAAAGCAACCAAAAATATAATAAGTGTTATGTCTGATTTGTCAACAATATAGATTTTGTTTATCATCCATGTGTTGAATGCTCTGTGTCAAGACATTTCTAAGTATACAAGTTAATATTTTTTAATCTTATAATTACTTTAAAACATTATTATTTTTGCTAATTTAAGTAATACTTGACAGTAAGTGTGACTTTTTCATTAAAGTTATGTGGCCAGTAATAATGGCATTAACAGTTCCTACTTAGCCCATAAATCATACCAGGCCCTTTTCTAAGCACATTTTTGGTGAATTTGTCACCACTCCTCACCACAAATCTGTGGAGGAGGCATTTTAAAACACAGTGGATTCAGTCGATGAAATTCCAAAATTTTAAAGCTACAGTACTAAAATTTTTTCCTGTGTCCATGTGACACTAAAGCCCATGCTTTACAGCACTAATCTAGCTCCCTGTTCTTTGTTCCTTTTTTGTAAAAATAATACAGTGTTTCTCTATTTAGTATGAGTGAAGTATGATGCTAAGTAACAGATAATATACTGTTATCTTTGCACTTCCCCTCACTGATCCTATGTAAGTTTTGTTATTAATTATCTTCTATTACCACTACTACCCCCACCACTACTGCTACATTCGACAGATTACGGATTGCCTAACAAGGATTAATAAATAGAACTAATTGGTTACTGATGTGCCATCATCTCAACTGCCAAGGCCGCAAAATTGACTTCTCTTGCAAAGGCAAATGCTTTTGGAATATGGAATGACAGGTATCAAAACGTTATTGTGACTATACAAAGCTTAAACCACAGCCCTTAAAACATTATCTGGATTTTTATGATTGCTCTTTTGTTATCCTTCCTGTCCCCTTCATAGTCTTTCATTAGCTGAGCCCCAGAGGTGATCCATTCTGATTAAAAATTATGACACTTCATTTTCATAATAGAGACTCATTTCAATTCTACAACCAAAAGAGTTTGAATGAATAGAAAAATTCTCAGTGAAAAGCATGTCATCAAAGAAGAACGCTTTACAAATCTGAGCTGATAGTCAAGGCACAAACAAAGAAATTTCTAAGAAGCTCATATTCTGACCACAGATTTGTATGTTTTGAAATTCAGTTGTTTATTATGTAGAAATACTGTTTTCAGATTTCTTCATGTCCTGAAGACCTTGGCTTGTACACTCTTTCATTTACAAATGAAACAAAAGTTTCTCTCATTGTCTCTTAAAAGACCAGGACTGCTTCCTGATGCGTATGGCAAATATGAGAATGACTGATAATCTGTGCAAATCCTAGTTTTACTCAGCTGTAAGTCCTGAGGGCTTAAAGCCAGAGTCAGATTCAAATCTGCCTCATTGCTGACCAATGAAAATCAAATTTGTATGAATTTTCGGAAGTCCATCCTCCTAAATTCAAAGAGGGAAGGTCTTGAACTTTCCTCCTTAATTCAAACAGGGAATGTCTTCAACAGGGTATTGAGTGATCCTCTGTGACTGCATCAGGCCTTCCCTTCTCTGACATCTCATGTCCTAGTGTGTGTAGACAATCCATGTACAGACACATTCTTAATAGTTTCTTTTGCTTTGGAAGGTAAACTTGATCACACTGTCTTTGAGAGGTTGAACAGTGTCAAGTTAACTCATTGGTTCAGTGTCAGATTGCCTGGGGTAACAGTGCTTGTGTAACTGTGTGACTGAGAATTAATGTATATTCTCAAAGGATAATCTCCTCATATGTAATTTAAAGTAGTTTTAACATCAAGAATAGGACTTTGCAAAGATTAAATGAGTTACTATAAGGTAAGATGCTTAGAACTGCACCTAACCAATACAATAGTAGGTGCTTAATATAGGTACAGTGGCTTAAAAATATGTACTTGAATTATTTGATGATACTTTGACAGTCGGGTAGAACCTAATTCTCCTACCCTTGAGTGCAGCCAGATTTAGTGACTTGCACCTATAGAAGAGAGTTGTAGATATGATAAATTCTGGTTTCTTAGGATGGGTCACAAGAGACATTGTAGTTTTCATCTCTGTCTCTTCCAGATCACAGGCTCTGGGGAAAGCCAGCTGCTACGTTATGAGGATACTCAGGCAGCCCTATAGCGGGGCGCAAATGGTGAGGAACTAAAGCCTCCTGTCAGCACCCAGTAAGGAGCTGATATATTCTGTCAATATTCTGGTGGGAGGGAGCCACACATAACATCAGCCAAGCTGTTTTTGAACTCCTGATTGATAGAAAATGTTAGGCAATGAAAATTTATTGTTTTAAGCAACGAGGTTTGGGGGGTAATTTGTTATACAGCAATACACAATGAATCTAATGCTTTAGCTATCATTGGTATTATTCTCCGGCCAACATTTCTCAACCAGGCCCAGTGTACCTTTCATTGGCACTTGGTCCAGGCCTTTTTGTAGATGGACATTCTCAGAAACAAAACCAAGCACTACTGTCATTTCAACTGGTAGTTGTCTGGTCCACCAGCTTGAAATGCCTATACACTGACACTGCTCTAGGCAGATAGATTTTTTTTTCATTAACGATGAAATCTGGGGAAATATTTGGGAAAATATATCATTCATTACAGAACAATCAAAACATAATTTCCTAATCATGCCACTATTCCTCTGTACCTCAATTCACTCCTGCCCGTAATGTTACGTACCTCCTTCACTTTATATTTACAGTGTCTTTTCCAGCCAAGTGATTCGTTTGATTCTGAACTTCATTAATCAGAACCCCCTAATATGTTTCAACCTTGAACAATACATCTACTTCCTAATAAATAAGAAAATAATTTCTCTTTGATATGGGTCTAGAAACTCTTACACCTCTGTGTGTATCGTAGTCATAGAGCAGACCAGATGTAATGTGTTTTTTTGCACATTGTAGTTTATGTGGCTACCCACATTCCCGGTGGGTCATCTTACAACATCGTCAGTCTCCAGTACTCACACTAAAATGTTGTCTCAGCTCTAGCTGAGCCCCCGATTATGCCTTAAACTCCCAGTATGTCTAAGGGCACAATACCTCATGTTAACAGCACAAAAGCCTGAAACTCTTTTGACCCCTTCATACCCAAATAATTTTTCTGGCACTCTCTTGCTGGGATCATACTGAAGACAATCTAACAGCAAATCTGTCACTTCATTCATCGTTGAAGATGTTGAACAAAGTGATGTAACAGGTTGGGCAGTGGCGTAATTCAAAGATTATTAACTTTCTTTTTAATGATCTGTGCTTATTAGAAGCAGCTTACCTGGTGAATTCTACCAAACTTTAAAAAAGAATTAACAGCAATTCTTCAGAAACTATTCTAAATAAATAAAAAAATACTCCCAATTCATTGTGTGAGGCCACTATTACTGATATCAAAACAAGACAAGGCATCACAAAAATGAAACAAAACTGCAGACCAATATTTTTTATGAACATAGATCAGAAATTCTCAAAAAACAAGCAAACAAAACCCAAAACTAGAAAACCAAACCAGCAAAACATGAAAGGCATTGTACAACCTTAGCAAGTGGGATTTATCTTCAGAATGAAAGGTTGGTGTAGACATCCTCAAATCAATCAATGCAATATACCATACAAATAGAAGAAGCACACACACAAAGAAAACCCATGATCATCTCAAGAGATGAAGAAAAAACACTAGAGAAAATAAGACATTTCCAAATAAACATACCAAAAAAAATCAGGAATATAAAGGAACTCCCACAGCCTGATAATAAGTATCTACAGCGACAGACTAACAAACACAATAACCCACAGCTAACATGATACTTAATCATATACAAGATGAGGAAGAAGACGAAGATGCAGGGCTTCTTGCCATTTCTATTTAATATTATACTAGAGGCTGTAGCAAAAGACTGAAGAAAAACAAGTAATAAATAAAAAGCATCCAGATAAAAGAAAAGTTTAAAACTATTTCTGGGGCGCCTGGGTGGCTCAGTCGTTAAGCGTCTGCCTTTGTCTCAGGTCATGGTTCCAGGGTCCTGGGATCGAGCCCCACATCGGGCTCCCTGCTCGGCGGGAAGCCTGCTTCTCCCTCTCCCACTCCCCCTGCTTGTGTTCCCTCTCTCGCTGTCTCTCTCTGTCAAATAAATAAATAAAATCTTTTTAAAAAATAAAAATAAATAAATAAACTATTTCTTTCCATTGTATATAGAAAAGAAAAAAAAACTGCTAAAAGAATTTACTAAATCTAATAAACAAGTTATGCAAGGTTATTCAATACAAGATCAATAATCAATGGTATTTATACACACATATAATAATCTAAAAATTAAGGCAAAACAATGTCATTTAAAATAGTATCTAAAATGATAAAATATTTAGGAATAAATTTAACAAAAGAAGGGCTAGATTTTTACTCTGAAAACCACAAAACACTGTCTTAAGATCAGTGGTGTTCTAACTAAATGATAGAACTTCCATGTTTATGAATCAGAAAATTTAATATTGTTATGGGTGACAAGCCTCCCAAAACTGGTTCACAGAATCCATGCAATCCCCACCAAATTCCCAGCTTTCATTTTGTAGTAAGTGTCAAGCTGATCCTGAAATTCATCTGGAATTGCAAGGGAGTCAGAATAGCCAAAACAATATTGAATGAAAACAAATTTGGATGACTCGTACTTTCCTATTTCAAAATTTCCTTACTTAAATATAATATTTAGTTACTATTTATAGTAATCAAGACAGTATAATCCTAGCATAGAGATAGATATGTAGAATTGAGAGTCCTAACTGAACCATCAAATGTATTATCAATTGACTATCCATAAGGAGGATATGGTGGAAGAATAGTGTTTTCAAAAACAATGCTTAATAGCTGGGTACCTACGTGAAAAAGAATGAAATTTGACCCCCTACCTCATACTATACAAAAAATTAATTCAAAATGGATCAAATATTTAAATGTAAGTGCTAAACTTAAAAACTCTTAAAAAATAAGTAAATATTTGTGTTCTTTCATAAAGAAATGTCTTAATATGACACCAAAAACACAACTGATATAAGAAAATAGATAAATTATAATTCATCAAAATTAAAAACTTTTATACCTCAAAAAACACCATCAGGACAGTTTAAAGTCGACATGTTAATTGTGTTCCAAGCAGCTTAAAGGTTACATATCTCTAACTCATTAATCTGTGACCTCTAGTTTATAGCATAACTAATTATAGCTTCTTTGAGATCTCAACAGAACACTGATCCTGGGCAAATAAGGAACCAGGTGTTCCCAAGATCAAGCTTGACCACACTAGAAGATAGACTTTCCTAATGCCAGCAAGTCTGCTTGAGATCATACTGAGAATGCTTTCCCTGCAAGTCAGCTCTCACCACTTCTCTGTGCCTCACCTTTAAAAATGTCCTGCTTGAGCCATCAAAAGGAATGAGATCTTGCCATTTCCAACAACGTGGATGGAACTGGAGGGTGTTGTGCTGAGCGAAATAAGTCAAACAGAGAAAGACATGTATCATATGACCTCACTGATATGAGGAATTCTTAATCTCAGGAAACAAACTGAGGGTTGCTGGAGTGGAGGCGGGAAGGGATGGGGTGGCTGGGTGATAGATATTGGGGAGGTTATGTGCTATGGTGAGCACTGTAAATTGTGCAAGACTGTTGAATCACAGATCTGTACTTCTGAAACAAATAATGCAATATATGTTAAGAAAAAAAAAAAGAAGATAGCAGGAGGGGAAGAATGAAGGGGGGGAAATCGGAGGGGGAGACGAACCATGAGACGATGGACTCTGAAAAACAAACTGAGGGTTCTAGAGGGGAGGGGGGTGGGAGGATGGGTTAACCTGGTGATGGGTATTAAAGAGGGCACGTTCTGCATGGAGCACTGGGTGTTATGCACAAACAATGAATCATGGAACACTACATCAAAAACTAATGATGTAATGTATGGTGATTAACATAACAATAAAAAAATTAAAAAAAAAACCATACAGTGGGAAAAAAAAAATGTCCTGCTTGATCTGGGACTTTGGACATGGTCTTTGGACCTTTGTATGCCATCTGCCCAGGTTGCCTGCTTCCTGAATAAAGCAACTTTTTCTTTCCCATCAACACTTGTCTCTTGAATATTGGCTTTCAAGCGATGAGTGGCTGTACTTGAGTTTCATTAACAAACACAGGAATGGAATAAAATGTTTGCAAATCATATATCTGGGAAGAAACTTGTATCTAGAATATTTAAAGAATGCTTACAACTCAATAATACAAAGAAAAATAACCTAATTTTTAAAACAAGCAAAGGTGAAGAGACATTTCTCCAAAGAAAGTGTTCAAATTTACAATAAGCACATGAAAAGATACGCAGTATCATTATACATTAGGGAAATGCAAATCAAAACACAAGGGATACCACTCCATATCCATTAAGGTGGCTATTTTTTTAAAATACAGAAAATAAAAAGTTGGTGTGAGTATGGGGAGTAACTGAAATTCTCGGGCATAGTTGATGGGATCACAAAAATGGTGCAGCCACTTTAGAAAACAGTTTGGCAGTTCCTCAAAATGTTAACCATACAGCTACCATATAACTCAGTAACAATACTGCTAGGTATCTACCCAAGAAAAATGAAAAATTTATCTGCACAAAAAATTGGACGCAATGTCCAAAGAAGGAATATTCATAATAGACAAAAAGTGAAAACAACACAAATGCCTATTAAATGATGAATGGATAAGTAATAGGCATATGTTCTTATAAAGAAATATTATTTGGCAATAAAAATGAATGACACACTGATTCATGTTACAGAATGGATGAACCTTGAAAACTTAATGCTAAGTCAAAGAAGCCAGTCACAAAAAAGCCATATATTGTATCATTCAATTTATATTAAATACTCAGGAGAGGCAAATATAGTAGCCCCTCTTATCTGGGGGTGGGGGGAGATACATTCCAAGACCCCCACAGATAACCAAAAATGCAGATAGTACTGAAACCTATATATGTTATGTCTTTTCCTATATGCACATATCTATGAGAAACTTTAATTTATAAATTAGGCACAGTCTGAGATTAACAATGATAACTAATAATAAAATATAACAATTATAATATATACTGTATATATATAATACGTGAATATACTGTATTGCAAAAAAATTTCATGAATGTGGTCTCTCTCAAAATATCTTATTGTACTGTACTCACCCTTCTTTTTCTTGTGATGATGTGAGGTGGTAAAATGCCCTTGTGATGAGATGAAGTGAGGTGAATGACATAGACATTAGGACGCAGGGTTAGGCTTCTATTAACCTTCTGACAATATGTCAGAAGGAGGATCATCATCTGCTTCTGGATCACAGTAGACTGTGGGTAACTGAAACTGTGGAAAGCAAAACCATGGATAAGAGTGGGGGACTACCGTGCCTAGAAACAGAAAGAGGGTTACCAGAGGCTGGAACAAAGGAGAAATAGATAGTGAATGCTAAACGGGTATGAGGTTTCATTTTGGGGTGATGATAATGTTCTGTAATTAGATCGTGATGACAGTTTTTATAAACCTGTAAATATACTACAACTACTGAGATTCACTTTATATATATCTGAATTTCATGGCATGTGAATTATATCTTAATAAAGGTGTTATTTCAAGAAAAAAATTAAGGAACCCACTAGAAATGCCCTAAAAGCTGGAGATGATACATACCTCCTAATTCCTGTACTAAATAATCACAATTCCTACACTAAAATTGCTCACTTACTAATTAAAAGACAAACAGGTATTAGAACTATTCATTCTAACATAACATAATGAAATAAAATTTTTTTAAAAAGTTGATTTTTGAAAATACTTCTGTTAAATGGAAGAATACTGATAAATGCTTTTTACATTTTTTGCCTTCTTGTTTCTCAATGTGTTATTTTTGAACATAAAAAAAAAAGAACTATTCATACAGTTGTGCAGCACTGTGATAGAGCTGTGAATTGGGTGCCTGGGGCACCCAGGACAGAGTGACAGAGACACAGAAGAGATGGTTTGTGGACTGGGTCTTGAAGGATGAGCTGTTATCAGCTAATGAAGAAAGGAAGCAGTGATGTCACAGCAGCATGGTATAAGAATGAGAAATGAACAATTTGGTAGAGGGGATCATAAAGGAGATAGAATTTTATCCTGAGAATTAAGAAAATTCCAATGAGAAATGTAGGTGGGAGGGGGATTACCCAAACAGATGTTCCTTAAAAAAAAAATCCCTTGAAGGAATGGATAAAGAAGATGTGGTATATATACACAATGGAATATTATGCAGCCATCAAAAGGAATGAAATCTTGCCATTTGCAACAACGTGGATGGAACTGGAGGGTATTATGCTGAGAGAAATAAGTCAATCAGAGAAAGACATGTATCATATGATCTCACTGACATGAGGAATTCTTAATCTCAGGAAACAAACTGAGGGTTGCTGGAGTGGTGGGGGGTGAGGGATGGGGTGGCTGGGTGATGGACATTGGGGAGGGTATGAGCTATGGTGAGCGCTGTGAATTGTGTAAGACTGATGAATCACAGACCTGTACCTCTGAAACAAATAATACATTATATGTTTAAAAAAAAAAAAAAAAAGAAGAAGATAGTAGGAAGGGAAAAATGAAGGGGGGGAATTCAGAGGGGGAGACGAACCATGGGAGACTATGGACTCTGAGAAACAAACTGAGGGTTTTAGAGGGGAGGGGGGTGGGGGGATGGGTTAGCCCGGTGATGGGTATTAAGGAGGGCACGTACTGCATGGAGCACTGGGTGTTATACGCAAACAATGAATCATGGAACACTACATCAAAAACTAATGATGTAATATATGGTGATTAACATAACATAATAAAAAAAAATCCCTTGAAGTACGATAACTGGTAAAAAAAAAAGCAAACAACAACAACAAAATGGTAGGAACCAGCATTTACAGATAAGGGAAGAGCTAGAACTGAACCTTCTGCTTTGAAATCCTGTCTTTACATTTATGCCTTCTTTCAATGACTTTCAGTTAATGGTGATCTTTCTTTTTCTTTTTTTTAAGATTTTATTTATTTATTTGAGTGAGAGAGAGAGAGAAAGAGCAAGGGGGAGAGGCAGAGGCAGAGGGAGAAGCAGGCTCCCGGCTGAGCAAGGAGTCCGATACAGGACTCGATCCCAGGACCCTGGGATCATGACCTGATCTGAAGGCAGACGTTTAATTGACTGAGTCACCCAGATCATCACCACCAATCATCCAATGGTGATTTTTCTTTCTTTCTTTCTTTCTTTCTTTCTTTCTTTCTTTCTTTCTTTCTTTCTTTCTTTCTTTCTTTCTTTCTTTCCTTCCTTTCTTTCTTTCTTTCTTTTCTTTCTTTCTTTCTTTTTCTTTTTCTTTCTTTCTTTCTTTCTTTCTTTCTTTCTTTCTTTCTTTCTTTCTTTCTAGATATTTTATTTATTTATTTGACAGAGGGAGAGAGAGAGCACAAGCAGGGGTAGCAGTAGAGGGAGAAGCAGGCTCCCCACAGAGCAGGGAGCCCCATGCGGGGCTTGATCCCAGGACCCTGGGATCCTGACCTGCCTGAGCCGAAGGCAGATGCTTAACTATCTGAGCCACCCAGGTGCCCTGCAATGGTGATTTTTCTTAATGTTGATTCTTATCCACATTTTTTCCAACTCCAGACAAAAAAGTAAAATTGCAAAAATGCAATTCTAAAGAATGATTCAAAATACATTTAATAAATAATGTTACTACCTAGAGTCTACCAAAAAATATTTTAGAAAT
Organism: Halichoerus grypus; assembly: GCF_964656455.1. Taxonomy (NCBI): domain Eukaryota; kingdom Metazoa; phylum Chordata; class Mammalia; order Carnivora; family Phocidae; genus Halichoerus; species Halichoerus grypus. Next base: position 55,573,846 of record NC_135725.1, read on the forward strand.
ACCACATACACTTTATATTACCCCCCTCCAAACAAATTATTTCTGTATGGGTGAGTATAATGGTTCAATTTCATTAAACGTCAACAGTTTCCTTGATTAAAATGACATTTAGTTAAACCTTCTTTCTTTGCCATAAATTTCTGTAGCAATATCTGACACCTTTCCATAGTTAAAAAGAATATTTTAACCAGAGAATATAAATATAGTCAGTAAAGATGAAAATGAATCATTACAACCTGTTAATGTGTAAGAAAAGGAATTTAGTTCTGCTCCTTAATTGTTATCCTACTTCAAATTTTGTTCACTCATAATATTCAGATAATGCATTTCAATAATTTTTATGGTGACATGCTATAATTTACAAAATTATTAAATTATATGTTTTAAAAAGAAATGAACAGGGGCTGGCTGAAATTTCTTTAGGATAATTGTAGAGTGAATTTCCAAAGTGATTTCAATTGCCTGCTTATTCTATAGCTTGCTTATGATATAATCCTAATTGCCACAAAGAAAATTTTTTTCAACAAAGATTGCTAACTGATACTCATATAAATTTAAGAAATGTTTCACATCTTTAATATATATTTTATATATAAAGTATATCTTTCCTTCAGTCTTTCACCTCTATCTTTCTTCATATCACTGTCAATCAAATCTAATTGAATTTAAAATTTATATACATATATTGAAAACTGGGGATACAATTTTCAAAAAAAAATTTAGGTAGTATATATACAACAATATAACACATTGATAATACTAAAATTAAGGGAAATAACTTGCCAACATATTACACAAACCCTATGGAAATATTTCCTTTAAACATGAAATGAACAAAGATATTCTCAAGAAAACAAAGCCAAGAAAACTTGCTACCAGCAAATTGATCTACAAGAACATTGAATACAGTTCATTAGGTTGAGGAACACCAACACTGGATTAGAATCCATAGTCCAAGAAGAAAGGATTAAAATCTGCACTTTAAGAAAGTGCAGATAAGTGAATAAATACAAAAGACAGTAGAATGCATAAAGCAACCATAATGGCAATATCTTGAAAAGTTTCTAACATTTTCAGAAGTAAAATATATAACATTTGGGATTTTTTAAAATGGATAAATGAATATAAATTGTTACAAACTTCTTATATTGTTTGGGATGAGATAAAAGTAGTAGCTTAAGATGTCAACAATAATTTAACAAATTTTGAAATAATATGAGAAACCACTAAAGAATGATGAAGATATTACCAAAATGCTAATAGAGGTGTTCAAATAGAATCCTAAAAAACTTGATTAATATAAAAGAATATAGGAAAGAAGGAATCAAGAACGAAGGACAGATGTGACAAATAGAAAATAGCAAGATGGTAGATTTAAACCCAATTATATCAATAATAACATTAAATATGAATGGACTAAAACAACCAACTAAAAGACAGAGATAGGATAAAGAGAAAGAGAGAGAGAAGAAAAACCTAACATCCTGCTTATAAGAAAAACGTTAAAAAGATAGGTTGAAAGTAAAATAAATTTTTATTTTTTTTTTTAAGATTTTATTTATTTATTTATTTGACAGAGAGAGAGATCACAAGCAGGTGGAGCGACAGGCAGAGGGAGAGGGAGAAGCAGGCTCCCCATTGAGCAGGAAATCCCATGTGCAGCTCCATCCCAGGACCCCAGGATCATGACCTGAGCTGAAGGCAGACATTTAACTGAGTGACCCAGGCGTCCCTAAAATAAATTTTTAAAAAACCATGTGACAAATAATCCAAGGGAAGATAATGTAACTATGTGAACACTGAACTAAGGAGATCCTGGGGTGCCTGGGTGGCTTAGTTGGTTAAGCTACGCCTTCGCTTGGGTCATGATCCCAGGGTCCTGGAATGGAGCCCAGCGTCCAGCTCCCAGCTCAGTGCTAAGTCTGTTTCTCCCTCTTGCTCTACCCCTCCTCCCCACTTGTGTTCTCTCTTACTATCTCTCTCTCCTCTCAAATAAATAAATAAAATCTTTAAACAAACAAACAAAAAGGAGATAAGACATGGATGGCCAAAATATGAACAGTCCTCAAAAACACATTTTAAATACAAAACAAATTGATAAAAGAAAGTACAATGATGGAAAAATGTATACCCAAAATAAATCAGAGTGTCTCTGTTAATGTCAGATAAAGGAGGCTTTAAGCCAAGAAGTATTATGAATGATAAAGCAGAACATTTTACAATCATAAAAGTCAATAGAATGATATGGCTGTAAATTTGGGGACAGATAGTACAGTTTTAAATTATGTAAAGTAAAAATTAACATAAATAAATAAAGACAAAATAAAAATCGTAAGAGAGATTTAACAAGCTTCTTTTGGTAGAGATAAGAAATAAAAACTTAAGAGTATTTTAAAAACACTGTTAAGCAAACTGATTTACTTGATATATAAAATATACATTCTGTATAATAACTGTAAAATATACATTCTTTTCATATGGTCACAACACACTTAGCAAAATAAAATATATTCTAAGGCACAAAGCAATTTTCCAAAAAATTCCAGTTAAGGAATAATAAAGTATAAATTCTCTAACCATTGTAGAAATAAATTAACATTCAATAATGATAGGTAATTAGAAAACACTCAAGTATTTGTTAATTAAGCAACTAACTGCTAAATAATTCATAGGACAAAGTAAAATTCCAACAGATATTAGAAAATATTTTGAGATGAAAATAATAAAATTATGATATTCCACAAAATTTGTGGAATGGAGGTAAAACAGTTCTGAGGGTTAAATTTTATATTTTAAAATGCACATATCAGACAGAAAGAAAGTTTAAATACCATGATTCAAGCTTCTAACACATGAAACAAGAAAAAATATGCAAATGACCCACAAGATAACTACAACACTATAGTAATGAAAATATTTGATACTATACCATCCATACTCATTTAGGTTAATGAAACAGAATTTAAAGCCCAGAATAGCCCTACATATTTACAGGCTTTTATGACAAAGGTACCTCAAAATGTATTATGATAAGTTTTTCCCCCCTATGAATAGTGCTAAAGCAATTAGATATCCAGACAGATAAAAGTCAGTAAAGTCACATCCTATCTTACACCATACAGAAAAATTAACTTGAGTTTGATTGTAGATTTTATCAGATTAATCAATAAATATTAAAACTAAAACAACATTCTAGGGGGGAAAAAACAACATTGAGGAGAACATCTTCATGCTGGACCTTGGAGTAGCAAAATATTTTTTAAATATTAATAAACATAAAACACTAATCAAACAGGAAAATCATTCATATAGTACATTCACATTCATTAAAGTACTTCTGGTCATCTAAAGAAATCATCTTTAAAGCTAATGAAAAGAAGATAGTCTGGATAAATACATCTGAAAATGACTTGTATCCAGAATATATGAAGAACATTAGAAATCAAGAAAAGAGGCAAAAAAAATACAATTAAAAAGTGGGGCAAAGCTTATAAAACCACATTACAAATGAGTGTATCTAGATAATCAATAAGCATATGAGAAGATATTCAACATCATTATCAGCAGTGAAAAGAAGATCAAAATTACAGTGAGATTACAGAACACACCCATCAAAACGGCTAAATTTAAGAAACTAACTATAGGATGTATTGATGAGAAAGTAATGCTACTAGAACCCTCATACACTATTGATGAGATTATTTGTTGATCAATTTTTTAAAAAAATTCTTAGCAATATCTACTAAAACTAAATATATATATATCCCCTATGACTCAGATATCACTCCAATGAAAAATTAGTGCAAAAATCTATCAAAAGATATTTACATAAGTATTTACAGGAAGTTTAGTCAGAACAGATAAAAATTGGAAAAACTCAAATGTACCAAGGAAAGGATAGACAATTTATAATATATTTATAGTGGCATTCTATTACACAGCAACACATAAAAGAACAGTCTCCTGACATGAAAAGATGCTCAACCTCACTCATCATTAGGGAAATGCAAATCAAAACCACAATGAGACATCACTTCACACCTGTCAGAATGGCTACAATTAAGAAACAATAAATGTTGGAAAGGATGTTGAAAAAAAGGAACCCTCGTGTACTGTTGGTGGGAATGCAGACTGGTGTAGCCACAATGGAAAAGAGTGTGGAAGTTCTTCAAAAAATTAAAAACAGAATTACCATACAATCCAGTAATTCCACTACTGGATATTTACCCAAAGAAAATGAAAAGATATATGCACACCTATGTTTACTGCAGCATTATTCACAATAGCCAAATTATGGAAGCAGCCCAAGATGAATGACTGATAAATGGAAAAGGAAGAAGTGGTATATATAATCAATGGAATATTACTCAACCATAAAGAAGAATGAAATCTTGACATTTGGAACAATATGGATGGATCTAGAGGATATAATGCTAAGTGAAATAAAGTCAATCAGAGAAAGACAAATACCAAATGATTTCATTCATAGATGGAAATTAATAAACAATACAAACGAAGAAAGAGAAAAAGAGACAAGCAAAAAAACAAAAACAAAAACAAAATAAAAAAAAAAACACAAGCCAGAACAGACTCTTAAATATAGAGAACAAACTGGTGGTTACCAGACAGGAGATGAGTAGGGGGATGGATGAAATAGGTGGAGGAAATTAGGAGTACATTTATCATGATGATAATAATGATATATTATCTGAATAACATATAGAATTGGTGAATAATATATAGCACTGAATAATATAAAGAATTGGTGAATCACTATATTGTACACTTGAAACTGATATAACACTGTATGTTAATTATACTGGAATTTTAAAAAAAAGTCTCCTGATGTTTATTACAACATGGATGAACATCAAAATATCCTGTTGAACAAAAGTAGGAAAAAGAAAAAAAAAACACAAAATAGTTATACTTTTATTTGAATTTCAACTATAGGACAGCTAATATATACTGTTAAAAGTTAGCATAGTAATTATGGCAGGTGCCTCTAAGGTTTACTGATAGTGTGAAGGAAACGTCTGAGAAATTATTGTATTTTTTAAATCAAAATAAACAATAATGTAAAATAAAATATATTACTTTCAACACTGGAAATTCTATTAACATCAAAATATAAAAACAGATCAAATATATGATTATATAAATTAGTATAAGTATTTTAAGTTATACTAGGAAAAAATAAAGGTCCCTTTTCCAATAACAATAATAACTCTAAGGTATCTAGAAATAAATTTTTTAAAAAATGTCTGTGAACTTCCTGGAAAAAAATTGTAAAACATTATTAAAAAAACAAGACAAAACAAAAACATAAAGAAGGCCTGTGCATAAGTAGAAGTTACATGTTCATAGATGGGAAGATACAGTATCTAAATGATAATTCTTTTAAAAATTAATCTAGTTAAAATCAATGCAATTTCACTTAAAATTCTGTCAGGGTTTTTCATGAAATCCAAAAGGGATGAAGATAATTCCTTATCAGACATCAAGATTTATAATAAAAATTTGGGAATGAACACTGTTCAATACTGCACTTAGATAAACAGACAAAAGAATATAACAAAAATACATAAATAGACATGATAGTATATAATAATTCGATATATAAAAGAATCTATATCAATAAACAGATGGTAAATAGACCATTCCACACCAAAATAGGAAAAGGAAATATAACTTTTAAAAGACATTACAAAAACAGAACCTAATCATATTAAATTACTAATTTGCCTTCTTAAAACATAATATAGACATGAATGCGAACAAAAAATAATGCCACCATGCAAATGATAACAAAGATCAAATATCCAAAATATTTATTTAAAAAAGATACACGAGGGGCGCCTGGGTGGCTCAGTCGGTTAAGCAGCTGCCTTCGGCTCAGGTCACGATCCCAGGGTCCTGGGATCGAGCCCCACATTGGGCTCCCTGCTCAGAGCGGAGTCTGCTTCTCCCCTGCCTGCCATCCCCCCTGCTTGTGCTTGCTCCCTCCCTCTCTCTCTGTCAAATAAATAAATAAAATCTTTAGAAAAAATAAATAAATAAAATAAAAAAGGTATACAAGGTATTGACAAATCAGCCCGAGAACATGAATAGTAAATTACAAAAGAGAAAGCCTAAATGGTCAATAAATATAAGACAATTTGTTCATTTTTTGTAGTCATATGTGAAAGCAAATTAAAAGAGCACTGAAATAATATTCCACACTTAAGATTAATCAATGTTAAATATTCTTACAATATCCAATGTGGTTAAAGATGTGGACGATAAGACATCGTCATTCACTTGGATAAAGATTTTGATAATTAACAAATTTGGGGATGATGTTTCAAGTGGAAGAAACTAAGGAAACTTATCCATGGGATGGGCCATTTGAGATGGGCTTGATTGATATCAGACATTAAAGAGTCAGGGGGATAACAGGAGAGCTTTACAGAAAGAGAGAGAGAAAAAAAAAAAAGCCAGAGAAATATTACAGGAATGACTGCTTCTCCACCAGGAATCCTTAGTGTTGACCCCTCCCTTCGACAATGTGGGGCCTCTTATGTGGAAAAGTATACATATTAAAATCATTGCAAAACAGAGGTGAAAATAGTGGTACCTGAGGTCCTTTCTGGAGATGACACGTGCTATAGACCACAGTCGATAGAGAAGAAATTGTAGGCATGGAGAATATAGAATGATGTATTAACTGGAGCTTTCATATTTGGAAGTGAAGAAATGTTCTGGGAAGCAGTTGGCTGGAAGGGTTTTCCATCTGTGTATATCTGAGCTTTATGTGTCCCGAGAAAGTGACTCAGAGTACCCAGTGGACATTCAATACAAAGCTGACATCCAAAGCTTATCACCCTCCAGAGGTGCTTTGACCAGAATGTTAGGCTTTATCAGTTTTACATATTAGATTCCAATGTGTTATTTTATTTTAACATAGGACTGCAACACAAACAACTTTGATAACTACCTGTTCATATTTATATAATGCCCAAAAGGAGACACTTTGGCTCAAGGTCTCCAGCCAGGTGATTGGCTGTAATTAGAGATACAGTCTCCTGAATCTCAGCCCTAAGAAAAAAAAATCTCAGAAAAATCAGTGAGCACTATAGAGTGGAATGAGCCAATGGGCCTTATTTGTGCATCGCTGCTCTGTGTATATTCATTTGATCGTGAAAATGTGGTTTGGGTAGAAAGTGCTGCAAAGGAATCACATGTCAGCACACAGACCCGGTTAAGGCTTGCAGACTGATCCTGTGTATTAGCTGTGACTAAGAATTTCAGTGACAGTGGAAATTTTGAAAACCATTTGGGTGAAATGAAGCCAAACAATACGCTTTCTATATTTCTACTTCACAGATTTCAACCTGCGATTTTCATCGTGCCCATGGAGCTTACAGTCATCACCTTCCATCTTTGGTCCAAGGGCTGTACTTAAAGTCCTCAAACATGCCACTCTGAGTCTTCCTTTCTTCCCCAAGCTATCTCTGCTGCCTGGGACCCTTTTGCTAGTTTTCTCTCCCCATAAACCTATCCTCTGTCTGTTCTACAAGATACCACTTAAGGTTTTCTTTCTAGAAAACTTTACCCTGTCTTCTTCAGACGTGGATTGATTTTGTTCCAATAGCACTATGGGTATTACTTCTTCATGTCACTTATCTTACTGTAAAATAAATATTTGCGAACATTTTCGTTTCTCCAATTAGGAGAGTTGATTAAGGGAAATTCTCAGCACCCGATGCTATCTTTGTGCAAGTAGCAAAAAAAATTTGTAATGAATATATGAAAAGGAGGAGGTAAAAATACTGCATGGATGATGAAATTAGTGATCAATAAAAAGAACTGCTACTTATGTAGTAAAAAAAATTATACAGGGTATTGACTAATTTTAAAAGATAATGTAGGATCAGTTTTAGTCTTTTTCATAAAGAGTGGTCAAGCAACAGAGACTTAAAAACATACATTTCTGTCAGACAACTTTACTATTATTTGAAATAATTACTCAGTATATACTATATCAGACTGTCTACCAATATCATATTAGGAAATTACATACATATATGAATGCATATGGATACGTGAATATATGTATGAATTATGAAGACTTATTGAATCCAAATATGTGGAGATGGGCTCCCCCAGCTCAAGTCAATCACTGACCATTTTGTTCTTACCTATGGATGGTATATAATTAACAATAGAACAGTCAGCACAAATCAAGAAAAGATTACACAAATTTCATTGTAACAATAGTAAGAGACACTGCAGTGTCTGTTAGCATCTTAGACTCTCTCCCTATCTCCAGTGTTTCTCTACTATAGGACTTTGTGAACATTTCTCTTCGATTAAACATATTTGGCTGAAAGCAGCTATAGAACCACTTCAACCCACCAAGAGAACTTTTTTTCCTATCTCTTAGAATAAGTGTATTTCTCTTTGACCATTATTTCCAAAGATTAAGTACTTAAACAACATTACTAAGCACATCTTGTCTTGAGCCTTTCTGTAGACTGGGTAAATTTAATTCTTATGCTAGATTCAATTATTTATATTTCTCTCTCAAACACTGTGAAGAAGCCCTCCTGTGTATTTTTATGCATCTTGCTGTATAGTAAACCCCACTATAGTTACGGTTTATTCTAAAGCCATGTTTAATAGGATGATCATGTCACTTCACATTCAGACATATATAATTATCTTTTATGGGTGACTGGTCACAAATTCAATAGAATTTACATGAATGCTTTGCACAGTTCCCCATAGAGAAGGGTCATGACCTATGAGTTGCTCAGAAGTACATCTATTTGGTCATGCTCTGCTGCACATATTCTTCTTTTATGGAAATCAATAATTCTCTTGGTGGAATCTTGGATTTGAAATTTGCATATATTTAGGCAATAACTGTTTGCATAGCAGAATTATGCAATGAGGTAAACAATTTCTGAATTAATCAACACCTAGATTGTTGGTCTAGTTGTTTATTGATTTTTGAGTCATTTTTTCCTATTGCCAAAGGAAAAATAAAAAGGTAATAATTATTCTGATAATGTTCCCAGGACAGATTTACTCTTGTGTCAGTGATCTACAGAAATCAAATATGTTTAAGAGATATAACTGCCTCTTGCTCATTTTGTAATTTTTCATGTTTCCTATTCAGCAACCTGGGTATATCACACATATTTCAAAAATAACACTCAAGTTTCTACCCCTTTGGAAAACACACACATTTAGGATATCTTATAAAAAGCTAAATATTATTATGCCTTTACTCTTTTAAAGGATTTATTTGAGAGAGAGAGAGAGAAAGAGGAGAGAGAGAGCATGAGCAGGAAGAGGGGCAGAGTGAGAGGGAGACAAGTAGATCCTGGCTGGGCTGAGTGGGAAGCCCAATCTGGGGCTCAATCCCAGGACTCTGAGATTATGACCTGAGTCGAAATCAAAACTTGGACACTTAACCAATGGAGTCACCCAGGCGTCCCTGTGCCTTTTTCTTTTCGGCATGGAAAAAAAAGGGAAAGCAACTTGGAGATCATATGTGACATCTAAAATTCTGGTATGAACTAAGTGAATAGGATGTTAATGCATAGAAATCTAATGAATGTTAAATGTTTAATTTCCCAAGTTATCTAGAACCTTTACAAGTCATGGTAATTATTGGAAATAAGTATAATCATAAACATAAAAATAGACACATTTGTATATGTCTTTCAGATAACTATTTCTGAACTTCTCCAACCCATGTAGTAACGGTGAGCTCAATAAACTCTAAGCATACTGCAAGTGAGTGCCAGTAAGGAGATCAGAGAGAGAAATCTAGGAAACATTTCTTTTTTTTCAAATAAGCAACATTTTTCTATGATCAAAGATTTAAGATGGACTATTATACTGTATGATGTCTATAACAATCATATAATATGCTAGCATTTACTGGAAGTAAACTGACATTAAGAAAGGTATAAAAAGATATATAAGAAGAATTTTTTAAACTTACTTGAATTTGACATCTCATTTTTAAGGAACACTTCATTGGAGTAGTGTTCTATGAAACACATTTTGGGGATACATTTATTTAATGGCACAAATAGCTCTATGACCATGTCTACTTAGAGATGTTCAAGGAATTGAAGCAACGGTTTCATAACATACAGTGAAAATCAGGCCCAGGGCAGCTGGTTGAATATAGGAAACCTCCCCATGCCTATATACAAAAACAGAGAACAGTCAATGATGAAAATGAACAGTAGAATAAGAAAAGGCATGGAATTAAAGACATAAACTTGATGGAAAATAAAGTGGAACCCAAAGGAATTATGTAATCCAAATTGAAAGTTAAAGGTATGATGAACAGCACAAGGAAAGCAGGCAAATCTAGGTTAGAACCTAGGCTTCATAACTGGTTTGACAAGTAAAATAAATTCCCTGACCTCCATTTCCTTGTGGATAAAATAGAACTATTATATCAAAAAGAATAATTAAAATCATACAAGCCACAGCATGGCACATGGCAGTTGGCCAACACAAAAAGTTATTATAGGTATTAAGGTGCAGTACTGAGAGGTAATGATTATTTTCTGACTTCTTAATATATATTCTTAAAACTGGAACTACATATCCAGTGCCATTTTTATAATCTTGCAAGCATGCGTCTGAAACTTTACCAGGACTGTTTGAAAAACTGTGGCTGGGCTGTGGAAATGTATCCCTGTAACTGGCAATGAATCTAGTGGTAGAACAGAACATTTATGGGAAAAAATAAAATAAGAACAAAAGGTGGAAGATAGATGAGAGGTTCCCCAAGTTTGGTAAAGATACTATTCTTTTTATGGCCACTAATATTATGTATGTAATAGAAGGGAAATACAGTGACAAAGCACAGATATGGTTAAATGTGAGCAATTTTCTTAAAGGCCTAAGGTATTTCAATTTTGTCTGCTATCACGACATTTCCTAATAACAAACTTTCAGCGTTTTAGTGATGGTGTTTAATCAGAAGTGGATAAACAAACTCTCTCTGATTGCAATATATGATATGGAAATTCAAAAGAAACAAATAACATGAATTACAGTATCATATGGACATAGATAAAGGCTTTCAAGAACGTATTTTACAGTTTTTTTTTTTTTTTGGATTTGCTCTATTGCTCCTTAAATTAAAATTCAGCTCACTGATCTATTAAACTTTTTTATACACACTTAAAGCCAAAAGTTTCCCTACTTATATTGCTTTAGCTACATCCCACAATTTATTGATAGTGTTTTTGTTATTCCATTCAAAATATTTAAATTCCCCATTATGATATTTCCTTTGACTTATGAATCACTTAGAAACGTTTATTTTTTTAAATACTTGCATAACACATTTTGGATATCTTTTTAGTTCTCAATTTTGTATTCTGATGATTCCAATCCTTTGGTTTTGTTGAGATTTCCTTTATGGTCAAGTATGTGACCAATTATTTTTATTTTTATTATTTTATTTTCTTTTAGAGAGAAAGCTCATGCACGGGTAGGGGAGGAGCAGAAAGAGAGGGAGAGAGAGAATCTTAAGCAGGCTCCATGCTCAGCGCAGAGCCCAACCTCACCACCCTGAGATCATGACCTGAGCCAAAATCAAGAGTCAGATGCTTAACCAACTGAGCTACCCAGGCGCCCTGTGACTATTTTTAAATGTCCCTTGAGTGCTTAAAGCCTGAAAGTTACATTGGGTGGCCCACTTGCGTGGGGGCTGTGGGACTTAGAGGGTCACCTACTATTTCTGTTGAGAAACATAGGTTTATAAAGTCTTTTTTTTCTCCCTTTCTAGTAACACTGTAATAAAATACCAATAACTAAAAAAAAAAAAGGTAAGTCTATTTTATCTGGATAATTACTATCCCAGGACTATCACCCTTGGAGCTCTCCTGCTCTGCTCTCTTACTCCCTTTAATGTTTATTTTCTGTGATGATTTTGCATCTCTAGTTTTACCTTTCTCTTACTATTCCTAGAAGAATAATTCTAGAGGTTTAAATACAATAGGCAGAGTTGGACATATTCTACAACCAAAACCTTTTTGTAAAATTAGGGGTGAATAACATAGAGATTTTTCATTGTGCTTGAAGTGTCATTTCCTTTGTAAAATTCCTGAGCTTCAAAGGAAACCATTACCCTATTTGTCTTCAATTTTTATGCATAAAGATTTTATTAAAACATGGTCAAAAAGTCAAAGCACTGATTAAAACTGCATGCTTTTATTAGATAAAAAGTAAATTTAGATAAAAAATAAAATCCTTTTCATGGCCTACAAGTGTGTACCAGGCTGGGCCCTAACACATTCTCTTTTCCTCTTTCCCTCTTGTCTGTGTCCCAGCTATATTACCCATTTTTGTTGAGGTCCATTTTCTTAAAAATAATTTCCCTGAAATCAATAACACATCTATTTCCACTTTGTTGTCCACAATGTCCTGTATTTTGCCTTCATAACCTTGATCACAGTGCATAATTGTTTTTGAGATTTGAATCATTACTGCATTCCACTAAAATATTAAGACCAAAAAGTACGCAAGGACACATAATAGCCAATAACAAGCTTGGAATGAATAAATACACTGCAACAATTTTGCAATAGCTCAACCAAATCTATAATACCTTCAAAGATCAAAGATCGCAGAAATTTTCGAATGTTGAAAATTGGTCATCAAAGTAAAGACAAAGATATTTGACTTGTCATTTTAAATAATCCATAATTTGAGCCTAACTCTTTCAGTTTCACATTTCTTGATCGTTTTGCCTCATCTATCTGAGATTCTGATTTCATTAAAACTGAATGACAATTCTAGATTCATTCAATTTCATTTTGACACCTAGAAATGAAAAGAGGCCATCCAGGAGGGCTTCTTAAAAGTACTGAGGATCTGACCTTTGGTTACAAAAAAAAAAAACAAAACGAGTTTCACTTTCATCTCAAGGTCTCCACGGCTTGACAGAAAATTTCTCTACCTGTCATTTATCTCCCTCTCTTAAGTAAATTAAGTTATTGCTGTGACTGCTCAGGACCGTCATCTCTTCTTTATAAGCATATATCAGATCAAGATTTTTTAAAACTGGTTTTGTGTGACTTATAGGTGGATGACAAATTTAAAGGAGTCCTTGTGCAGTGGGACAGCATTGTGCTCACTCTGGAGTTCATATGAAGTACTGACAGTGGGTCTCTGGCTTTAAAATAGATTTTGTTAACCAATTTTTTTTAGCCGGCTTTACAAAATATTTTAAAAAGTGTAAAGATAGGTAAAACTTACATATGACCACATCAGAATATTATTGTCTTTTATTTGACCACTTATAATAAATTGTAAAGTTTTCATTCAACATTAAAAAAAAAAGTATTTTCTGCGAATAAAACAGCTAAGCTCTTAGAGTGGAAAGTAAAATCTAAGAAAAATCTCTTTTCATTCATGTCTTCAACCACATATACACAGACACCCACACAACAAGTGAGTTGTGTGTGTGTATATATATATACACACATACACATATATATAATGTTTCATGTATATAGAACTATATATACATATATACTTCCGTTATCTAATTCATATATATACATATATGCAACATTTAATATATATGCATATATAGACATGATCAACTCTTTGCTCAAGATATTTAGAAGTTACTAAAGAAAGGGTAACGTGCCAGTTGTTTGTCTGAGATTAGGTTATGACAGAAAGAGTAGGAGAAAGGGAAGATGGGAAGTCAGCTTACACCTAAGTAGGAAAGGAGCCACTAGTGATAAAGGAGGTAATTAAAAATATTTCCTTACATATTTGATATTGTCTTTGGATTATAGCCACTTGAGTATGAACCTGATATCTCATTTTGGTTTTAATTTTTATTTCCTTAGTAACAGAGACAATGGCTCAACTCACTGCATAGTCAGTCTTGCACAGCAGAATCTAGCTCTCCGAGAACAGGGACCACGATGGTGTTGTTCTGTTAGGGTGGCTGTACACAGAAGGCACTAAATAGTCATTTCATGATTAAATGCATCTCTATAATATATAAGCATTAAAGTGATTCATATGAGGAATGTTAAATTCCCTTCACATTGTCTGCGTTATAATCAGTGAATTAAAAGTGGGTCATAAAATATGTGCAGGCTGATTTTATTTATAATTTGTAAAATATATAACATATCTGAAGTAAAATGTTAACGATTATTTCTAGATGGTATATTATTTGTAAGTTTGTCCCAGATGTCATTTATAAAGCAAAAGGCTTAAAAATTGTGGGTTTTTAAAAATTTTTTTTTTTAGAGACAGAGCAGGAGGAGGGGCCGAGGAGAGGGAGAGAGATAATTTTAAGCAGGCTCCCCTCCCAGTGTGGAGCTCAATCTGAGGACCCTGAAATCATGACCTGAACTGAAATCAAAAGTCAGACATTTAACCAACTAAGCCACCCAGGCGCCCCTTAAAAATCAATATCTAACATCTACTCAGTTCAGGAATATCCTCGTGAGGCCATTCAGCATGTATGTGAACACTTACTGACACAGAGCTCATCATCTGCTACTCATCCACATCACAAATTCTGTTGAATTCCTTTATAGGGCACTAAAATTTGACTACTTGTAAGTTCCTCTGTTCCTGCATCTATTCTCCAAACCAACAGGTTTCTGCAGTCATGCAAAGAGCCTTCAGGCTTTAGTCTATCTCCTCAAGTCCATCATTAACAGATTCTTCAGTGAGGTTTCATCTGACATTGTTCCCAGATATCCTGCCATTCTTGTTTGCCACCTACAGTCTCATTTTACATTATCAAAGAATTATGACATATAATAACTATTTATGGAAATAATACTCAGAAGAGCATATTAGGACTAATAACAAAATAATAACTACAGTTTTGAAAAATGTACTGTATGCAGTAAATTATACCAAGTGTTTGAGGTACATATGTAATACATTTTATAAATACTTGTATCTATTATCATCCCCATTTTGCAAATGAGAATGCTGAGGTTTGGGAAAGCAAGAAAATCATATGACATCTAACAAATAAGTAAAAGAATTTCAATTTTTATTCAAGTGTGTCTGATTCCAAGGCTCTTGTTTTCTTGACCTGAACACTGGGCTTGTGTTCTGGTCTTCTGAACCCTTACAATGTCAGGATATACACCTCAGTGAGTCTAAGGTAAGAAAGCCTCTTTATATATTAGGATTTTTTTGCTGAATAATCAGATTCCCATTCTCAGGCCTGCTTCCAAAATCTGCAAAGATAAAACATGTTACTAAGAAAATCAACTTGAGAGCAAATTGGTTAATAGCAGAACTCTAACACTGCAGAAGGGAGTAACAGGATTTTTGTTGTTAGAGATGGGTAAATTTCCCCTTATTCCAACTGTCTTAGAGATAGCCTGTTACAAGCCCAAATCCTGAGCCTAACTAGGCCCCAGGATACTCTGTGACCTTCCCACCCCGAGGCAGCTTGGTTGTCCTCTTCCCATTTGGGGACATTATGGCCTTGTTCCCAAGGAAGGCAAGACACATCTTTTTTCCTGGCTCCAGGCCACCAAAGATACTACTTGGAAATATCAAATCTAAGCCCCTTCTGCTTCTTTTGATAGCAAGGGCTCTCTCATATTTGAGGGCAAATGCAGACACCATAAGATAAAGGATCCTTCAAGCCTTTGCAAGTCTGTAACCTAACGCTGCCTTTTCCACACCCTTGGGTTCCAGCTACATTCTGGTCTCTAAGCCTCAATTGCTCTAAGGATATAAACATGGAAAGCATGTATAAAACAGGCAAACATCTAAGTGATCAATCTCTTAGAAATCCTCAGAGACTGCTTTAA
Source organism: Halichoerus grypus (assembly GCF_964656455.1). Taxonomy (NCBI): domain Eukaryota; kingdom Metazoa; phylum Chordata; class Mammalia; order Carnivora; family Phocidae; genus Halichoerus; species Halichoerus grypus. Next base: position 55,589,682 of record NC_135725.1, read on the forward strand.
TTCTGAGATCTTAATATTTAGACCCAAATATTCTCAGAAATAATTGCCTTGAGCAGCTATAAATTTCTAAAGCCCCTAATTTCATTTTTTTTTTTCCTGGATATGAAAATCTCTATGGAAGCCAGTGCCTCAACACTTTTGCAGGAAAATCTCTGAGCTGGGATAAGCCTGGGAGCCACAGGCTGGGCTGAACGCAGATTTCTATATCGGCTTCGATTTCCCACTTAGGAGGGACTTACAAATTATCCAGCAATGGTGGGCACCTCCTTCACTGCTGGCTCAGCTCTTGAGCTTCTCTCCGCTTCTCTACAAATTTTTCTAGCCTTTAGCATTATTCATTCACTACCATTTAATTTCCTATGTCATGTATTATCTGAGGAGAGAGAAAAACACATCTTTTACTTTGATTTCCTCACCCAGAGGAATGCCATTTGGACGGAATGCTCTCTTTCTTTTCTCCTATGAAGATATTAGCAGAGACCAGCCTGTCTCAGCTCAGCACACTAGACCCAAGACACTTCTGTCAGGAGGTGGTGAGGGCCTGACCATCGTCCTCTGTTTCAGTCTGTTCCAGCTCAGCTCTGCCCTTAGAACCCTACCTCTCTCCCCAAGGTGTCTGTACTCCTCTCTCCTAGAGCTACCTCCCACCCTTTCCTTTCTCTCTGCTTTGTTCTCCGAACCTTCTTTCTCCTCTGTCTGATCACTAGTTATCTTAGTGGTTTCTGCTATTCTGTTCCTTTCCTGACAGAGTGATGATGAACATCACTATTCTAATCCCTTGTTAAATTAATATATCTTCCCTTATTATTTACTTATGTCCTGGGGCCCCTGGAATAGTGAGAGTAGAAACTACTGTCTCAAGCCAGGACCCAGAGAACAAATGCAGAAAAGTCTCAGCTGATACACACCTAAAAGAAAGTTTTAGGTTAAATTGCAGATAATCCTCAGCTTCTAGTACAATGACTGCAAAAGTGGTGAGTTCATATATACTATGTATCAAGTTTTTCTATTTTATTTTACCCTTTAAGTTTGATCTTCATGCTACACTTTTTTTTGGTAGACTATGTTTCAGTATTTGACCTAAGCAACAACCAGAGTGACCTGCCCCAAGCCCCATAGCCATTATATGTGTAGGAAGTGGCCCAGCTGAAAGAGTGTTTGGGAAGCAAAGGGGGCTTTACCTTTAATTCCTGAGTGACACGTCACCCTATGTTTATCCCCGCATCCTTTCCAACACCCCAATTTATCTGAAGAATTGACCTACCCAGGGTCCCGTTTCAAATCCTAGCCATATTTTCTTATCCCCTGACCCTCATGTGATCCACAGGCCTTCTGACTCCCTTTGTCAAGCATCTAGTATCCTTCTCTCTCCAGCTCACTTATTAAATATATATATAGATATATATATATAATCTTCCACTTATTAGCATGCCCCTTTTGCACTCACGGTACTAGTGAAGAATAGGAAATAGCGAAACTCTGCTTCAAGATAACCTTGATTAAGTTCCCGAAAATGTTTCTTTCTTAGGTTAAACTCCACTATCCTTAGTAATGCACATGAAAACTCCAGTATCCTAGGAAACCAGAGAACAAGCTGAGATTTTTACTTGGCCCCTCACGACATGGTAGCATGTCTATTGGAAGCAGGGAGTTTGCTGAGCCCAGTTCAAAGCTGTCCTCATAATCCTCCAGCCCTTACCTTGCTTCAGAACGACCGCCACCTCCTCTTCTCTCTGCTGCACACCCCTCTCAGAAATGGATCTGGGGATGGTGACGGGGGCGCCAGCCATCTGAAGTAAATCTTCTTGCTCTCTTTAAACCTCTGAGCTGAGAGTAGCAGATGATGTGCTGCAGGGGGAGGGAGTTTCCACCTATGCCCTTTGCTCGATGTCGTCCTTTTCCACATAGGCCTCATTTGGGAGCTGAAGACGTGTATGCAGACCACTCAAGTAAGCAGCTGGGAGGAAAAGGCCCCCCAGGACACCAAGAACCTCTTTCCTTATGTATTATATCCTCCCTCTAACTCATCTACTTGCTCTTTACCATTTGAACCTGCATATAATACATTCTGTTTAATACCTATAATACAACCATTGCTCTCTTTAATGGTTGGCTAGAGCAAAGATGTGGGTATTACAGGAGATACAAAGAAGAATCAATCAATCATCTCCACAATGATGGTGTTTTTTGATCAGGCTACCTCCAGCAGCTACAGCGTGGCAGTCATCTTGTAGACCGGTTAGCTGAGAAGAAAAAAAATGGAGGACAAATTAAATTTTATGTTTTGGGGCACCTGGGTGGCTGTCGGTCAAGCGTCTGCCTTTGGCTCAGGTCATGATCTCGGGGTCCTGGGAATGAGCCCCTCATTGGGCTCCCTGCTCAGTGGGGAGTCTGCTTCTTCCTCTCCCACTGCCGCTCCCCCTGCTCATGCTCTCTCTCTTTCCCTCAAATAAAATCTTTTAAAACATTTTTATGTTTTAACACACACAGGTATTGAATATTTGCAAATTATTAGGCATCATGCTAGAAACTTGCACATGCCGACCTCGGCTTTGGTGAAAGCTTGGCATTGGCAGGGTTTTCTTCTTTTGTTCTAATCTTCTTTATTCCTGGCCATCACTGCTAGGAACTGAAAGCAGAGAGCCCCGTGGGCCAGACCACTCCTTCAGACTGCGTCAGAAATAGAAGGGCTTCTCCATGAGAGCAGCGTTTGCCTATGGAGCCCTTCTGTGTGCTCCATTCTAGCCCCCTCCCAGCACCTTTCAGCTCCAGGCTGGCAGTTATTTTTGCCTCTGACAGTTAACTACTCAATCTTTTCTGCTTCCAGCAAATGCCCCTGGCACCCATAGCTTCACACACTCCCCAAATCAATGCCTTTCTTTTGCCATTCACCTCTTCTATCACATTCCCCATGTAATAGAGACTCGTCAGGTAAGACATTTTTTTTTTTCCCTCTGAGAAAATAGCCTCAGGATCTTGATATAATCCAAAACCGGAATAAAATATATACCCTATCTACCTAGCTACCTATAATTTATTCCCATGTTACACAATTTCAGGTTTTATCATACTGGCTCTTATCGAAGAGACTTTCTGTTGATACCCATGTTTGCTCCAGTCCAGTCTTTTAAAAGTTAAGAAATTCTAATCTCACTTTGGGCAATAACTTTCCGGGCTGCATTTTCCTTTTCTTAAGGTTAGATGATTTTTCATTCTACTTTCCACTTTCCAGATCATCACAGATGAGTAAAGGTGAGAAAGAAAATAAACCAACATAAAAGGCAGCAACCATCACTCAGGTGGATAGTGAATGCATGGCAAAGTTACTTCACGAAAACTGTGGTGGACGTGAGGCTCCACCAAGGAGTACCTCAGTTATTTGTAGGTTCTGTTTCTTCAGGCATAGTTGATCTCCTCTGGAAGGAAAACGATAACCTTAGCCTTTCTCCACTCAGTGACTTGGGTCTTCTGTACTCCCTCCTCATTGAAAGTGTATCTCAATCCACTCCCATCTCTGCCCAAGAAACGGTGCCCCAAAACTTACTTCCAGACCAGCAGGAAGCTGCTCTGATACCCTCAACTTCCAGATGTTTCTCCATTCAAGTGTTTCATTGCAGCTGGCTTTTTAAGGCAGGGTGCACTGATCCTGTAGCTGGTCTATTCATGGTGCTCAGATATGTGGCTGACTTCAGTTCTTTTCCAACCCTCTAAGACATCATGGGTGTCCCAATTTCCAATCATCCTTTTCTCTAGATGGCTGTTGGGATTTGAATATTGCCCAGAGTTCTGGAGCTTTCTTTACCTTGTCGGTTACTCCTCAGGATTCTGCCATCCCAGATTAAGTTATATAGACATAAACCAACTGCCTCCGAAAGATAATTTCTTAAAGGAAATGCTCTCACTCACTTTTCATCACATGCTTAACGACTTCTGTATTTGGACATGCATGAATGTTTGGCTTAAGGAAAAAACTATCCTCCTGGTCAGAAATACCCTACACCCCTCTATCCTCCTGCATGTCACTTCAGGGAACAACTCCTCGATAAATAATACAGCTTCCTCAGTCACCAAAATGAAATGAGTGACCTATTTTTTTTTCATTTATATAATTATAGTAACCTAAGAACCTTATTTTTACAAAGACTACTATACTATTGTACAAACACTACTATATAGAAAAATGAAAAAATTTAAAAGATTTTATTATTAAAATCCCATCATCTTCACAATCCATTCTTTTGTATTTATCTCTTCCCGTATTTATTCTAACAAGGAGACATTTATGTAGATTTTAAGTAGCATATGTGAAATTTTAGAGGCTTCATTTCTTCATGTCACAGCTTCATATTTAGACAATATTTAGAGAAATTCTTCAAATTTAGACAATATTCTAAATTTCAAGTGATTTGAGTGAAAAATATTTTTTTTTAATTTTTTTATTGTTATGTTAATCCCCATACATTACATCATTAGTTTTAGATATAGTATTCCATGATTCATTGTTTGTGCATAACACCCAGTGCTCCATGCAGAACATGCCCTCCTCAATACCCATCACCAGGCTAACCCATCCTCCCATCCCCCTCCCCTCTAGAACCCTCAGTTTGTTTTTCAGAGTCCATCGTCTCTCTTGGTTCTTCTCCCCCTCCGATTTCCCCCCCTTCATTCTTCCCCTCCTGCTACATTCTTCTTCTTTTTTTCTTTCTTAATATATGTTGCATTATTTGTTTCAGAGGTACAGATCTGAGATTCAACAGTCTTGCACAATTCACAGCGCTTACCAGAACACATACCCTCCCCAGTGTCCATCACCCAGTCACCCCATCCCTCCCACCCCACCCCCCACTCCAGCAACCCTCAGTTTGTTTCCTGAGATTAAGAATTCCTCATATCAGTGAGGTCATATGATACATGTCTTTCTCTGTTTGACTTATTTCGCTCAGCATAATACCCTCCAGTTCCATCCACGACGTTGCAAATGGCAAGATCTCATTCCTTTTGATGGCTGCATAATATTCCATTGTATATATATACCACCTCTTCTTTATCCATTCATCTGTTGATGGACATCTTAGCTCTTTCCACAGTTTGGCTATTGTGGACATTGCTGCTATAAACATCGGGGTGCACGTACCCTTTCGGGTCCCTACTTTTGTATCTTTGGGGTAAATACCCAGGAGTGCAATTGCTGGATCATATGGTAGCTCTATTTTCAACTTTTTGAGGAACCTCCATACTGTTTTCCAGAGTGGCTGCACCAGCTTGCATTCCCACCAACAGTGGAGGAGGGTTCCCCTTTCTCCACATCCCCGCCAACATCTGTCATTTCCTGACTTGTTAATTTTAGCCATTCTGACTGGTGTGAGGTGGTATCTCATTGAGGTTTTGATTTGGATTTCCCTGATGCCGAGCGATATTGAACACTTTTTCATGTGTCTGTTGGCCGTTTGGATGTCTTCTTTGGAAAAATGTCTGTTCATGTCTTCTGCCCATTTCTTGATTGGATTCTTTGTTCTTTTGGTGTTGAGTTTGATGAGTTCTTTATAGATTTTGGATACTAGCCCTTTATCTGATATGTCATTTGCAAATATCTTCTCCCATTCTGTCAGTTGTCTTTTGGTTTTGTTGACTGTTTCCTTTGCTTTGCAAAAGCTTTTTATCTTGATGAAGTCCCAAGAGTTCATTTTTGCCCTTGCTTCCCTTGCCTTTGGCAATGTTTCTAGGAAGAAGTTGCTGCGGCTGAGGTCGAAGAGGTTGCTGCCTGTGTTCTCCTTTAGGATTTTGATGGACCCCTGTCTCACATTGAGGTCTTTCAACCATTTGGAGTCTATTTTTGTGTGTGGTGTAAGGAAATGGTCCAGTTTCATTCTTCTGCATGTGGCTGTCCAATTTTCCCAACACCATTTGTTGAAGAGACTGTCTTTTTTTTCTATTGGACATTCTTTCCTGCTTTGTCAAAGATTAGTTGACCATAGAGTTGAGGGTCCATTTCTGGGCTCTCTATTCTGTTCCATTGATCTATGTGTCTGTTTTTGTGCCAGTACCATACTGTCTTGATGATGACAGCTTTGTAGTAGAGCTGGAAGTCCGGAATTGTGATGCCGCCAGCTTTGCTTTTCTTTTTCAACATTCTTCTGGCTATGCGGGGTCTTTTCTGGTTCCATACAAATTTTAAGATTATTTGTTCCATTTCTTTGAAGAAAGTGGATGGTATTTTGATGGGGATTGCATTGAATGTGTAGATTGCTCTAGGTAGCATTGACATCTTCACAATATTTGTTCTTCCAATCCATGAGCATGGAACGTTTTTCCATTTCTTTGTGTCTTCCTCAATTTCTTTCATGAGTATTTTATAGTTTTCTGAGTACAGATTCTTTGCCTCTTTGGTTAGACTTATTCCTAGGTATCTTATGGTTTTGGGTGCAATTGTAAATGGGATTGATTCCTTAATTTCTCTTTCTTCTGACTTGTTGTTGGTGTATAGGAATGCCACTGACTTCTGTGCATTGATTTTATATCCTGCCACTTGACTGAATTCCTGTATGAGTTCTAGCAGTTTTGGGGTGGAGTCTTTGGGATTTTCCACATAAAGTATCATATCATCTGCAAAGAGTGAGAGTTTGACTTCTTCTTTGCCGATTTGGATGCCTTTGATTTCTTTTTGTTGTCTGATTGCTGTGGCTAGGACTTCCAATACTATGTTGAATAGCAGTGGTGATAGTGGACATCCCTGCCGCGTTCCTGACCTTAGGGGGAAAGCTCTCAGTTTTTCCCCATTGAGAATGATATTCGCTGTAGGTTTTTCATAGATGGCTTTTATGATATTGAGGTATGTACCCTCTATCCCTATTGAGTGAAAAATATTTTTTAATTTGAGAAACACTATGATGTTTATATTACATGTTAATTTTCTTCCCTTTACTATTCTTTAGCTCAATTCTTAGAAATTAGAACATACAATGAGAATTTGAACATTGTAATAACCCCAAAATATCTTACCCACCCTTCCAAAGTTGTATTATTTTTTCCGTTGCAATCAAGAGTATAGGTATGACAATTCCCATTGTGCCACGTAGTGAGGAGGAAAGTTAATGAGGGTTCCCAAGGTAAGATTGGTAAAATTATTTTTTCAAATCCCCAGAGTAAGGCTCAAACATTTTTGAAAGCAGAGCAGGTGACTATTTAACCAAACTATTTTTCTTGAACTTCCCACATGCCAATTTATTTTCCAGAATCAACAGTTCTCAAACTAATATCTGAGTGGCAGCTTGAAAATACAATCCTCTTCTCTCCTTGTATCTTACCTTTGTTCTAAAAAAGAAAGCAAGTCTTGAAAATAATTTTTCAACAATAAAAATTATTCTTTCCTGTGGAAACCACTGGACAACTTTACAACTTCATTTCATAAAATATTTCAACATACCAAGACATGTTTCTAAAAGTAAACATATAATAGTTTTAGAATGTATATGTATGTATCCGTATATAGATATCTCATCTTTACGGTATGTGAAGATTCAAACATATGTAGACAATGCCTGACATAATGTTATAACAAACCACTCTCCTTGAACTCTTAAGAAAATACTAAACAAAAATTTCAGAAATGCTGTTTTACTTAAACTTTATGAGTCATATGTGCATAGGCAGCACTACTTTAGTTCCTTAGAAACTAACGGAAACAGATTTAGAGGAAGAAAAGTAGAAAGAGAAGGAAAAGGAGACTTTCTCCTATCCCAATTAAAAATTGACTGATGTGGGGGTGCCCGGGTGGGTCAGTCGGTTAAGCATCTGCCTTTGGCTCAGGTCATGATCGTGCGGTCCTGCTCAGTGGGGAGCCTGTTTCTCCCTCTCCTTCTGCCCCTGCCCCCGCTCATGCTTGCTTTCTCTCTCTCTCTCAAATAAATAAATAAATAAAATATTGTTTAAAAATTGACTGATGTCAAATAGTGGCACCAGGAAAAGTAATGGGCTAAGTTATGGTGCTCTTTACTTACATAATTACTGTTAATATATTTACACAGTTGTATCTACGATTCCTCCAAGGGAAACCACTTGTTCCTATAAAGCAGTACAAAGTGTTAGAGATCTTGGCTGGACTGACATATCAGTGCTGACCCTGAATGGAAGATGAGGACTAGAAATATGCATATAAGAACCCTTGAACCAATACTTGAACATTAGATTTCAAACAGGAGCGACTGCATGAAATCAGATTGGTTATATTCAGATTTCTGCTTCTGAATATTGGTCTTGTGATTTGAACTTAACTTCTGTCTTTTTATGGGTGTTATGGTAAGTAACAATAAAGTGCTGTTTTAAGGTTCAATTCTAAATTTTGAAATTTCTTATCACTTAGTATGGACACAGTTTTGAGGGAAATTGCAGCAAAACAGCAAATCTTACCATTTTGTTGCATTGTCCAGTAAATGGACTCAGGTCACTTATGTAATAAAGGCCATACATGTGAAAATGAAGAAGAAAGGAAAAAAATAAGAAAAGAAGGCAAAATAAAGGGAAAAAAAGTGAGGTTTTTCCTTTAGATTATTTTTAGCCTAGCTTAAGGTAATGTGCCTAGGCTTCTTAATTTCACATGTAAAATATTTTTGTTCCCTCTTCTTATTGTTCCCTTCTTTGTATAAAGGCTCTGTAAAATACACATTATTATCAATATTTTCTTCTTTTTTTAAACCACTAATAATTCTCCATAGTTATGTCAGTTCGTCTTATGTACTGATTTCTCTGCACATCCAGGAGTGTGTATAGAGGCTACTTAAATCCTCATTTTCTCTCCTCATTCATGTCTCTTTTCCATTATTTTTGTCATTACCACTCTCTTCCTTATACAGCAGAAATATCTAGATGATTCTTCAGACCTTTTCTCCTTTTGGAAAGAAGAACTTAAAAACTTGCTCATATTAAGCAATGAAATAAGAGAAAAGAAAATTTTCAAAAAAGGAAAGTAGCCCAAGTGCTTGGAAAAATGATGAGTGACATTTAGTAATCAGCAATATCAATTGATTGGTCAGAACTATACCTAGGTTATTATTAGAGAAATCAAACTGAGTGTGTTGTACTGACCCCACTGAGGCAGGATGGATCTCATAACTGGCTTGAATGTTGAGACTGATAACGTCACACATGCACCCAGAGGAGAAGAAAATATTCTCTCCCAAGCATGTCCAAATATGGTTTGAGAGACAAAGAAGAGGCAACTGGCTTGGGGTGTTACCGTGGCTGGGGACACAGCTGGGGTGACTTTGTGGGATGGGGCTGGGGTGGAATTCCTACTGGTGTCCTAGGAGGGAACACTCAGTCTTTCTCTCAGATTGCCCAGACAGACAGAAGAGGAAAGGGGAATGTTGGGACTGGAAATCTGTCAGCAGTCAAATGTTCCAAATGGAATCAGAATCTTTATTACAAGTGATAAGAAGGATACTAAAGAGACTTTGGGAATGGAAGAAGCTATAGAAATTTATGAACAAATAAAAATAAATTAGCTTTGAGTTCAATGGTTACATGTGATTGATTACCGCTTGCCCTTTCAATGTCTTATAATTGTCTTCTTTATCTATTTAAGATACAGATGTGAAGGTTATTAAAGCTGCTATGGCACCTCTACTCTTGTCAGGGTTCATTAACTCATATGGCTGGTTGGGTACTATCCTTTTACTCATCACTCAAGGATCAATGAGAATGAAATACTCAGAGAACAAAATTTCAGCTGAGAATGTATATGATATTAAAATATGAATTGTGTCTGCTTAGAAAGGGCTATCCTCATACTAGATAATTTGTAATGAAACAAGCCCTATTAATTAATGAGTTAAAAATTACTAAATTAAAATAGCTGGGAGAATTGTTTAGAATGTGAAAAGGGAAAAAAAACTTCTTAGATTCTTACCTCATACCAACACCAATATTGATTCCAGATTTAGGATAAATACAATAAATTTTTAAAAGCTTCAAAGCCGAGAATATTCAGCTAATAGAAACAGAAAATACAACATCCCAGCCTAGAAATCAGCATCCCGGGAGACTGGCAGACCTGATTCCATGAAAGTACCACCTGTGCTGGTCGTAGTCCTGGGGATAACAATGACAATAAGAATAAAACCCCATTCCTTTATTTCCTTAATAGGCAAAGGGGATTAAGAGGCACAAATACCCAGTTATAGAAAAGTCATGGAGGTGAGATGTACAGCAGAGGGAATATAGTCAATAACACTGTAATAACACCGTATGGTGACAGATGGTGAGCACATTTATCATGGTGAGCGCTGAGTAATGCATAGAATTGTCAAATCACCATGCTGTACACCTGAAACTAATATAACATTGTAGGTCAAGCATACCTCAATAACAAAAAATAAGAACAAAACTCCCACATCAAGAGGTAGTCGTAATGAAAGAAAAACAACAAATTCTAAAAAATGTGTACAATTAACATTTTATGTACTTAGAGCTTAAAATTTGTAATAAGACTTCAGTAGTTAATTAGACACAGAAAAATTATAAACCATTTTAAATGAAGAAAACAAAAAGTAGTAGGAGACATGATGATCTCAATACATAAAACAGAAATGCAAAAAGAGAGAGAAAGCCCTGGCACAGCAGTTTTTAACTACAGTAACTGGAAAAAAATTATATAATACTCTATCCAGAACAGTGTAAAGAGATGGACACCCTCGTTATGCTGCTATTAGAAACATGAACAGGGACATTTGTATAAGCAAGTTACCAAAATATACCCAGAGCTTCAAAATATATATCAATTTAGTCCCAGTGATTCAACTTCTGGTAATAACTTAGGCTTAAATAAAACAGAAATCTAGAATAAAACAACTTCATGAACAAATACGCAAGTTATTTATAATGACATTTTTAAAAAATTTTATTATGTTATGTTAGTCACCATACAATACATCATTAGTTTTCGATGTAGTGATCCACGATCCATTGTTTTCGTATAACACCCAGTGCTCCATGCAGTACGTGCCCTCCTTAATACCCATTACCGGGCTAACCAATCCCCCCTCCCCCCTCCCCTCTAAAACCCTGTTTGTTTCTCAGGTCCATAGTCTGTCATGGTTCATCTCTCCCTCCAATTCCCCCCGCCCATTTTTCCCTTCCTTCTCCTAATGTCCTCCATGTTATTCCTTATGTTCCACAAATACGTGAAACCATATGATAATTGACTTTCTCTGCTTGACTTATTTCACTTAGCATCATCTCCTCCAGTCCTAGCCATGTTGATGTAAAAGTTGGGTATTCATCTTTTCTGATGGCTGAGTAATATTCCATTGTATATATGGACCACATCTTCTTTATCCATTCATCTGTTGAAGGGCATCTCGGCTCTTTCCACAGTTTGGCTATTGCGGACATTGCTGCTATGAACATTGGGGTGCATAGGGCCCTTCTTTTCACTACATCTGTGTCTTTGGGGTAAATACCCAGGAGTGCAATTGCTGGGTCATAGGGTAGCTCTATTTTTAAATTTTTGAGGAAACTCCACACTGTTTTCCAAAGTGGCTGTACCAGCTTGCATTCCCACCAACAGTGTAAGAGGGTTCCCCTTTCTCCACAACCTCTCCAACATTTGTTGTTTCTTTCCCTGTCCATTTTGGCCATTCTAACTGGTGTAAGGTGGTATCTCAGTGTGGTTTTGATTTGGATTTCCCTATGGCTAATGATGATGAACATTTTTTCATGTGTCTGTTAGCCATTTGTATGTCTTCTTCAGAGAAGTGTCTGTTCATCTCTTCTGCCCACTTTTTGACTTGATTATTTGTTTTTTGGGTGTTGAGTTTGAGAAGTTCTTTATAGATTTTGGATACCAGCCCTTTATCTGTAGTGTCATTTGCAAATATCTTCTCCCATTCTGTGGGTTGCCTCTTTGTTTTGTTGACTGTTTCCTTTGCTGTGCAGAAGCTTTTTATCTTGATGAAGTCCCAAAAGTTCATTTTTGCTTTTGTTTCACTAGCTTTTGGAGATGTATCTTGAAAGAAGTTGCTGTGGCCGATGTCAAAGAGGTTACTGCCTATGTTCTCCTCTAGGATTTGGATGGATTCCTGTCTCACATTGAGGTCTTTCATCCACTTTGAGTTTATCTTTGTGAATGGTGTTAGAGAATGGTCGAGTTTCATTCTTCTGCATGTGGCTGTCCAATTTTCCCAGCACCATTTATTGAAGAGACTTGTCTTTTTTCCATTGCATGTTTTTTCCTGCTTTGTCAAAGATTATTTGACCATAGAGTTGAGGGTCCATATCTGGGTTCTCTATTCTGTTCCATTGGTCTGTATGTCTGTTTTTGTGCAAGTACCATGCTGTCTTGGTGATCACAGCTTTGTAATATAGCTTGAAATCGGGCAACGTGATGCCCCCAGCTTTGTTTTTCTTTTTCAACATCTCCTTGGCAATTCAGGGTCTTTTCTGATTCCATACAAATTTTAGGATTGTTTGTTCCAGCACTTTGAAAAATGTCATTGGAATTTTGATCAGGATGGCATTGAAGGTATAGATTGCTCTGGGTAGCATAGACATTTTAACAATGTTTATTCTTCCGATCCATGAGCATGGAATATTTTTCCATCTTTTTGTGTCTTCTTCAATTTCTGTCATGAGTGTTTTGTAGTTCCTAGAGTATAGATCCTTTACCTCTTTGGTTAGGTTTATTCCGAGGTATCTTATGGTTTTTGGTGCTATTGTAAATGGAATCGTTTCTTTAATTTCTCTTTCTACAGTTGCGTTGTTAGTGTATAAGAAAGCAACTGATTTCTGTGCATTGATTTTGTATCCTGCCACATTACTGAATTGCTGGATGAGTTCTAGTAATTTGGGGGTGGAGTCTTTTGGGTTTTCCACATAAAGTATCATGTTGTCTGCGAAAAGAGAGAGTTTGACTTCTTCTTTGCCGATTTGAATACGTTTTATTTCTTTTTGTTGTCTGATTGCTGTTGCTAGGACTTCTAGTACTATATTGAACAACAGTGGTGAGAGTGGGCACCCTTGACATATTCCTGATCTTAAGGGAAAGGCTCTCAGCTTTTCCCCATTGAGGATGATATTCGCTGTGGGTTTTTCATAGATGGATTTTATGAGCTTGAGGAATGTTCCCTCTATCCCTATACTCTGGAGAGTTTTAATCAGGAAAGGATGTTGTATTTTGTCAAATGCTTTTTCTGCATCAATTGAGAGGACCATATGGTTCTTCTCCCTCCTCTTATTAATGTGTTCTATCACATTGATTGATTTGCGAATGTTGAACCACCCTTGCATCCCGGGGATAAATCACACTTGGTCGTGGTGGATGATCCTTTTAATGTATTGTTGGATCCTATTAGCTAGGATTTTGTTGAGGATTTTGGAATCCATATTCATCAGGGATATCACTCTGAAATTCTCCTTTTTGATGGGGTCTTCGCCTGGTTTGGGGATTAAGGTAATGCTGGCCTCATAGAATGAGTTTGGAAGTTTTCCTTCTGTTTCTATTTTTTGAAACAGCTTCAGTAGAATAGGTATTATTTCTTCTTTGAATGTTTGGTAGAATTCCCCAGGGAATCCATCAGGCCCTGGACTCTTGTTTTTTGGGAGGTTTTTGATCACTGCTTCAATCTCGTTACTGGTTATTGCCTATTCAGGTTGTCAATTTCTTCCTGTTTCAGTCTTGGCAGCCTATAGGTTTCCAGGAAGGCCTCCATTTCATCCAGATTGCTCAGTTTATTGGCATATAGTTGTTGATAAGAATTTCTAATAATTGTTTCTATTTCCTTGGTGTTACTTGTGATCTCCCCCCTTTCATTCATAATTTTATTAATTTGGGTCCTTTCTCTTCTCTTTTGGATAAGTCTGGCCAGTGGTTTATCAATCTTATTAATTCTTTCAAAGAACCAACTTCTAGTTTCATTGATCTGATCTACTGTGTTTCTGGTTTCTAATTCATTGATTTCTGCTCTAATTTTAATTATTTCTCTTCTAATGCATGGCTTAGGCATCGTTTGTTGCTTTTTTCTAGTTCTTTAAGGTGTAGAGTTAGTTGGTGAATTCGGGATTTTTCTATTTTTTTGAGTGAGGCTTGGATGGCTATGTATTTCCCTCTTAGGACCGCCTTTGCAGTATCCCATAGGTTTTGGACCGATGTGTTTTCGTTCTCATTGATTTCCATGAATTGTTTAGGTTCTTCTTTGATTTCTTGGTTGACCCAAACATCCTTGAGCAGAGTGGTCTTTAGCTTCCAAGTGTTTGAATTTCTGCCAAATTTTTTCTTGTGACTGAGTTCCAGTTTTAGAGCATTGTGGTCTGAGAATATGCAGGGAATAATCTCAATCTTTTGGTATCGGTTGAGACCTGATTTGTGACCCAGTTTATGGTCTATTCTGGAGAAAGTTCCATGTGCGCTCGAGAAGAATGAGTATTCTGTTGTTTTAGGGTGGAATGTTCTGTAAATATCTATGAGGTCCATCTGGTCCAATGTATCATTCAAAGCTCTTGTTTCCTTGTTGATTTTCTGCTTAGATGATCTGTCTGTTGCTGAGAGTGGAGTATTGAGGTCTCCTACAATTAACGTATTGTTATCAATATGACTCTTCATTTTGGTTAACAGTTGGCTTATGTAGATGGCTGCTCCCATGTTGGGAGCATAGATATTTACAATTGTTAGATCTTCTTGTTGGATAGACCCTTTAAGAATGATATAGTGTCCTTCTGTGTCTCTTATTACAGACTTTAGTTTAAAATCTAATTTGTCTGATATAAGAATTGCTACCCCAGCTTTCTTTTGAGGTCCACTGGCATGGAAGATAGATCTCCATCCCTTCACTTTCAGTCTGGATGTATCTTTAGGTTCAAAATGAGTCTCTTGTAGACAGCATATGGATGGGTCCTGTCTTTTTATCCAATCTGCAACCCTGTGCTGTTTTATGGGAGCGTTTAGGCCATTCACGTTGAGAGTGATTATTGAAAGATATGAATTAATTGTCATCATGTTGCCTATGAAGACGTTGTTTTTATAGATTGTCCCTGTAAATTTCTGTTGTAGATCACTCTTGGGGTCTTTCTCCTTTTATAGAACCCCCCTTAATATTTCTTGCAGGGCCGGCTTAGTGGTCACATATTCTTTCAACTTCTGCCGGTCGTGGAAGCTCTGCATCTCTCCATCCATTCTAAATGAAAGCCTTGCCGGATAAAGTATTCTTGGCTGCATGTTCTTCTCACTTAGTACCCTGAATATGTCTTGCCAGGCCTTTCTGGCTTGCCAGGTCTCTGTGGATAGGTCTGACGTTATTCTGATGTTTCTCCCTCTGTACGTAAGGAATCTCTTCCCCCTAACTGCCCTTAAGATGGTTTCCTTGGTTCTAAGATTTGCAAGTTTTACTATTACATGCCGGGGTGTTGGCCTGTTTTCCTTGATCTTAGGAGGGGTCCTCTCTGCCTCTAGGACTCGAATGTTTGTTTCATTCCCCAGATTAGGGAAGTTCTCAGCTACAATTTGCTCAAATACATCTTCTAGTCCTCTCTCTCTCTCCACTCCCTCTGGGATGCCAATTATTCTGACATTGGAATGCCTCATGGTGTCACTTATTTCTCTGATTCTATTTTCAGGGATTCTGAGTTGTTTTTCCCTGGCCTCCTCTTTTCCCTTTTTATCTATTATATTGTCTTCCAGGTCGCTTATTCTCTCTTCTGTCTCAGTTACCCTAGCTGTTAGATTATCTAGATTGGATTGGATCTCATTGATAGCATTTTTAAGTTCTGCCAATTCACCTTTTATTTCTGCCCTTAGAGACTCTATGTTGCCATTAATTGATTTCTCCATTCTAGCCATTGTCTTCACAATTGCTAGCCTGAATTCCATCTCCGACATCTTGGTTATATCTGCATCCATTTGTAAATCTGCAGCATAAGTCATAATCTCTGAGTCTTTTCTGTTTTGGGGGCTCCTCCTCCTAGTCATTCTGTTGATGGGTGTTTGAGGGAATGTATAGAGTCCAAATTACTGACCAGAACCCAAGCAAGATGCACCTGTTTTCTTGGGACCTTAGGGTTGCTGGCCTCTTGTTTTCCCAGCCTGTCTTCTGCGGGAGGGGCCTGCCACGCTGTTACTCAGGCAACCCTGTTTGGGCGGAGTTGCCCTGCACCCCTGTGGTGGGGGATGGGCTCAGTGGGAATCAGTCTTTGGGGTTTTTGTTCTCTGGCGCCTTTCCTGGGCGGCTTTCTGCATCTATTCCGCAAGTCAGAGCAGAAGAGACCGTTTCCAACCCTCTACCTCAGAGCAGAGAGACCTCAGTCTGTTCTTCAGTGAGCTCTCCAGGCCACACCATCTCCGTTTCTCTCCATGCTGCTATAAACTGCAGCGTCCTGGGTTGTGCGCCCCTCCGCAGCGCTCCCAGTCCTGCCTCCAGGTCGGGGCACGTCTCTGCCCTTTGTGCTTCTAAAACTGCCAGCCGCTCCCAGTTCGCGTGCAAACGATTCCGCTGCTCGGGGTTTCCACTCCCGGGGGTTGCAGTTCACCGGCACGACCCCGGCGCACAGGGTTTCCGTCTCGGAGGCTGCAGTTCGTGTGCGCGCGACCCTCGCTCCAGGTTTCTGTCCGGGGGGGGCTGCAGTTCGCATGAGCGTGACCCCGCCGGTCTGGTCCTCCACCCTGGGGGTTGCCCTAAAGTTCTTTCCCAATGCTACCGGTCTGCGAGTCTGTGCCCGTCCGCAGTGCGCGAGGCTGTCGCTCACCAGCGGTGTAGGATCCCCACGGCCAGGCACCCTCCCGCTGCCGTTTATCCTCCGATATCTGCCCACAGAATCACGGCTCTCCGCTTCGTACCTGAAGACCAACTGCCTGCGATATTCTGTTTGTAGAGATCCAGATCTTCTTACATCTCAGGCTGGTTTCGTGGGTGCTCAGAGTGGTCTGGTAGATATCCAGCTCAATTCCAGGGACCAGTTGAAATAGGGTCCCCTACTCCTTCACCATCTTTCCCCCCCTATAATGACATTTCTTATTATGGAAGACATGAACAACATCCAATATGAGATTAAAAAAACAAATGATTTTTAAAAATCTAACATATATCCATTATATGGAATGTAATACACGTATTAAAATAAAATAGTCTTTATAAAATTATGTAATAACATGAAAATTCTTATCATATATTTTTTAAACGAAGTACTCATTTGAACATTAAGGATAATCATTAGAATGTAGACTCCCCAAAGGATGGAAGTTTTGGGGTTTTTTGCTATTGTTGTTATTGTCATTGTAGCTGACTGCCAAATCCCTACCACATAAAACAGAGCCTGGCAACCAAGCTGGCATTCAACAAGTATTTATTGAATTAATTACAAAGATGTTCTGCATTGCTTTAGCATATAGAAATAGACCAAATTTATTATCTATAATCATCAATGTGTAATGAGATTATGGACATTGTCTTCTTTCTCCATGACTGCATTTCAAAAACCTTTTCAAATTGATTTATGAAAATAAAATTACTTTTGAAAATAAGGTAGGAGGAGAAGGTTAGGGGACCCATGTGCCTTCACCTTCCTACTAGGAGCCAAATTTCTGGAGGTTTACATGGGTTAGGAAGTACCAAACACAAAAAAGGCAATTTACCTGGGTTGGCATAGAGGAAACACAACATTCATTACACTAGTCATGATTTTCATTATTGGACATCAACAAAAATTTCAGTAGGGTGACCAGTATAATCCCACCTGAACAATTTCCAGTCACTGCCAACTTGAATATAGATGTCAGGGCAGAGCAAAGGACAACCTCAATCCCATTAACATAAGGCCACTTAAGACAACTCCCATTTGGGACTGCAGTAGGGAGAAGGAGATAGAGAAGAAATCTGAGAAAATCATTGAGCCCTAAAAGCCTGCAAAAATTATCATAGTTGATTGAATTTATTGAATTGGACAAACATACTTAAATGCATTGCCCAGCAAGTATGTAGATTAAGGTTTTATAAGAAAAATATGATCATTTATAGAAAAAATACATAAAGATGCATTTTATCTACAACTCTTAATATAAGGGAATCTGTGACCCTACGATACAGGAGGTATTTTTTTAAGATTTCATTTATTTATTTATTTATTTATTTATTTATTTATTTATTTAAGAGCGAGAGAGACAGAGAGAGAGACAGAGAGACAGAGAGAGAGCAGAGGGAGGTAGAGGGGGAGGGAGAAGATCCCAAACAGACTCTGCAGGGAGCGTGGAGCCCAAGGTGGGGCTTGATCCCAGGACTCCAAGACCACGACCTGAATGACCTGAGCTGAAACCAAAAGTCTGATGCTCAACCTACTGAGCCACGCAGGCGCCCCCCAGGAGGTATATTTTGATTCTATGATTTCTAACCCCCAACTATATAAAATTATGAATGATATCTCTACAAATTAAAAAAAAAAGTTTACTTTAAATAGTCTTATGTATGGACTTATTGGAGAGGATGAGTACCCTCCCTTCTGAAGTCCTCAAGAACACACTGTGCAAATCCTTAGTGAAAATATGTAAGGAATTCATGAATGAAAGATCTGGTTACATACAGATCAACTAGTAACCTTCTGATTCCATATTTATGTCCTATTTGGCTTTAGTTTAGAATTTAAACTCTATCAAACTAAACATTTAAAAATATCTCAATAGTAGCACTGAAATGTTATTGGAAACTTAGATCTTGTGAAAATGATATGTATATGCCACATTTTGATAAATATAAATATGTATGTGTGTGTGTTTTGTGGGTGTGTGTGTCTGTGTGGATATGTGTACATGTGTATAGTATAACAGAAGGGAAATACTGTTGGTCATTTTAGTTGTAGCTCAGTTTAGTTTAGATGGCTTTAAGTGTTGACACCAGGAATCCCAATTACTAGGTATAAGATCCTTCAGAGTAGAGACTTAAATTATGGGGTTTTTTTGTTTGTTTTTGATTCTACAGTACTTAGCCCAGGGCCTGGTATGACTTATATAATACTTATAAATAAACTGATAAATAAAAAACTATACAATACATATTAAAATTTTTTGTCTACTTGTCCTATATTCTTTCATGTTTAGTTAGGCATAATTTCTTAATATGTATTAAGTATTACAAAAATTTAATTTACATAAAGTATATAAAGAGAGATATTACAAAAACTTCTCTTCCTTTTTGAATAGCTCCATTATTTTGGTTTTCTCTCAAAAAATAAAAACAGATTTTAAAAATAAATTAGTTATGCCAATATTTATTAAACAGGCATACTTTGTCCTTAATTTATCATTCTTTTTCTCCATCAATATTATTCAATATTATTCCATTCAACATGCTATAAAATGAAGCATAGGAAACCCAAGATTATTGTCTTCCTTTTCCCTCTTCAAAATTTAAAATTTAATATGTATATTAACAATTTTATACCTAAAATGGTAGTTCATAGTATTATATAACACAGATACGATATAGAAAGTATTATATGCTTTCAAACAGAAGAGGGATAATTTTTCCTTTCGAAGAATGGATAAGATATAAATGAGTACTGGAAAATAAAGAGATTCTTGAATAGCCACTTAAAGAATCTGTAATTTACTTGGTAAGTGATGAGTAGGCTTTGAAAATTTTAGACCAAGAGAGAAATGTGGAATCTAAAGATAGTGGATGTAAATGCAGTTGATAGACTGAAGTAGAAAAAGCTTGGAGAAGAGGAATCGGAATAGAATTCTCTGCAAGCAATAGCTCCAGCAGAAGCTGATTACTGTCTGAATGATGGTCGTGAGGCAAGACTGTGAAAGAAAATGAAGAAAAAGGCAGCAAAACTTGGGTAACTATTTACTTTCCTTGGTAAGAGAGAATTGAATATAACATTTGGTTTTAAAGGCACAAATTTTACTTTAGCTCCATTAATCTTCATCTGGATGGAAATTCTCTTCAGAATTTGGCACTACATCAGTTTCCTATTTCTTCTGTAACATATTCCTACAAACAGTATCTTAAAAAACATTTATTATCTTATAGTTCTGGAAGTCAGAAATCCAAAATCAGCCTCACTGAGCTAAATTCAAGATGCTGGCAAGGCCGGTTCCTTCTGCTGACTCTGAGAAGAGAATGTCTCCATAACCTTTTCAACTTCTAGAGGTCATCTTGAGAATCCCTTGTCTCATGGTCCCTTCCTTGTTCACTCCAACCTATTGCTTCTGGTGTCATATCTCCTACTCCTACTCACTCCAATCCTTCTGTTTCTCTTATAAGAACCCTTGTAATTACATGAGCCCACCTGAATATTCCAGGATACTCTTGTCATCTCAAGATCCTTAACTTAATCACATCTGCAAAGTCCCTTCTGCCATATCAGGTCACCCATGCACAGGTTCTGAGGATTAGCACATGGATATCACTGGGGCAATTATTCAGCCTATCACAGCCATGGATTCCTGTGTTTGGGGAAGAGGTGGGGCTTGAGATACAGATTTGAGAGCCATTAACTTGGTCTGAGAAATGATTCTCTGCATGTGAATAAAATCTCCAGAATAAAGTACTAAAGAGAGTTGTTAAAGATGCATGGCAATGACTCCAGGTAGTAGGAAGAAGACTAGGAGTTGGAGTAATGGAAACATCGGAAGTGGAGCCTGGCGTGATACTATCCAAGTAGGTTTTGTGAAATGATTTGATCAACTTTGGCAGCTAATGAAAGATTAAGGGGAGAGAGCTGATAAAATCTTACTGAATTTAGCCTAAGAAGCTCGGTGTCAAAGCAAAGTTGTAAGTTGGGAATCAGATTGATGAACATCATGTTATAGAGCTGAGAGTGTAAATTTCAACATAATCTTGGATTACACTGAATGACAGATCTTTTAGTTGATAAATATAAATATGTGTGTGTGTGTGCGTGGGTGGGTGTGTCAGTGATAATTTATTTGAATCTCACATTCATCAGATTTAAAATGGAAATAATGATACCTGTGTTGCAGGACTGTTGTGAGAGTAAAAGGTGGTAATGATTATGAAAGAGTTTAGTACATTGTCATCAAATAGAGGTTTGCCACTGGAAAGAATGGCATTATAGATTTCATAAAAAAGATTAACCCTTTTTCTCTGGTATGAAAAACTTTTAGGAAACATAGAGAATATTAACAGAGGAAATGTCACAGGAGAATACATTATGAAAATATGTTCAGCAGAAAGTCTGGTGTGGGTTTGTTGTAGGTATCATTGAAGCTATCCAGCTGAGAGTGGCCAAGATAACTCTCGGGAGAACTTAGTAATGAGAGGTCCCTGTAAACCATTCTCCTGCTTCTAGAGAAAACGAATGCATGGACTGTTGACTTTTGTGATTTTTAGCTGAAGAAAACTATCTGAAGTAGGAATAGTTTAACACCCTGGCACTGACTATGATCTTTAAGATTTATGAAAATAAGGATTAAAGAAACATTAAGTGGGAGGGTTCCTGCAGATTGTCAGTGGAGATGGCAATGCAGAATGGATGTAAAAGGGACAGAAGGAAACATGCAAATCACAAAAGGATCATACTTATTAATGACCTGCTCTGTATTTAGCACATTGCAGGTTTTAGGAATATATTATTTAGTTCTCAAAACAAATCTTTGAATTAGACGTTATTACTCCCATTTATTGTGCATGCAGTTAAAGGAGCTAAGAAACATATCCAAAGCCACAAGACTAAACGACAGAGCCCAAATTTGTGTAGTTTGCTCAGATTTCATGCTTCTGCTCACATTTTAAATCAAGTGCTGAAACCATGTAGAAAATTGGAAGTGTAAACAAAGTAGAAATTTCTTTTATCTAAGACCTGAGGACATCATAAGCAACTGTAGAAAAACCAGAGGTGGAAGTACAGGTTTTTATTAAAGTCAGAAGTTATGTAGGTTATCCAAAAAGATATTTTGCCTTTGTATAATGATTTTTTAAAATTGCTTGAATGACAGTTATCTAAGAACTCTTTCCAGGAATTCTGGCATTGAAAACCTGTATCATATTTTGGTTTGGTTAACATTTCAAAATGGGTAATATTTGATCCTTAAATAATTTATCTGTGTTTGTGAAAGGCATTACTGGAAGATGATTAAAATCATATCACTAAGTTATTGACATTTGTCCTTCAAGATCCCACTGAAAATTTTACAGAGGGCAAACTGCCAATAAGGATAATGTTTCAGACAATAGGAAGACATAGAAGTTAATCTCTATATTAAGTAATATATTTAATGCTAAATCAGTTTGTATATAATTGTGTTTTATAATCTTATTCTTTCATTCACCCAGGACTAGAGAGTTAATCCATAGGTTCTTGTGATATGATTTAGCTTTTTCTGAGATAGCCCACCATCTTGAATGTGCTCGGCACATCACATCCACTTATGCTGTCTTATCCAGGAAATCATAAGTGCCTTACATCATTGGCAGCTTTCAGCCCCATCCTCTCCGTAAGGAGTTCTATTCACAGGAGTCACCATTCTTGTTATTACCTGGTTTCAACATCGCATCCACAGTTGACTATATCACTGATTAACTTTTAACCCAAAGTTATGATCAGTGGGTTTATGTGGAAGCAGAGATAAGGAGCAGCTAAGTCACCAAAGTGGCTGACCATGATAGAAGTAGTGTATTCATGTCTCCAAAGTGTGTATAGCTTCTGGAGAACCTATAAGGTTTTCATTCAAAACAGCCTCTAGTGACTTACTCAATGGCCAACCCAAGCATATGTTAAAAAGCAGGCTTCTCTTTATAAGCAAGTTTATATGGACTAAAGAAGCAATCCCTATGTTCATATTTAAATATCAGAGAGAGTCTGATTTTTTTGCTAACCCTTTAAGCATTTGCTGGGATCATAAGTGAGTATGGTGGGTAACAGTTTTTATGACACCTACTTGTCGTTTAGATTAGTGGGAAATATTGGTTTATGGAAAAACAAAAACAAAACAAAAAGCATCCCTGTTCTTGTCTCTATTGCTGCTGAATCTCAATATTGATTCAGGATGAGAATCAGGCTCAATTCTGTGCTATCTAAGGGTAGATTGCTTGTGAAAATTGTAGGATAGATATGGTAAGCATTCAGACTTCCACTGCCAGGTTTTATGGATTGAATTTTATCCCCCACCACCTCCCTAAAAATCCCAGGTATAATAGAGTCTTAACCACCAGTACCTCAGAATATTACCTTATTTGAATAGAGTGTCTTTACACAGCTAATCAAGTTAAAATGAGGTCATTAGAGTGAGTCCTAATCTAGGATGATCTTATCAGTATGTCCTTATAAAAAGTAGAAATTTGGACACAGACACACCTACAGGGGGAAGACAATGTGAAAAGAGAGGGAGAATGCCATCTCCAAGCAAGGAACACCTGAAGCTACCAGAAGCTGGGACAGAACAATGGAAGAGATTCTCAGTCACAGCCCTCAGAAGGAACCTACCCTGTTGACACCTTGATTTTAGACTTCCAGCCTCTAGAACTGTAAGAAAATACATTTCTGTTGTTTTAAGCCACCCAGTTCATTATACTTTGTTATAGCAGCCCTAGAAAATAATCCATCAGGTTATTGTGTTTTAAACATGAGCATCTGTCAGGCAAGGCAGTCATGTGCTGCGTCCCGCCTCCAGCACGGTCATGTAAGAGTGACTGTAGGCCTGGAACATTTCCTTGTTGGGAGAGAAAGACCCCTCATAGCTGGGTGCTGGGCTTGTCCCATTGTGAGGGAATATATTTCCCTGTTGCTGATGTGGTGTATACCTCTTGTTCTGCTTAAACATGTGCATGTCTATGACCCTCAGGCATGCCACAAACTTTCCGTCTCCCAGACCCTATGGGGGAGAAGTCACTATCATTCTACTGCCGTACCAGATGGGGTGTGTGCAGTGTGTGCAGCTACATTACCCCAGCTGACTCCAGAGTGATCTGCTGTCCAGGGATGGAAGGATCAAAGCACTCACTGCAAGTGGCTGGGTACTTCTTCACCCCTCTTGCTATAAGTAAATGTTGGACCACTTGAGCCTGACATGTATATTGTCCATTCTCAGCAACCTTGAATCATCTTCCCCGAGTTGCAATTAGCTATTTTTGAACCATGGTCACAGAGCCTGGCCATCTAGTGAACTGGAAAATAGCATCAAAAAGCTTGGAAACGCCTGAAGGTTGCATTAAAAAGCAGTACAGTAAATACTGGGCTAAGGGACCACATCTCTTAATGTTTCTGAATCGGATTAGTAAGACCACTGCCCGGCTGTGTGGTAGTCAAGAAATGTTGTCTTCCTTAATCCTTGTCTATTCTTGCAGGAAAACTTCAATCTTAATTTATGTCTAATTATTTTTATACATAACTCCAGCATATTCGTTATTTAAAAATCTCATCATATAGTTGTATCATGATAATAATTCATTCCCCCAATGATGCTATTGAGGTTATTTCAAATTATTGTTTTTTTAAATATGCTTATTGACCTATAAGACTTATAAAATTCCCTTTTAAAAGTGTACAACCCAAATGTTTTTTTTAGTTTTTTTCACAGGTTTAAAACCATTATAACTATACAATTTTAGAGCATTTTCATCACCCAAAAGATATCCTACATTCAGTAGACGTCACCTCCTTTCATTGCTAAGTGCTGGCAACCACTATCTAGATTTTGTTCCTGTGAATTTGCCTGGACATTTCATATAAATGAAATCATATAAATGTGACCTTTAATGACTGGCTTGTTCTGATTAGTATAAAGTTTTCAAGGTTCACCCATGCCTTAGCATGTACCAGTACTTTATTCTTTTTTTATTGCCAAATAATATTCCATTGTATGCCACATTTAGGTTATCACTTACCACTTGATGGACATTTGGGTTGTTTCCATCTTTTGACTATTATGAGTAATGCTACTATAGACATTCATGGACAAATTTCTGTGGGACATATGCTCTTAATTCTCTTGGGTATATACTGCTGGATCATTTAGAAACTATGCTTCATGCTGTGAGGAACTGGCAAAATACTTTTCCAAAGCAGCCCCACTATCACCAGCAGGGATGCCTGGGTGGCTCAGTCAGTTAAGCCTCTGACTCTTGGTTTCGGCTCAGGTCATGATCTCGGAGTCATGGGATTGAGCCCTGTGTCAGGCTCTGTGCTCGGCACAGAGTCGGCTTCAGATTCTCTCTCCCTCCCACTTACATTCTCATGCTCTCTCTTTCTCAAATAAATAAATAAATCATCTTTAAAAAATAAATATTACCAGCAATATATGACTATTCCACTTTCTTGACATCCTCAACATTGTGGTTATTATCTATCATTTTTTTTAGCCTTCCAACTGGGTATGATGTGTCTTGGTATTTTAATTTTTAATTTCCATTTCCCTAAGGATTACCAATGTTGAATAATCTTTCAAGTGCTTGTTGGTGGCCATCTGTGTGCTTTCTATAGAGAAATGTCTATTCAAATATTTTGCTCACTTTTTAATGGATTTGTCATTTCAGACAAGGCAAGCCCCACAGTGAGAGATACAATATATATCCTGCAAAGGATTCATATTCATAATATATGATTTTTATAAACCAATAAAAAAAGATGCTAAAATAGAGAAAGAAAAGCAACTACTATAACAGACACTTTTTAAAAGTGAATATCCAAATGGTTAATAAACTTAAGAAAAAATAATCAATTACACTACTCATAAGGGAAATGAAAATTAAAGTCACAATGAGATACCAAGGTATAGTAAAATACAAACACACATCTACCAGAATGTCTAACATAAAAAGGTAGAAAATACCCAATGTTATCTATGATATGATGAAAATTGAAGTCTCGTGTACTACTGGTACAACCACTTTGGAAAACTGGCATATTTCTAAAACTGAATGTGCCTCATGACCTAAGCATTCCACTCCAAGTAAATATATACCCAGGAGAAATGGATATATATGCTTTCCCTTCAAAAAAATATGGGTATTCATAGCAGGACTATTACTAATATCTGAAAACTGTAAACAATCCAAAAATACCCATCAGCAATAAACTGGAAAAATAAAGTATGGTATATTTGTCTAATGAAATGCTATTCAAAATTAAAATAAATGAACTACAACTTCACACAATAATAATGACCAATCTGACAAACAAAAGACTGAGCAAAAAGAGCCAGACACAAAACAATACATTCTGCATAAATATATATATACTTTGACATGGCTTCAGAAATCACACTAGTAATTATCTCCTGATCCAGGTATTGCAGGCATGGCTGTATTTAATCTACAAAATTCCACTGAGCTGGACACTCAGGATTTGTGTACTTTATGTATGTATATATGTATGCATATATGCATGTGTATATATATACATATATTTTCCTTTAGAAAATATTTCTGTTCCCTTGCTTTATTATCTTTCCTTTTCAAGTGACTTTTTCTATCCTACTTTAAAACACAAACTTTCTAAATACATGATTCTTTCCCTTTTGCTCTTCACTGAAGAAACTAGAACTATGAACAGCTACTAGGAAACTAATTTGGTAAAAAAAAGGCATGATGTGATGTGGTCCCAGACCGAAGGTGATAGGGGATTTTTAAAAAAAAATATATGAGACAAGAGAAAATTTCAGTAAAATATGATGGGAGCAGTGAAGGATAAAGGACATCAAAACTATGTCTTTATCCCAAGATCCCTAATGGACTCACACAAATTGTATTGAACAAACAATAAATCCACACATGGGTAAATGCCTATACATCCACCTCTCGTTATTCTGGAGCTTTGTGTAAATGGTCAACGTGGAAAAAGTTCTTATCATGAGTTCACTCAAGATTCCTGGGCACATTACATACATTACATCTGCTGTTAAATGTTTACTGACTGAAAAGAATCTTAATGAAAACAGGAGCTAATCAAGGGTCCATCAAAAGTTTGTGTTGAGAATATATGTGACTCCAAGAACCAAAATAGCATCTATGTCTGTTAGAGAGTTAGTATGTTATATATAAAGTCCTTGCCAAACATAATGTGATTACAGAGATTATTATTTAGCTACTGGCTATCATAAAGCATGGAGAATGTACGGCTAAAGTGGTTCTCTCCATAATCATCTGCATTTTATCATGCACTTATATATCCATTCTGAAAGACAGGAGAGTACAATTAAGGCCAACAGATAGAGGAAGATTGCATTGGAGACACATACCAATCATCTTTTATTGCTAAACTCTGCTCTGTCTCTGATTTGATTTTTAGCAAAGTATGCTTTGTAGTCTCAATGATGCACTTTCAGGTTTGAAGCAGATGACATTAGTTACATTGCTTACAGCTGCATTGGAACCTCAGAACAGCGTTATTTCAAGAGACATCTTTCTTTATATACAAATGTGTATAAGTTCATTAGATGACTTCACCTATCTCTTTATTTTGCTTTTTGTGTGTCAGGGAAGCTCTGTGTTATCATCATCAGAATGGCCATGGAGGTGTCACATACTGCAGATAATGAGGCAATTATGAAGTTCATTTAGGGCTTCTGAAAAGGGTAAACAACAATATATTTACAACACACCAGATGGCAAATGGATATCATGTTTATTTTATATTTTCATGCTAAAATCTTCTGTGTAATGTGTATTCCACTCATCAAGGTAGTTTTAGAAAAAAATACACTCTGTGCTGTTTTAAAGGTGACTCTGCAATTTCTGAAAATGTATGTAGTCATATCTCTATAATCAGACATATTTTAATCAAATTTATGTAAGTTGCCTTACTTAGTAGTAATGTATTCAAGAGATATTTTAGCAAAGCCTTCTTTCATATATACCTATTCTCTGATTTAACCTCAAATTATGGGTATTGTTCTGGGGGATGGGTGAAATAGATGCTGAGGATTAAAGAGTATACTTATCATGACAAAAAATTAAAAACTATGGGTATTGTTCCTTTAATACTAAAAATCAGGAACGAGTACACTTGTAAGGTCAGTCTGTGTTCAGTAGTGGATTTAGTTCTAATTCCACCAGAGACATTTCAGGATATTTCTTAGGCTATCTTCTTTGGCCTTTATAAATTTTAAAACACTTGAAATTAAATTTAATTTTTTTTTAAATTGTTAAAGAATTGTCTTTCAGCAAACGGTGCTGGAACAAATGGCTATATGCAGACATGCAGAATAATGAAGTTGGACCCCTACTTCACACAATACAATAAAATTAATGCCAAATGGACAACGGAGCCAAATGTAGGAGCTAAAGCTATAAAACTTGATCAACAAAGTGAAAAGGTAACTCAGAATGGGAGAAGATATTTTGATTGATTGATTGATTGATTTTTAAAGATTTTATTTATTTATCTGAGAGAGAGAGAGTGTGCAGGAGCAGCTGGGGGAGGGTGAAGGGGGGCAGAGGGAGAAGGACATTTTTAAATAAAATATCTAACAAGGTCATTGTATTTAGTCTTACAACTAATAATAAAAAGACGTATAACTCACCTTAAAAAATGATCAAAAGATTTAAATACCTATTTCTCCAAATAATATACTGAATGAATGAGTGGCCAAAAGGCACGTGCAAAGATATTTAACATCATTAATCATTAGCTAAATGTAAGTTAAAAACCACACTGAGGTACCACTTCACTAGGATGGCTATAATCAGAAAGGCAGATAAATATTACAAGTGTTAGTGAGAATGCAGGGAAATGGAAATATTATATATTATAAAATCATGCAGCCATTTTTGTAAAAACATTTAGGAGTTCCTCAAAATGTTAAACATAGAGATACCATATGATCCAGCACATCTATTCATAGGTATATACCCAGAGAAGTGAAAGAATATGTCCACACAGGAACTTGCACATTATGTCACAGCAGCATTATTCAGAATAACTGAAAACCAGAGACAACATAAATGCCCATCAAGTGATGAATGGATAAACAACATGTGGTAGAGGCATACAATGGAATATTATTTGGAAGCAAAAAGGAATATAGTACTGATATGGGCTACAACACAGAACTTCAAAAAGGTTATGCTAAATTAAAGAACAGTCACAATAAAACACATCATTCAAATTATATTAAATGCTCAAAATGGGCAAATTCATAGAGAAAGAAAGCAGATTAGCGGTTGCCAGGTGCTGGGGCATTGGGGGTATGGAGACTGACTGCTAATGGATATGTGCTTTCTTTTGGGGACAATGAGAGTATTCTGAGGTTAAATAGTGGCGATGGTTGCACAACTATGCTAATATACTAAAAGCCACTAAAAGTGCACATTATAAAAGAATGAATTTTATAAAATGTGAACTGTATCTTAATAAGGCTGTTGTTTAAAACAAACAGCAAATAGAAGTCTCTGTATAAACTGCCATTAAATGACTGCACTGGGATATATTAAAAAAGAAAAAAGTGTATATAATATACACTGTTTATCTAAAAGAGAGAAAAGGATATGAATATATACACATATTGGCTTATTTTTTAATAGAAAAATAAATCAAAAATCTAATTTAAAAATCATGGTTACCTATGGGTGAAGAAAAAAAGCAGGACTGGGGGGATAGAGATAGACACTAACACTCTGTATATATACTCTCTTTTGTAGATTTGACTTCAGAACCTTGTGAGTATTTTACATAGTTACACAACAAAAGTAAATAAAAAAGCAGTCCCTCAATATTGAAAGTAACATTAAACAAATGAAAGTGTATATAAAATTAGTGGCATAACCACACAGAGAGAAACTATCTCTGTCAGTTTAAGAGTTTAAGATATAGTAGTAATTCCATCATGCATCCCAATGGGATATGCCCTAAGGATAAAAATGATTAAAGGAAAAATCTTCAACTCTTTTCAGAAGTTCTCCTGTGAGTAGTGGTGTCGGTATTCTCACACTAGGGCTGCCATATATGTACTGTGGGATCGAGCAAAGAGTAATTTATGCCAGTAATTACTGAGGTCATTGAGAACTGGAACTTTTGGTGCAGAAAAAAAGGAAATACAGACATAAGATTATTGAGGTTAAATAAAATCTCTGTAGTCCTCAGTGGAAGGACCAGTGTGAATAGCTCATGGTATATTTCATCTTAAAATAAAATTCTACCTCCCTTAACCAATCAGAAAATTCCAGGAAACGTCCATTGTCACACTATTTGAGTTTGTCTCAAACTTCACCCGCATCGAATGATCTGGGTGCACTTAACAGTTAGTGTGATACCACATTAGAGTCGACGCAACAAGATACAATTCTCAGTGCCTGCTTCCCCTCGCGTGCATCTTCATTCACGTGTATCTTTGAGAATTTCTGGCCCTTACCACCCACCATAGAGCTTCTTACTGAGGAACAAGAATGCTTATTCCTGCTCACACAAGTACAGAAGCGCACTCACACAGAGGCTGTAAGGGAAACACCTCAGCTCTGTCTGCCCTACTCTGAACACTATGACCACACCCACAGAGAACACGTTTGACACTTCTGGTCACCAAATTCCATTCTCAAGTCCAGCTTGTTACCTCTGTTTCCGACTGACCAACTGCAGACTGGAGGTTCCCAGGACCCCCTCTTTGTACCCAGATGTCAGTCTCAAAACCAGCTTGTAATGGGTACTCCAGACCAACTGGCTATAAACCAGATGTTCCCACAACCACCTCCTTGGGTTTGGTTAATTTGCTGGAGCGGCTCACAGAACTCAGGGGAACACTTAAGTTTGCTGGTTTATTATAAAAAGATAAAAGAGATGAACAGCCAAAGGGAAGGGATACATAGGGCAAGGGATGGGGAGAGGGGCACAGAGCTTCCATGTCCTTGGTAGGTGCAGGGGCCTGCTCATCACATTCATTGCTCTCCCAGCACCTCCATGTGTTCACCAATACCAAAACTCTCCGAATCCCATCATTTTAGGATTTTATGGAGGCTTCATTACATAGGCATGATTTATTCAATCAATGCCCATTGGAAACTGATGATTCAACCTCCAGCCCCTCTCCCCTCCCGGGGGGTAGGAGGTTGGGACTGAAAGTTCTAGCCCTCTAATCATATGGTTAATTCTCCTGGCAAGCAGCCCCCCATCCTCAGGTGAGCCTCCAAATTCATCTCATTAACATAATGGAAACATCTTTATAGTTCTCATCACTTAAGAAATTCCAAGGATTTTAAGAGTTCTATGTCAGAAACAGGAACCGAGACCAAATATTTATTTCTTACTATAAATCACAATATCACAGACGCATACCATGAGTTTTTTATATTAGAATATTATTAAGGAACGTGTGTTGAAGAAAGAAATAGACCCAGGCATCCGAAGAAATGAGCTCTGACTAGAATCTGTCATTTTCTAGACATTTCCTTTGGAAGGACCAGTCATCTCTGCAGGCCTCAGTTTCATCACCAATAAAATATAAAATTTGAAATAATAGTACCCAAGACATTTTTGCCTCTGAATTCCATGATTTTATGTACTTATTATGATATATAAAATGATACCAGATACTTCTCACCAGAAATTCTTCTTGGCAATATAAGAGCAGTATCGAGTCAATGAGATGGATATAAAGGTTCAAACCCAGTGACTAATACATCACAGACACTCAACCTGTGGTATGTACCATGATGGTGGTGATAATTTCAAAATATTTATTGTTATTTCTCTATGCTTAGACAAGAAAAATAACAAATGCATTTGTAGGTGCAGGTTCTGCTTATCACATTATTGCTAGAGCAATTTGCTACATTCAAGAGATATACCAGGGTTTTCTTGTTCCCAGATTTGTTTACATTTGATAAGCCATGGCTAAATGGTGCTTTCTATTTGCCAGAGATAATAATAACAGTATACTCAAACTCATTCATCAATCATTGGCTTCCATAATTTATCACAGGAGAGGAATGTGATATATCTTATGTTCTATCTTACTTTTGATTCTTTGAAAATATTTAATGAGACTTGATCTGTAAGTAATCGATACATAATTATTTGCCAATGATCTTGAGTTCATTACTCTTGCATATATAAAAGCAACAAAACTTACACTTTGCATAAAAACATTCTTAAAGTGAGTAGCTCTTCAGAGGGTAGGCTCTAAGAAATATCAAAGAATTTCACTTTATTGTTATTTTTAATTTGGTCTAAAATGAAGGTATTTGTTTTAAATTTAGATATAATATAGACTTTGCTTTTTAAGAACATAATCCCAAGGAAGGAAACTATGTATTTAGCAGCATTATGGCAAAAATGGAACTTGCCAATATATATGCAATTATTTTTATGCAGAAAAACTAAGCATTCAGAAATTGATCAAATATGCAGCTTATTTATTGAAGGCTTTCTTAAAGATTAGAATTTATTTACATGCAAGTGTTTCTTAGATCATAAATACTGAGCCTGGTCAATTTCAAGCTCATGGTATTTAACTAGTTTATAGTTAATTATTTAGCCAAATTTAACTATGAAAAATCACATTTAAGTGACAGAATTAGACTCTTTAATCATAAAACTGGGAAATTATAGCGAATGCATAGGTTTTTGTTTTTTTTTTAAGATATACCATATTGAGAAACAATTAGTTTGAAAGTACTGAAACGTGTACCTTTTAAGATTAATAAGGGTATTATTGACTTAGTTTAGAGCAAGTTTCAAAAAATTATTTTGTTTCAGTCCATTAAAAAACAAAATTCAACTGAATAAGTTTTGAAGTTGAAGATCTAATTGGTTTTATTAAAAAGTTCATGAATCAGCAGCACCCCATCTAGCAAGTAGAGGTAAGAGTTGTATAAAACAGAAGGTTTTTATAGGAAGAAGGGTGGGGCAAGAACATTATTTGCAAAAGAAAGGATTGTTTTAGGCAAGATCACCTTCCCTCAGAGGAAGGGCAAGGGTGGGGGTTCTTATTATGTGGATTATCTCAATTTCTGGTGAGGGGATGGGAAGGCCCACGGGACAGATTCCCTCACTGATGCTGATCAGAAAGTTCCTGACTGACCTGGTTAAGACTGTATTTCTGGGAGAAGTTGAAACTGTAATTAGGTTAGGTATTAAATCCTGATTTGGTGACTTGGTCTGACTCAAGGCCCATTTTGGGCCTATATTTGTTTGTTTGTTTTATTAAGTCTCTAAAGTAGAGACTAAGAAAATATCTCTTCATTATTATAAAAAATTGTTATACTTTTAATATATTAAAAGTCTAAGTTTTCTATCTTAGTTAACGACACATATGGGGAGTCCAGATCATGAGACCATACATTTCATCTTATCGTAAATGAAGTTATTATTTGCAATTGTCTATTTTGTCTATGTAATGTCTTTCTTTTATAGTTCTGTATCTGCAAATTTACATTTTACTCATTTTACACCAAACATGCCAGCATTTGTTTCTGTTTTTTTGACCACAGACATGCTCTGTCTCAGGGAGTGAGTGAAAATTTTTCTAGGAGTAATACCTCTTTTTCCCTCTGCATCCTTGTACATTCCCTGCCAAGAATATTCCTGAAAAGAAGTCACAGGAGAAGGAGAAAGGGGAAGAGAATAAATAAAAAGGAGAAAGAGGACAAGGAGGAGAGAAAGACTGTTCTAACTCAATAATGATAATGGCAACTGCTGTTTGTGAAAGACTACTTGTGATAGGGATTATGCTTGTTGCCTCAATTATGATATATAATTTCACTTAATCCCAACAGCAATCCTGGAATATAGGTGTCAATATCCCCGTTATAGAGAGGAAAATAGGATTACAGGGTTTAAAGTATTTCCCTGAGTTGAAAGAGACATTCATCTGTTTATATGGTATTTCACAAATATTTTGAGACGTATCCTCTCCATTTCCAATGTCACCTTCTTGTGGAACTAGATTATTTGATTATTTGGGCTGGGTGTTGGACAGAATTAATGCGGACATGCTGGGGTTGGGAGCAAATGCTCAAGAAAGAATTCTTGAGACATCTTTGGTGCAAAAAGGTGGTTTTATTAAAGCACAGGGACAGGACCCGTGGGCAAAAAGAGCTGTACTGGGGTTGTGAGGACGGGCCCATTATATACTTCCAAGTGGGGAGGGGGTTAGGGATAGCACACCCAAGGTATTTTGGAAACAAGGTTTCTAGGACCTTGAGGGGTTAGCTATTGTTAGAAAAAGGTCATTTACTACTGTCTAGTAAAACCTTAGTCACAAGACCCTTCAGATGTGTATCAGGGGGCCATATGCTTGGAGGATGATTGCTAACATGTAGCTTGGGGGGTAGAGATAACGGACGTTTCCAAAGGAATTTCTATATGTTTAAAGTAGACATAGGATCCTGGAGGGTTGGGCTAAGATTGCCTTCTGCCCTTAGCAAAGTGTCAACATCAAGGCAGCTGAGCTCCCAGAGGAAGGTCACTCTACCCTGTTTCACGGACTTGTCAATGGGCTGTAAGTAGTAAGGAAATTTAATTTTTTCTTTTGCCTTTGTTTCCCACAGCAGAATCTAAATTTAAAAATTAATATGTATAAAAATCACAAGCACAAACAGGACAATTACTATAATAACAATCTAACACTTTAAGCCAGATAATCCTGATAGAAACGACCATCTCTCAGCCATACCAACAGCATTAAACTGGCATACGGCCTTTTATGGAATCTCCTGATCATTAGTAAAGACATGTGATACCAATAATAAACTGGTATATCACCTTGTTCTAAAATGTGTTCATGAGTACATCAAAGGAAATCTAAAATTTACTTAAAGATTCTGAATACAGTAGAATCATATTATATTGATGATTAATATGGTGGATATTATGCTACCTTGGATTTATTTCCTTACACTTCAGTGTGTATGAATACATCTAGAAAATGCATGTGAATATCAAACTTATCATTAAAGTCATGTGGGTAATTTTTGGATGCCTCCTATAAATACATAGCATAAATATATGCCCAAAATATATAGCTAATTCTTCCCCTTAAGAATTCAGGGTGCTGCTAATCTAGTATTCACTCCTCTCCTGATTGAAACAAAAGCGAGACCATTGCCAGGAAATCACCATTTTCCATATTACTTATCCTCAAACAAGGTTGTGTAAGAATGTGTTAACAAAGAGACCTGTGGCTCCTTTTAATTTTTCAGGGAAAGCAGAGAAACCAGGTCATCAGGGATGTGGCAATTAAATAAGCAAACCTCCCTCTGCGCATAGTTCCCTTTCAGGAGAGCTTTCCCTCTTGAAAGAATGTTTTTTCCCAAATGTAAAATGTGTGAGGGTGACATTTTGTAGCCAATTAATCACAGGTGACTATTTGCCAGGGTCGTCCTCTAGGATGGACTCTAGGCTCTGTTTACATATAAAAAGCCTTAGTCAAAAACCATACAGGTGATCAGCAGCAGGGCTGGATGCTGTCAGCGGGTCTCCGGGGATTTTTTTGCTTTAAAACCTAAATACTTTAGCATTCAAGTAGCAGTAACATTACCAATACCTCACCCTTGATTAAAAATGTATATTCCTTGGGGCTCATGGTCAAGATTTTAGATCTTTCTCCAACTTTCCCTCAGGCATTGTGATAAACTTGAGAGAATTGTTTCTCTTTCTGGTGATTTCAAAGAAATAAGGCCAGAGGTGCTGTTTAAAGGAAAACAGTTAAAAGCATTTTGACACATTCATATCAGGTCCTTTCGTATTTCACCAGCCAAAAGGTTTTTCTCCACAGCTTTCTCTTCCCAGAATCTTCTCCCACTTCAGTGTACCCTGTACCTATCCCGTGTGAACATTATTGTATGAATGAATTATAGGCTGTTTTGTTTCTTCTATGATTTCTTTTCTATTATCTATGTTGAATTTTGGGTTGGATCTTATATCATTCTATAAAACGTTATCAGGTACTTCTTCCTAGGCCACTGAGTTAAGACTCCAATTCTTCTTGTGGTTGCTAATTTTAGATCAGCTAGTCTGCTAAATTGGCCCTCAAACTAGGATTGCAGGTTATACCCATCTAACTAAATTTCCCATGAGCACCCGGTTTTTGTGCCTACCATGACTAGAGAGGCCTAGCCTTAATATCTCAGACTACAGACATCAAGGTTCTGAAATGTTTTTGGATCTATGAAGGTAGGAAATGGAGCTCAACCAGACTACCTAGAAGCTGTGGTCCTTAGCCCTGGATATGATCAGGGAGTTCAGACAAAGCAGAAATCACAGCAATATTTTGAAGCCAAAGCAATTATGGTTCAATGCTAGTCCGTGCCTGGTCACGCTAAATGATCTGAAAAGGTTTCTCAAGGTCTTATTGGTCTCATCAATCCTACATCTCTTCCATATCATTTGCATTAGAAATGATTTAGAAAATGAAACTGAAAAAGCTGCTTAAGAGCTGGTTTGAACATACACATAAGGTGGATCCTACTACTATTAATAATAGTAAACATCTATGAGGCCTACCACGTGCTACTGTTCTAAGTGCAACTCATGTATAAGTTACTTTAATAGTAAGACAATTTATGTATTTTGCCCGTTATCTTTTATAATACTCAAATGACCCAATAATTTTTTTTTTCCCATTTTAAGATGAGGAAAGTTTTAAGGGCACACAGCGAATATGTAACAAGTTGATGTTCAGCCATTGGTCTATCTCACTCCAGGCTCCTTACCATCAGCATTTGCCCTCATTCATAAAATGTACTGAACACATATATGTTAAGCATCTGTTTTGCTAATAAAAAAAATGAGATATTTGTGTCAAGGGCCTCAGGAATTTTATATGTGAATCATTCTTCTAAAAGTCCATGGCTTGAGTAAGATAGTTCAGTTATCCTGATAGACTTAAAAGGGATGGACAGGTATTGGGCATGGGATGAATGCCTCCAAAGACACCCAGCACCTACACAATGAAAGGATTGAATTACATCAAGAGAAATGCATACTTAAATATATGCGAAATATTGTGATTTAACCGACTGTATACAAAATTCACAATCAAAAAGAATTTTATTACTGGATTTTGCTGGATCTCTTTTCTAGGTTAAAATAAAGAGCAAAATCTTAGAATCTAATAAATAAATGGTGCCTTTTCCCGTTAGGAACAAAGGAACTTGCACAAAGTGAATTTCATATGATTGCAAATAATTTAAGGCAAGAGGGTTTAGAATACTTTGTGACTTTGAAATGATATATATTTGTAGGATACAATTTTATATCAAATATTTAGCATGTTTTTCATAAATCAATGCACATGCAATGTAATATTTTCATATTCAGAATATTAAATGCACTCTCTTCATTGTTATTTTTAATCACGTATTTGACAAGAATACTTTGAGAAAAAATAACAAGCATGCTGACTTTCAGTTAGCAGTTTTCTGTATTTTCAATGTTTACATTTTGCCTCTTAGAAATGTGTAAAATCAACCCAACTGAGAGAAGGAAAATTAATAGTAAGGTAGGCTTTTCATAACACATTGAAGAGTGTGTTGACATAACCTAAATGAAAGTCACAGAATCATATATTGAGCTACAACTTTTGGCATTAGTTTTATATATTCACTCATTCAACAAATTTTTACTGAGAGCCTTCTGTGATCAGGCATTTTACTCAGGTGAGCCGATAGAGACAGGTCTCTGTCTGCACTGAGGCCAGTCTGTATGAGTACAACACGTATACCTACTTTTCTTTCTCTAATAATATATAGGCTTGTCTGTGTGTGGAAGGGTAGGTATGAGTGCATTTAATTTGCTTTAAGCTTGCAGTGGATGTTCTAGCTAAACCCACAGTGCAGTTTCACTTAGGTTGAATACAGAACTATTTTCTCCACACCCCCCATTAGTACCTATTTGCATGAGTTGATATGTATAGAGGCTTCAGTTTTATAACAACAGGCATGTATAGAGGCTTCAGTTTTATAACAACAGTTTTATAACAAAGACAAAATGGAAGATGGGCGGTTGAAGATGCCTTGAGCTAGAGTATAAGGTAAGAGATGACCCTGGACAGACTAAACCAGGGAATGCCCTGAATAACCATGTAACCAGTAAATCATGGTGAGATGTTGGGATCTGATCTGAGAGCACAGCAAACCATCCTAGATCTTTAACAGAGGACTATCTCCATTGATTTGAATTTTTAGAAAGACTTTACTACAGATTAAGTACACACTAGAAAAAAGGAGCTGCTGAGGCAAGGAAGGGTGAGCTTAAGAAAGTCTATGGAGGCAATGTGGAAATAGAATAGGCCCAAATACTTCTAAAATCTAATGACAGACATTTTTGGCTACATAATCTGATATTCATAATACACTAAATTAATTAGTGTATGTCTACTTTTTGATGGTTTACAACAGTATAAAGAGTTTATTTGCTGTTGGTTGTTATAGAAAAAAGGCATATATTCAAAAACACACCTTATATTTTCATGGTTTTGTAGGTTCTATCATGGCTGGATTCTTTTTAATGTTGGAAAGAGGCATTGATCCAGAGATCTGCATATTTACCATAACATCATTGCATGGTTACTTTCAAATGGTTATTTCAAACTAAGATTTTCTTTTGTTGTAACTGCAACTTCTTAGAATAGATTTTAATTTGAGGTATGTCTGATTAGCACCAGAGTTAGATTTGGAGAAATCACATTCTTTTGCAACCAGAGACAGGAGGAAAATAGTTCCATTTGGGGATAATGCTTTTAGAACTTGATATAAAAGGGGAAAAAATAACTGCATAAAACCGCAGCAAAGCCTGTGTCAGACAAAGATATCAAACTTTCTAAAGAATCTGTGTCTGCCCCAATCCAGGAACTCTCTCACTATTTAGAGTGACCTCTACAAAAGTGTTACAATTAATTCTAGGAAAACAATGTCTATACACTTCCATGATACTCATTATCAGGGCTGCCAAGAGCCCCAATTCTCAGCGAGTCAAATTTGTCTTTGAATTTCTGCATCTTGCCTGCAATTGCCTACTGCAGACTTTGTCCCTCAGCCCCATGATGCATTCAGAGCTATGAAGGTGCCTAGAAATCCCTGCCCTTGCCTCCTGGGTATCTCTCTAAGGCAGAACCTCAAGATATGGAGCTTATCTGGCCTTTCACCTGCAATAAAACACACTGCTTTCTTTTTCTTTGACCCAACTGTCTCCCAATTGGCAGATAATGAGTAAGCGAACCAATCCAGGCTAATGTGATAATGGGGACAGCAGGAGAGCCTTTATTATACAAAGGCCTGGAACACAGGGCCAAATTACTCTATTCATTGTAGATTGCATCTTAGAGTAGACACAGCATAAAGCTTCCCAGAGATTTATATAAATTGCTTCTAACAGGGGAACTTCAGTTTGAAAAACTGTGTGGCCAGGGGTCTTTTTCAATGCCTCTTTTATCATACCAAGTCTTATTCCGTGTTCTTCCCATCCTGCTTGTAGAACTGTCTAAAATACCACAAACAGGGGCGCCTGGGTGGCTCAGTCGTTAAGCGTCTGCCTTCGGCTCAGGTCATGATCCCAGGGTCCTAGGATCGATCCCCGCATCAGGCTCCCTGCTCCGCGGGAAGCCTGCTTCTCTCTCTCTCCCACTCCCCCTGCTTGTGTTCCCTCTCTCGCTGTGTCTCTCTCTGTCAAATAAATAAATAAAATCTTTAAAAAAAATAAAATAAATAAAATAAAATAAAATACCACAAACACACAGGTGTGCCTCCTACATTAATGCCATCTTCAAGCTTTCTGTTTGGGTTCCCATTCACGTTTCCTGTCACTTTTCTCTCCGTCCCCATCTACTTTTTTTTTTCTCTACCTCACTTACTTTCTTTCTATTTCTCCATCCAGAGAGTTGAAATAATAAAATTGTCAGTAATCTCCCAATTCCTAGGGTTCTCCTATTTTTTGTATTTTTTTTTCAAGTTATCAAATGACTTTCATCCTTTTAGTGAAGAGTCAGGAGAGAGTATTACAGGTAGTCTAGTTGGCATTAATACAACCATGTTTGTGGATAAAAGAAATAGTTTAAAGTGTATCTGACTGATAGCTGGTACATGAAAAAAGGCTATAGATCCTGAGAAAAATAAAAAGCAATAAAACCCTGGCAATGACCATATTCACATATACACATATATACACACACATACATACATACACATATATACACACATATATATGTGTATATATATTTATTTCATGTATTTATTTTATGAATAATGTTCTCTCTCTATATATATATATATACACACACACACACACACGTATATGTATATATATATATGTAGCACATTATTCATTCAGCCCATGCGAAAGAAGGAAATCCTGTGACAACACTGGATGGACCTCGAGGGCATTATGCTAAGTAAAATAAGTCAGACAGAGAAAGACAAATACTGCATGATCTCACTTATCTGTGGAATCAAAAAAAAAAAAAACACTAAACTAAATATTTTTTATTTTATTTATTTTTTTTTTTTAAAGATTTTATTTATTTATTTGACACAGAGAGAGACACAGCAAGAGAGGGAACACAAGCAGGGGGAGTGGGAGAGGGAGAAGCAGGCTTCCCGCGGAGCAGGGAGCCCGATGCGGGGCTCGATCCCAGGACCCTGGGACCATGACCTGAGCCGAAGGCAGACGCTTAACGACTGAGCCACGCAGGCGCCCCTAAACTAAACATTTTTTAAATGGAAAGCTTGATATGTTCAATGGAAACTCTTCCTCTGGTGGGTCATCCTGAACTGAGTTCTGCTGATCCACCGTAGTAAAAAACCAAAAAACCAAAAACCTGCTGTTGTTCTTTTTTATATGCTTCTTGTTTCGACTTTTTAGGTTCCTTCCAGTTAATTTCATAATTTAACCAATAAACAGAGAAGAAAATTATCAGTGCAAATGAGAGCCTGCAAATCTCTAATAGATTTACTTCCAGTTCTCTGTGGCCTGTTGGAATCTCTGTCCTGCAACAATGACCTCTGCCCAGCTAAAGGTCAATATTCTTAGTCACTGGCCAGTATTGAAAGCACTGGTAACTTCCTTTAGCAAAGGAAGCTGAAGTTCCCCACAAATCTCTGTGTGTTTCTATTCTCTTAAGAATCTTACCCTACTGGGTGCCTGGGTGGCTCAGTCGTTAAGCATCTGCCTTTGGCTCAGGTCATGATCCCAGGGTCCTGGGATCAAGTCCCACATTGGGCTCCCTGCTCAGCAGGAAGCCTGCTTCTCCCTTTCTCTGTCAAATAAATAAATAAAATCTTAAAAAAAAAAAAAAAAGAATCTTACCCTACCTGTAATAGACATACTTACGGGCAACATTAAATGTCTTTAATTGACACATAGGAAATGCACAATCAATGTTGGTTTTTATTTTTACCACCACCATCACTACTGCCACTACAACTATAATACCATCAATATCATTATTACCAACTTTATTCCAACCCACTACTTTCCAGAACAGATAAAATAGAACTCCAAGCATTATTTTGAACAGCTCACTTTTTCATATCAAATATGTTATTATAAACAACCGCAGCCCTGGACCTTAGAAGGTTTACTCTTCATGAACTAGCATTTCGATGATAGGGCCACTTATGCTGCAACTATTATGGGGTGTATCTTAAAATGCATTAATAATATGGTTTTCATTTTCCTTGTTTGAGTGTCACAAAAAGCTCTCTGGCTACTTCCATCTGATTATACAAAAGAACACAATGACCTACATTCAAAGAACTTTCTCTGCTCTAAGGATTATAGCCTTCAAGGATACAATTCAGCAAGTTCTACATGACACTTTGTAAGATATGTCACAGCCAATATATCATAGTGCAGATTTTTCATGGTTATTATTAAATCGCCTAAAACCATTGACTCATGGTGTCCTTGACATAATAAACTTCCTGTTCCTTAAAAATTCGTTACACATGTGCAGTAAACCAGAATTACACTTGCAAGTTACATTTCAATCTTGACACAGAAAAACACTTTTCCCTCAAGTTCAGTATATCTACTTTTTATTCACCCTTTTCTATTCCAAAGCTTAAAAAATACCAGTTAGTAAAAATATGTTTTCTTCTTCTGTTGATTCTCTACACAAATTTTCAGTCATAGAATAAAATGTATATTATTTTCATAGAAAGTGAATTGGAGGAAAATAAACCTTGGGGTAACTGGACCCCAAAACAAACTAAAATCTCACCTATCCTAAATATTAATTACCACCCATGAGAAATTTTGCTGAGAAAATAAAATATGGATACAGCATGAAGTAGTGTTGTTTTGCTACTGGTACTGAGAAGAGATTGCTCCTCTAGGTTTTAATGTCAGGAAAGAGAGAATTTATTTCTCAAGCTATAGCAATCACATCCTCTGAACCTCTGCATTAATTTTGAACACAAATGTCTTAGATAATTAAAATATTGGTCATCTATCAGCCTATTCAAATGCACTGTTTCATCCTTAGTGCTTCTCTGTGCATCTGAGATTTTTAAATATCCCTTACCATAGATCCTGACACTTAGAGAAATGGCAAAATTGTGCTCTAGATTCTAGATCTAACTCCATGTCCTAGCTCTGCCATTAACTGGGTAACCTAGGCCTCTTTAAACTTTGTGCCTTGGATTACCCAGAGATGTGCCAGTGGTTTAATGAATTATATCAGATAGCATCAAGAAAAGTGTGTATCAGCATAAACACACTATAAACATACCAATTACACTATAAACAGTAATTCACTCCCCCCCCCCCCCCCCCCGGATTTCATTTATTTATTTGGCAGAGAGCACGAGAGAGTGAGAGAGCAAAAGCAGGGGAGCAGTGAAGGGAGAGGGAGAAGCAGACAACCTGCTGAGCAGGGAGCCTGATGTGGGGCTCATCACAGGACCCTGAGATCAGGAACTAAGCCAAAGGCAGACACTTAACTGACTGAGCCACACAGGTGCCCCAGTAATTCGCTTTCTCACTGAATTCCACTGCATTACAATATTCAAAATGAATCGCTCTTTTACAACTCTGGAGCTCCATTGATTCTTCTCAGTGACTTTTTAAAGATATTTAACAAGCTGTTCAACAATATGAGTGGATATTATAAAGGAATAAGGTTACGCATTTAATAATAAAAGCAGTTTTTAACCACTGCAAATAAAGAATAAAAATGGAAGTCATTCCTGCAATTGTGATCTACTTATGCAAAATTATAATAAAATTTACAAAATAACTTGATTTGTCATAATACAGAGATGAAAACTAAAATTAACTAGTGCCATCACTCTACGAGGCATTTTCACATGCATTACCCGATTTAATCTTAACAAGAAATATTTGAGTTCTTATTTATTACTTCTACTCATGAAATAAGATCACAGAAGCTCAGAAAGTATAAGTAATTTGAAGAATATACACACTGTAATTAACATAAATGGAATTCCAACTATGATATATTTGAATCTGAAAGCCCATATATTCTCACACTATATTTCATGCTTCTATTCGTTGAAAAATAACAGATACATCTGAAGAAGATATACTACAACAGAAAACAAATAACACTAGATTAGATCTGTAAACATTTTTATTGTTGTTTGGTAGGAATACCAAATAAATATCAATATCATTATAGCCCAAAACACACTAATCTTAAAAAATAAATAGGACATCATCGTTTCACATCCTGTTTTGTATTATTATCCTGGTAGCTAGGTTGTTACCTTTTAACACTGTTATAAAATGTTAGTGTGCTCCTTGTTTGAAGAAACAGATATGTATCCAAATAGATGTGTGTGTGTATGTATGTATATATCTATATAAACATGTGTGTAGAGATCCAAAATCAGTGTGGGGTTAAGTTTTAATGACTTTAGAACATAAATGCCACTACCTTACAAAATATCATTGAGGTATTTTATTATGTAAATCCATTTGAAACTTACATAGCTTTGTGAATTTTTGTAGAGTTAATAGTTACTTTTTACTCAAAATTTGTCATTGTCAATCAGAAACTCTGTAAAAGTTTTACTTCTGAAGTCTGCCTATTAGTAGAGTGTCTACTTCTAGCCTAACTAGTACCAAACTAACCGTCCAACTACAAAGAACTATAAGCCTTGACAAAGTAAATAAGGGAATCCTTTTGATTTCAGTTATTAACCAGGAAGCTTTTCAAGACTATGATCCACGGCGTAACAGTAAGACATCAGGTGAGTCTCATGGTCATTCTGGCTTTCTGCATGGGGGTACTTTCTGGACCACAGATG
This sequence comes from Halichoerus grypus, assembly GCF_964656455.1. Classification (NCBI taxonomy): domain Eukaryota; kingdom Metazoa; phylum Chordata; class Mammalia; order Carnivora; family Phocidae; genus Halichoerus; species Halichoerus grypus. The sequence goes on from NC_135725.1 coordinate 55,633,814, forward strand.
AAGAAAGTGGAGTACAGAAGAACAGAGACAATACACTAAGTTGAGGTGGTAGAGAATAGGGTTAAATGCTGCTGCTGAAAATATAACTTGTTATGTTTGTCCCCCAGGAAGAAGGAAGAATGCAGAGACCGGCAACAGAAGTATGTGGGGAGGTCCTAAAAGGTATTTGACGGAGAGCTTCTCATTCATAAGAGGAGTCTTAGCTGAGGACCCTGCTGGCTCTCGGAAGCTGAGAAGTGAACAGAGCTGAGAGTGATGAGGCTGGGAGCATTTTGCTTTTCCATCTACTAGAGATTGAAGAGTTTTGTGAATTAATTGCTTGTGGATTAAATGTAGATCCCGGAACGGCCACACCTTATAAGTAAAGACCATATACGAGAGTAAAGGTTAAGCTCTAGACCTAAAAATACAATTAAAGTAGGCCAGCCCTAACAAGAAATAAAAGCAAGCACATCATATTCATAGAATGGCCAGTAATTTAATGGACTCCTAGTGACAAAGCTCAACACCTTTTAAAGGAAAACAACATAACTCATACTCCATCATTAAAAATGTCTAGAATGCAATTAAAAATCCCTAATTTATAAATCAGTTGGAACATGTAATCAAAAGAAAAATCAGTCAATTAAAACACACACCACGATGCTACAAATATTGGGTTTGGCACACAAAAACATTTTTAAAAGATATATTAGAAATATATTTAAGAACCTAAGGGGAAACACTGACAAAATGAACAAACACGTGGGAAATAGCAGAACAACTGAAACTATACAAAATAAACAAAGAGAAATTCTATAACTTAAAATTTTAATACCTAATGTGAAAAATTCACTGACTGAAGCTGCAGAAGTACATAAATGTGAAATTTAAGAGGCATTAATAAATTGACCTAATTTTAAGAACCAAAAGAGAGAAAGAAAAGAGTGAGAACAAATAAGAAAAGATACTTACACAATTCACAGTGCTCACCACCCAGCCACCCCATCCCTCCTACCCCCCACCACTCCAGCAACCCTCAGTTTGTTTCCTGAGATTAAGAATTCCTCATATCAGTGAGGTCATATGATACATGTGTGTAAGACTGTTGAATCACAGATCTGTACCTCTGAAACAAATAATACATTATATGTTAAAAAAAAAAAGAAGAAGAAGAAGATAGCAGGAGGGGAAGAATGAAGGGGGGAAATCGGAGGGGGAAACGAACCATGAGAGACGATGGACTCTGAAAAACAAACTGAGGGTTCTAGAGGGGAGGGGGGTGGGAGGATGCGTTAGCCTGGTGATGGGTATTAAAGAGGGCACGTTCTGCATGGAGCACTGGGTGTTATACGCAAACAATGAATCGTGGAACACTACATCAAAAACTAATGATGTAATGTATGCTGATTAACATAACATAATAATAAAATCAATCAATCAATAAATAAATAAGAAAAGAAAATATACTTAGAATCCTGTGGGGCAATATCAAGTGGTTGAAGAGGGACACTACCCCATGATCCTAAAAAGAAGGAAGATTAAATGATGCAGAAAAAAACCTGAGGAAATCATGGCCAAATATTTATTTTCTTCTAGCTATAGAAGTTCAGTGAACACCAAACAAGACAAATACAAAGAAAACTATACCCTGGGACATTATTATATAACTTCAAAAAGCTAAAGAAGAATTACTGATAGAATCCAAAGGAAAAGGACAGTTTATACATAGAGGAACAGTGATAAAAAGAATTCATGGATTCTTACAAGAAAAGAAAAAAGCCAGATGACAATGGTATAATATCTCTGAAGTGCAAAGAAGAGCTTATTTTAAAGGAGTCTGGCGGGGTGGGGGTGCCTGGGTGGTTCAGTAGGTTGAGCTGTTGAATGTCTCTGACTCTTGGTTTCGGCTCAGGTCATGATCTCAGGGACGTAGGATTGAGCTCCGTGCTCAGTAGGGAGCCTACTTGATATTCTCTCTCTCCCTTTCCCTCTACATCTTCCCCTGAGTGTGCTCTCTTTCTCTCTCAAATAAATAAATAGAACCTTTAAAAAAAAAAGACTTCTGGATGTGACCTTTGTCTAAGGGATATATTATAACTGAGTAATAAAACCCACAAAGTTTTTATTTTTCTTAATTTTTTTTTTAAGATTTTATCTATTTATGAGAGAGTGTGCATGAGTGGGAAGAGGGGTAAGGGGAGAGGGAAAAGCAGACTCCCCACTGAGCAGGGAGCCCAACTCGGGGCTCAATCCCAGGACCCTGGGATCATGACCTGAGCGGAAGGCAGACATTTAACTGACTAAGCCACCCAGGCGCCCCAAATGCACAAAGTTTTTAAACAATTTACATCAGCTTGTACTAAAAGGGACAAAGACAGCAAAAATGAAAATAGGCAGTTAGACCCTTGAGGTACCGTGGGCAGGAAGCAGGCTGAGAAAGCTACTCAGTTGCAAGCATACATGTTTTCTTACAGGAAGGGGAGGAGGACCCATGAGGTAAAATCCCAAACCCAGAGGGCGAAGAGCAATGGAGAGTCATTCAGCAGAATTAAGACTGTGTTGTGATTAGGGAAACAAGCAACTGGCAACCAGTACTCAGTTGGGTTTCAGAATTCATAGGAGTAATGACTACTGTATGTCTCCCATTTCCCCCTTTGTGAGTGGAAGGGTCTACTGCAGTTATCTTATACTCGTCTCTGTACTGAATGTTGAATAGAAGGAACAGATACTTTGCCTTATTAGTTCACAGATTTTCAGATTGAGAGAAAATCAATGGATCTGTGATTCTTGTACCACGACCCAACAAATTCATCCACACCTGGCCTTGATTCAGGTAAGAACCTCACCTGAGCTTCATTATCTGATGGGATGAGATTTGGGGGTGGTGGGGTAGGATACAAGGTGATTGTATTTAGCAGGTGGGAAGGATCAGAACCTTTTTGTTGAGAAGGCAAACTGTGGAAGATTTATGTTTCTTATAATTGCCATAGTAATATTTCAGTTCACCCTTCTCTTCCAGAATTTTAACTTTTTCCCGTCAAGAGGCAGACAGGGCTTTGGAGACCTGAATTATAAATAGGATATAGAAGAAGTGACACTAAGTCATATCTCAGGACAGGTTAGAAAGACAATTCAGCTTCCACTGGGCTTTCTCTCTTTTAGGATGCTTGCTTTTTGGAACCTAGACATCTTATTTTAGCTCAGACCACATGGAGAGGTCATATTAAGGTGTTCAAACAGATAGCCCCTACTAAGGTCTCTCATGACAGACAGCATCGATTACCAGATGTGTTGACTACAAACTTTGAGGTGATTTAACTTCCAACCTTTCAGCAAACTAGTAAAATAAAAGCCAATTAGAGCAAAAAGAGGCTGTTCCTGTTAAGCCCTACTCAAATTGCAAATTGATGAAGACAGAAATATTGTTTTTAACCACTGATTATGAGGATGGTTTATCTTACATAGTAATAGGTTACCAAAATATGCACATAGCAAAATACGTATCCTCAAAATGATACATCTATATAAATAGTGTGATATAAAACAGAATACATACTTTTGGAAATTAAAGATATAATTTGTAAAAATATGAAATAAAATGTTATATATAAAATATGTTTATCAATATAGATAGGCTTTTAATAGATCATTTTAAAATCAAAATGGTAGGGGCGCCTGGGTGGCTCAGCCATTAAGTGTCTGCCTTCGGCTCAGGTTGTGATCCCAGGGTCCTGGGGTCGAGCCCCGCATCGGGCTCCCTGATCGGCAGGAAGCCTGCTTCTCCCTCTCCCTCTCCCCGTTTGTTGTGTTCCCTCTCTTGCTGTATCTCTCTTTGCCAAATAAATAAATAAAATCTTCAAAAAATAAATAAATAAAATCAAAATGGTAATTTTCTTAAGTATATAGATATATATGTTATTATAACAATATGCAATACAATAAATTGGTTATAAAACACAGAATTAGTAAAGTATATAAATACTAACTGGAAGAATTTATATAAATTTACGAGAATATTTGCCTTTGAGGGAAATGGGAAAGGAATTTTAAATTTATTTAATATGCTATTTATTTTACATAAAAATTATGGAAAGAAAAAAGAAGATATATGAACTTTGATTTTTTCTGGTTTTTTTATAGGTGAATATTTATGAAAAAAATTTTTTAAAGTTGAAAAAGGACAGAATTAACATGGCCAGTTTGCCCTGGGGTCCTCTCAGAAGGCATAGCAAAGACACAAGGAGATTGGAAACTAAATGTTCCAAAAAGTGAAAACAGGGGTAGTAATGGTAAGAAATAAAGATATAATATCACAAAATGTAAATCTAAAGGACACCAAGGCATAATCCAGTGAAACATAAGAACTTCTAATATGAAAAGAAACTTCAAGAAAATTACACAAGTAGGGGACCAAAACAAACAAACACAAAATGATTCATCTACACCCAAATGGTATTAGAGTTCCAACAACTTTTTATGAGTAAGCATGATTCTAGACTATAACGAAGGGCATAAGAACTTTGGAGAAAAAAATGAAATTCTTGGTCCTGACAAAATATAAATCAAGTCTAAGGGAGCAAAATATTGTCATTTTCTTACAGGCCAAGACCCAGAAATGTTATTACCAAATAACCATTGCTGAAATAATTTCTTGAAAATGTAGTATGTAGGTAGGTAAGTAGATAGATCGAAAGATAACAAGACAGGTTTGAGATTTAAAACAAGGGTAGAAACAAAAATAAATAAAACTTGAAGTAAAGCCTAAACAATTGTTGGTTAATAAGTTTAAAATATCAATCTAGTATTAAAACTTTAATTATTTTTTATTAAGTAGTTTGGGGTAGAAAGAAAGTTTAAAGCAGAAGCCAAGCTCTGATAACAAGATTATTTCCTTCACTGGGAAAACGCACTTATTTATTACTTCTAAATATTTATGAAAAACATGTAAATGTAGGTTAAATATTTAAGATAATTAAATAGGTATATGATGTTTAATAAAAATATCCTTGAAGAAAGGGTGCTGGAGGAAACAAAGAATAAGTAAAATGAGCAAATAATTTACTCAAGTGCAGAAAATATAAATCAATCAGTCAGTAAATTATTATAGAAAAAACAAATAATGATTTAAAATGAGGTTTACACAGGGTGCCTGGGTGGATCAGTCAGTTAAACATCCAACTCTTGATTTCAGCTCATGTCCTGATCTCAGAGCTGTGGGACCAAGCCCCCGGGCTCCGCCCTCAGCTCAGAGTCTGCATGTCCCTCTCCCTCTGCTCCTCCCCCCGTCTCTCTCCCTCTCTCTCCCTATGTGTGTATATATATACACACATAGAGCATACATACATACATATATATATACATACACACATATATAAAATCTTTTTTAAAAAATGAGGTTTACCCACAAATATGCATAAATATATTATACATATAGCAAGCACAGTAAAGGTAAGCCCAACACAACCCTTTGAAAACAAAGACTTACAAAAAATTTTTTTTTAAGATTTTATTTACTTATTTGACAGACAGACAGTGAGAGAGGGAACACAAGCAGGGGGAATGGGAGAGGGAGAAGCAGGCTCTCCGAGGAGCAGGGAGCCCGATGCGGGGCTCGATCCCAGGACCCTGGGATCATGACCTGAGCCGAAGGCAGACGCTTAACGACTGAGCCACCCAGGCGCCCCATATTTTTTAATCAATTATAGATATTAGAAAATAGCCCTCAAAAGAAAAAGACAGAAAAAAGATGTAAATGTAGACATAGAAGCAGAAAAATCAGATAATTAAGAAAAAGAACAAAACAATATCAGATGAAAAATAACTACAAGTAAAAGGAATTCAATGAGATATGAGAAGGAAAATTAATAATTGAAGGACATTTACCTTTATGCACCTATAAATATAATATGGCTTTGAAATTTATAAGGAAATATTGTTAAAACTATGAAAATCAAGGATATAAATATATGTTCTGGGCACTGTAATTCAAAATGGAATTTTTCTGAAGTATGTAATATAGTAATTCAGATGGAGATGTCTTAAGTTATTTTTTACTCAATAATGTTCTCTTTATAGGTTTCTAGTCAACTCTCTTCTATTATCTGTTTTTCTTTTTTTAAGATTTATTTATTTTAGAGAGAATGCGAATATGAGCCAGCAAGTGGAGGGAGGGGCAGAGGGAGAGGGCGAGGGAGAGAGAGAATCTCTAAACCAGACTCCCCACTGAGCTCATAGTCCGACACAGGGCTCTATCTCAAGACCCTGAGGTCAGGACCTGAACCAACTGAACCACCCAGGTGCCCTCCATGATTTGTTTTCATAACTGAACTACTAGATTTCAAGCTCCAACTTCCACAATTGTATTACTAGAACAAATGATGATGATGAATGGCTGACTTTACAAGCATTTGTGTCACAAGAGTGGACAATTTGTCTTAAATATAGAAAGATTTGAGGCATCAATTATAAACAAAATTATGCAACTATAAGTATTTTTAAATATCATATTTATAATCATCATAGTATAACCTAACTGAATGTATTAGAACAAATTTATGAAAAATATGAAAATGAAAAGAGGGGGATATTAAATGTTTGACATTCCCAAATTTATTGATTCAAATCTGGGATGAATCAATAGCCAATTTAGATAATCTTCAATAAATTTATTTAATCTCTGTTTTGTTGTTGTTGCTTTTGTTTTGTTTGCTTTCTATGTAAAATAGTGAGACATCCCTTATAAAAGCAAACATCAATTCCAGAAAGACAAGGAGATTAAGTGAATTATTTCAGGTGAATTAATATACATAATTATTTACTGATTTTACCTTAAAAAAACTTAAAACTTAAAAAAAAAAAGACTACCCAAGTCACAGATGAAATTTATTTTAATTGTATTCATAGAGTATGATTTTCATATTTAAAACTTACTTCAATCCTCTTGGTAGAGGAATTCCATGGGGAAAGCAAGGATTTTATACAGCACAGAAATTACAGCATACATTAAACTATAGATAGTTGCATAAATTGTCCATACTCTCACATAATGCCACTAAAAAATACTCTGAAAATAAAAATTTAAATTAAAAAAAAATCTGCTATCTATAGAATTTTACTGCTTTCCATTCAAACTGGATAATACCCGGAAAAGAGCTCTGAGGGAGCATCATTATACATGTACACCTGCATTGCTAAAATTGCTTAAACACTACTACTTCTGGTGGCAATGCAACTGCAACAGCAGGTAGTTTATTTTTAATTGCATCTGGTGTTCTAAATGCTCTTAGTGACACAGAATCTGGTGTATGAACCATTCCATACAGAAATATGTAATGTGAATATTTAAAACCATTAAGTATTTTTTTCCGTCACTGAGTCTTATATATAAAATCTTTGCTGTGTTAAGGTGAAGCAGGTGTTTATAAACTCATATTTTAAATAAATGATTTTTAGTTTTCTCAATTTAACAAACATTTACTAAGCATAGCTTGTATAAAGAGAAATGAGAAAAATCAAAGAATATTGAGTGTGGTTATCATAGCAAAGTTTCCAAACTCAAAGTTTCTAAACTATGGTCCAATAAATACAGTAGATACATCCTCATACTAACAATTATCCTCATACTAACATATTATTCTCATACTAACAATTATCAAAAGTACATAATGAAAAGAACCACAAGAAACTAACCTCCAACTTGAATCCACATCTGTTCTGCATCCAGGCATAAGTGACTTATATCAAACATTAATTACAATGACTACAGCATTCACTTGAAACAATGCACTCAAATTATCACAAAATGATTTTGTGGATTTCTATAGATACAAAAATGGAAAGTGATAGACTTACGAAAGCTCTGAGTTAGGACTACATTTTAATACTATTACAAGTCTTGATTTCTCATCTTTACTGAGGTTGATAATTAGTAGCCTCAGATGGAAACAATTTATGAACTATAATGCAAACCATTTACATTGTTTTGTCTCGGAAACCACTTTCAATAAATGTTTAGATTTAGCACAGGTGCTGGATATTATGTAATAACATTACTTTCTTGTATATTTCTTCATTTATATGTCCTTCTTCCCATCATTTTTGTCTAATCATTAAAAACCATATAGACTTCACTCAGAACATGCATTTTTTTTTAAGTTCTATGTTCCTCTTCATTGAGGCCATCTAAAATACTAAATAGCATTCACTGCAGAAAACTGAAACCACTTTTCTTTGCAATATCTCATGCCCCAGACTCCTATATTTTACCTCTAAATTATTTGCAATCTGTCTCCCATATTCTAAGACTACACTTTTGATAGCAATCCCCTTTCATCTTCAACTAGTAAATGCACAGATGAATTACTTCCCTACAAAAATGATTACCTCCTGTTTCTTTTCCTGGCTTTCATGGAGTTTGAATTAACCTCACATGATTCCTTTTGTCAGATTTCTATGAGTTTAAATTTGTCTTTTTCAAATAAATTTATTTTTCTTGTTTTATATAATACATATCTATAAGAGAAAATGTAAGAAACCCAGAAAAATTGAATGGGAGAAATAAATTATGCATTGCCCAACTAAAACCATTCCTCGTTACAGTTGGGTGTACAGCATACCTATTTTTGCATGTGTGTTTGTGCACATTTAATTTTCTACTTTGTTGTGTTTTAAGTGAATTATACAAAATAGCCAAGCTAATAATTCTGATTTTAAATATAGATTTGGAAAATAAATAAATAAATATAGATTTGGTTATGATAGTTAAAACATGGTCTTTGTAGAAAATAGATAGAAATGTATAAAATTAGGGGCGCCTGGGTGGCTCAGTCGTTAAGCGTCTGCCTTCAGCTCAGGTCATGATCCCAGGATCCTGGGATCGAGCCCTGCATCGGGCTCCCTGCTTGGCAGGAAGCCTGCTTCTCCCTCTCCCACTCCCCCTGCTTGTGTTCCCTCTCTCGCTGTATCTCTCTCTGTCAAATAAATAAATAAAAATCTTAAAAAGAAATGTATAAAATTATTGTAAGCTACCCAGAGGAAAGCATATTAATAATTCTATATAATGAGTTACATAAAAGAATGTGATAAATATTTTGATTTCTAAAGAGCATGAATATATACAATATAATATATAAAATATTATGCTGAGTCGGCTAAGTATTTTTTTAATTTGGTTTCTTTTTAATATTTTTCAATGGAGAAGATGGACAGATACCTAATGGCAATCGATGTTGGTCATCAAATGATTCTTTATACATTCTTCCAACTATTACTTGTCAAAATTCCTTTCCAAAATATATTGACAAATCAGTGTCTGTATAGTAAGATTTTAAATGGTGAGACAAGAATAAAAGTTCATGGAACAGTTTAAAAAGTGTTATAAAATCAATTCTTTTTCTTTTCTGTTTTCCCTCAAACATCCTCCCCCTACAAATGCAGGTAAGACCTCAAACTGTGTTCTTATTTGTAATGTGTCATTCGATGGCCATGTGGCTACACAGCATGAGGTAGCTATGATGAACCATGATGAAAAACGACAGGTGCAAAATGAGAAAAGTTTGCACACAACAACCTCAGCTTTATGAAGGCTTCAGGTTTACCCACCATTGGAGAACCTTGATCTGCTGTGGCTCAAAACAAGGAAGGGAGTCCACCTGTTTTGCCTGAAGCAATAATTAAGATCAAACAAAACATGCTTTCCAACAGTAAGACATGACAAGTAGGAGAGGAAAAGGCTTTTCCAGCAATGGCAATAGAAGTCACTTTCTCCAAAAAGAGTCTAGGTTATTATCAAGTAAACACTGTGGGGATAACCCAGCGGCAAATCAGATTAAAGAAAAGCAGAATAAGCAGGTGGTAGAACAATATTTGCATTTCCACAGAATAAATAATTTTAAACATTCAGGCAAAATGAAAGGACAGAGAACTCATTAGTTTGAGATATTTCCTGTGGCCATATCTCCACATTTTCTATGGCACCTCACTGAGCTTCAGGAGAAGTCTGAACTGGAGTCCATTTGTTAAATCATAACTATAAACATCTGACAGGTTAGCTAGTTGTAATGGGTTAATATTTTTTCTTAAATATGACATGTATACATATGTATATATGTATACATGTGTATATATGTGTATATATGTATGTATGTATGTGTATATATATTATATATGTATACATATATATGTATACACACACGGTTGTAAAATACCTATAATCACATTATGCAATTGAGATGAAAGAGGCGCTTATATAAAGGATACTTCAGCTGCATCTGTTGGATATGAGATTAGAAAGCTGACCTAGAGACTGGCAGGCACAATGAATGATTTCACTCCACCCCTCCCGCCAAGTGAAAATGTATTTATAATGATCAATCCGTATCCTCTCCCTAATGAATCTTGTTTTTGTCAGGGCCAGAGAAGTATGGATGGCAGTATTCTGTAAGATGGAGCAAACTGCCTCATAAAGGAATCAAGCTCAAAACCCTATGCTTCTACAGATTCTAAACAACTATGATAATTGGACCTAAAAAATAATAGGTGCCTGTGCACACAGATAACAACGATGACAAATAACAGCATAATCTTACTGAGTTCAAGCCGAACCTAAAATCTGACGGCTTCAAACTCCAACATTGAAAAATAAATCCCCAATGCAAAACAATCATGACACTCTTCCTCTCTCCTGGAAAATGGAAATCAAAATATCATAAATGAAGTATGCCTATTGTCTATTCATATTAATTATAATGGTAAATTAACACTTCCTAAAATTTTAATTTGAATTTTAATAAATACAGTTTAGTATAATTTGAAAATATGGAAATAAAAATATTCTTTCAAATTTCAATGCAAGCAAGAAGACGTTTTGAGTATTTGGAAGATATTTCTTTTCAATATTTTTTACATGAACATGAATTACAATGAGTAAAGCACTCATAAGAGTTTCTGGTATATCACAAAAACTCTGCAAGAATTTATGTAAAAATTAATGAAAAAGTTTGCACACCACAACCTCAGCTTTATGAAGGCTTCTGGTTTACCCATTAGCAAAGAACCTTGACCTGCTCTGGCTCAAAACAGGAGAGTCCACCTGTTTTTATCTATATTTACAATCTTGAGGTACATATAGTGTTGTGTCATGTACTTTTTTTTAAAAATTAACATCTGGTTATAATCATTTTTATGGAAAAGACAAAAGGACAACATATAACATGTACACATACAAAAGGGTATAGAATGAAAAATTAGCTTCACTCTAAGATTTTCAATCTCACTTAAGAGACATAAATACTAACATATTTTCTTGTATACCCTTCCACACATATCCCTTATATACCTTACACATATATTCATATGAATGTATACCTTACATATATATTCATATGTATGTATACATGTTTATGCATGACTAGACTAATTTTTCATTAAAAATCTGTATATTATAACCAATGTATTTTTACAAACCAGTGTGTTTTGGAAGTGTATCATATATGTATGTATGTATATATATTCATATTTGAATGAATAAAACTCTCACCTAAGTAGGAACAAAAGAAGTAAATTCTTACTCTGATAGGCATCTTTAAAAGAAAAAAAAAAATACCTATATCTAACTCTACTTACAGGTCAAATACTGAATTATCCTCTCCTGAACTCAAAAACAAAACCTGAATATTCACTATCACTACTTCAATTCAATTAGAGGAACTACATAATAAAACAAGAAAAAGAAAAGCATGCAAATTGGAACCCAAAGAGTAAAGGTGTCAATATTATAAGATGACATAATTGTATACACAGAAAATCCAAAATTCTTTACAGAAAAGTTACAAGTATAAGGGCGCCTGGGTGAGTCAGTCCATTAAGCGTCTGCCTTCAGCTCAGGTCATGGTCCCAGGGTCCTGGGACCGAGTCCTGCGTCGGGCTCCCTGCTCAGCGGGGTGTCTGTTTCTCCCTCTGACCCTCCGCCCCTCTCATGCTCTCTCTCTCTAATAAATAAATGAAATCTTTAAGAAAAAAAGAAAAGCTATAAGTTTGGATGAGTAAATTTAGCAAAATTCTTGGATACAAGTTTGCTGTATACAAATGAACTGAATCCTCTATGTAGTTAGCAGACTTTCTTTAAAGGACAAGACAGTTAATATTTTAGCCTTTGCGGGCAACATGGTCTACTCGATTCTGTCCTTGTAGCATTCCTTTGGTTTGTTCCACACTAGAAGATGCTATAAGCCTCTGCTGCTCGTAACTTGTGCTGTTGTGTCCACAGTATATGATATGCCAGTACTCTCTGTACTGTGGTACTGGGTCCCATTCACTTAGTTCTCATCAGTCCCGTCTCTACCTATTTTGATATTCAATCAGATTTGTTTGTCTTACGATAAAATCCTACCTACAACATATTTTTAGATATCCATGAATATTTCTGGTCAATTGATAATAACTTTACCCATCTGCTGGTGATAATTCAGTATGGTTTTTTTTCCCCCTTGGTTTCATGCACATTTACTTCATTGGATATCAGGGATTTTAAGCAAGTGGGATCTGTCATTTTGAAACCAGTAGTCTGGCCATCAATTACTCATCCAGAAAAACACTTCTGTTTATCTAAAGGGAAACATGGTAAGCCTCATTATCCAAGCTTCTGCCTGATGTTACAAGCACATTTTGAGAAATTGATCTAATGATTTCTACACTGAACAGGAATATCAACCCAGTTTTAAATACCAACAACCGCTTGTTCTCAATGCTGCTTAACATGTGGAGGAAATTGACTGCAGGGGGTACAATCAGCTAATACTTTATTTGCAATACTCCATGACCCTGAAACACTAGCTCTTTCACATGCATATATTTTAGTGCACAGTCATCTCGGGGAAGAAATTAGATCATACAGAGCAGGTTTGTCCTAATTTCTGTCTTTATGTACCATTTGACTTCATAAGAAAACATCACCAGAAACTATCCTAAGCATGCTAATAAACTCAAAGTTCCATCTTCTTTAAAAGGATGATATTAAAAGAGTAATGGAAACCCATTCTGTTAATAGGAAATAAGGGGAATTTTGGTCACCAGCAAAGGCATATAAGATATGGCCCAATAAATCATTGACAACTATATTAACAGTAACAACTCTACCCAGTAAGTTGAACACAGAAATGTTTATATTTTTATCCCTCATAAAATGCAGGGCTAAATGCTTACATTTCCAGTCACAGATAAACTGGGATGCATTCACTGGGCTTGCCTGACCCTCTAGTCCCTGCATCATTTTTTTTTCCTCAAAGCTGAATCTACTCAATCTCAATGGTAAATTCAATGTCTCTAAATTTCCAGGGTTAATGCTCACTGGAGACAGGAAGAAGGAAAGGGGCTGTGACCTATTACTCTGTGACATTTCCTTCCCATCCTTTGAAACTCTCCAGAAAGAATATTTTTGCATAGTTCTTAAGATATAGTGTCTATTAGTTTCCTCCATCGTGTTCAATGTTTATTGTCCTAGTGTTAAAATCCATATTCTGCTTCCTTTCATGGTCTCTGATGAGCCTGAATCTAGGATCTTGTCTTCCTCTTGACAGTCTGATCTCCAAGGAGCTTTTCTTGTCAGATCTATCCAAGGCTTTTGTTATATTCTGGGTCAGACTACAGCTCTTCTAGACTTTGAAATCTGGCCTCACTTTCCTAATAAAAAAATGTCTAATGTCAGTCGCAGCCTTCAAAATAGGTATTATATAATGGTGTCTTAACTTATAATAAATCAATGTCTTAGCCTAGAAAAGTAAATTACATCTTATAAACATCTTCATGGTGATAATCTAAATATGTATCATGTAAATGTTAACAAAAATCATTTTTAAAAACAGACTTCTACTAAACATACTCTAATTATACAGTCCAGCAATCACACCCCTTCGTATTTACCCAAAAGAGTTGAAAACATATGTCGGCACAAATAGCTGCACACAGATGTTTACAGCAGCTTTATTCATAATTGCCCAACTTGGAAGCAACCAAGACATCGTTCAGTAGGTGGATGGGTAAATAAACTGTGGTACATCTAGACAATGGAATATTGTTTGGTGTTAAAAAGAAATGAGCTATCCAAGCCATGAAAAGGTATGGAGGAATCTTAAATGCATATTACTAAGAGAAAGAAGCCAATCTGGAACCAAAAATGCTGTTTGATTCCAACTATATGACATTCTAGAAAAGGCAGAATAATGGAGACATTTTGAAAAAGATTAGTATTTGCCAGGGCTTAAAGGGGAGGAGGAATGAATAGGCAGAGCATAGAGGATTTTTAGGGCAGTGAAAATATATGGTGGATACATGCCATTATGAATTTGTTCAACCCCATCAAACCAACACCAAATCAACACCAGGAGTGAAACCTAAAGTAAACTATGGATTTCGGATGATGTGTCAGTGTAGGTTCATCAGCTGTAACAAATGTACTACTCTGGCAGAAGATGTTGATAATGGCTATGCGTGTGTGGGGGCGGAGGGTATGTGAGAAATCTCTTTACCTTCTGCTCAATTTTGCTGTGGATCCTAAAACTGCTTTAAAAAAATAAAGTGTGTTTAAAAAAACCTGACTCTTAACTGTGGCATAATCCACCCTTTCTCCTGATATAAAAACCATAGCATCATTCATAAATTCTCTTTTTCATCCCACCAGCGTGTAATATTACTTAAAATGTTATATAATAGCTTTCATTAGTAACGATCTGAGAGAAAGCCATTTTACATGATCAGAAACTGAATTATTAAGTAATATTTAGAAATTTAATTTCAATATTTGAAGGTATGTCTAGTAACTCAAGTAATAATAACATATTTCTAATTGCCGATTCTACAAAAAAAAATATTTTATTAAGTAAAACATACTTCCTTTCACCTGTCTCCATCAGATGTTTGAATTTCAATTGATGATTCTAAGATAGTTTAAAATGTTTATAAATTTCCTCTTCATATTTTAGTCTTCTTCATATTATTGATTGGTATGCATCTTTCACCTTTTTGAGTAGATAACCATAAAATTTAGTTACTTCTGACATGAATAATAAGGAATTCTTGAATTTCTAGGGCCTGGAAAAATAAGCCTGTTTTGCAGTATATAACCTTCCCAACACAATAGAGTTTTCTGAGTCTGGCACAAAGTGATGATTTAGCTTTTAGAGCAGCAGTTTAAAGGTATTTTTAAAAATAAGAGATACCATAACAAAGACTGTTATTATGTAGTTTAAGTATTGATTTAATTAAGCATAATAATTTTATCAACTATATTTTTATTTAATTATATAGTAGTTACTTAGTACTTATTTAGCTATGTTAATCATATTATACAACATAATTATGTAATTAACTTAATTAGTATCTGGTTATCATGGTCATCACTAAGTGTCAGCAGAAATGGCCACAGTTAAACACATTGTCCTAGGTCATAAGTAACTATAAACATAATCGGTAATATATTTGCAGAGGCTTGAAGCGTTGGTGAGAACTATTCTATCTCAAGGTTAGTCTGTATTTATCCCAAAGTCTTCATAAACTGTACACCTCAGTGATAGTTCAGACTTAACCTCAAGTTGGCACAATGGCTGGAAACCTTGTAAATGTAAAAGTTGTTCACTGGATATTAAGTGGAAAATATTCTTTTAAGTAGGAGATCATCCAGTGTCTGTCTGTACCTGGATGATAACAAATCTACCTACCTCCCCTCACACTTAAGTTATTTTATTGATCTCTACAATAGAGTTTTAGAGTTTCCTCTACAGTTGCAATTATTTTCATCTTTTTAATCCATTAATTCCTGCTTTTCTGTAATTTATCAATACCCCCTTTAGATTATGTCTTACTGCTTTTAGGTATTTGATTAAATTATTTAAATTTTATTTTCAATCATTCTTTATAATAATCACAATATTTATAGCTATAGGAGATTTTTCCAAGTAAAGATTTGCTTACATTTCATGTATTTTAATAATTTTATTTACTTTTCCTAAATTTTTTTCTAGTGGTATTTTTTTCCATTTACAGCCGCAAAACTATTGAGGAAGAAACATTTAAAATAAAGCTAAAAGTGTTTGGGCTTTTCTTTCTTGGTCTTATTAAATCAATATTAGTTGGATTAAAAAATTAAATATGGTTGTATTATGTTCAGAGAATGCATACAAATTTTACCTTTTAGAATCAATTAAAGTTTTATTTATAACATAAGATATTAATTTTCTAGATCACCAAAGGAATTTACTGTGATGGAAAATAGTTTATTTCAATCATTCTCAACCCATCTTTATGGATCAATTACTAATACAACAATAAGCTTGTAGAAAAGGAAATGGTGCATGTATATTAGTTTTAACGTAGAAAGAAAAAAGTAGAAACCCTCTCTTCTATCCTAATTTACTGATACACAGTATACTGACAAGATCATGGCATTCTACCTCAAGCTGGATATGAGAGATGAAATAGGAGAGATATCTTTACACCGTGATTTGATCACAATTGGGTTCCTTATTATGTGACTTGTCTACAGGGAGAAAGTTTAAGTAGGATTTCATTCTCCAAACAAGCAAGGAATCACAGCAAAGTAGAACCACACCAAATTTACATTTTATCGATCTCAGTCTACTTTGCCTACAATCATCATCAGAATAGGGCTCTCTGCTCATCCATGAATGAAGAGCCCTCATTCATCTTCCCAAGGTTGTACATCAAAAGTAGGTTTTTAATTCCAACTAACTTACACATTAGGAGATAATCAGGGGTTAGTTATTATTAGATCAAATACTCTTATCTCTCATTGGGGTACAACATGGCAGTGACCTTTTAGTAGTCAGGCTATCAGTGAAGAATCAAAGATGAATTAATAGTTATAATCACAAGAAAATTCTTAAGATATGACATAGCATTTAGCATTTGTATATGTTTTTAGTTGTATGGAATGAACCTCTCAGCTTACTTGGCAGTGATGCTGAAAAACTAAGTACTTTGGAATGATTTTTATATGACTTTTTAAGGCCCACCTCCAGAAAGAATTCTAGTTGTTCAATACTCGTATTTCTTTTTTAATTTTATTTTATTATGTTATGTTAATCACCATACATTACATCATTAGTTTTTGATGTAGTGATCCATGATTCATTGTTTCCGTATAACACCCAGTGCTCCATTCAATACGTGCCCTCTTTAATACCCATCACCAGGCTAACCCCTCCCCCCACCCCCTCCCCTCTAGAACCCTCAGTTCGTTTCTCAGAGTCCATAGTCTCTCATGGTTCGTCTCCCCCTCCGATTTCCCCCCCTTCATTTTTCCCTTCCTATTATCTTCTTTTGTTTTTTTAAACATATAATGTATTATTTGTTTCAGAGGTACAGGTCTGTGATTCAACAGTCTTACACAATTCACAGCGCTCACCATAGCACATACCATCCCCAATGTCTATCACCCAGCCACCCCATCCCACCCACCCTCCACCACTCCAGTACTCATATTTCTTACCAATATGCACACTAGGCAATCTGTAATGGATGTGTCTTTAACATGAATTCTACTATGAGACTGAGAAGAAATCAAAATAATTTGGTCTACAGCGACTAACCTGCTTCATCACTTCCCTAACAGATTTGTTTATGAAGTTCTTCCTTCAGTAGTTCAAAACTTTTACTGTCATGGAACTCTGGCAGTTTTAGTTAAACAGAGACACACAATTCAAAACTGTGGACCCAAGGCTCGATTCTTTAATGTGTTATTGTTATGCTTCATTTGTATCTTTTTCCCCACAAATTTCTCACTGAAAAAAACAATGACAAACTCATCAAAATCTCATAACATGCATGGCTTTTCCACTCATTAACCCATCTAACTGAATATAAATGACTGTACCTAAGGCATACATAAGTTGGGCATCAGATAAATTACACCCCAGCACAAATAGAAAGGAGTAAAATGTTGTTTCTCTCCACATAAAATGGAAAACATCATGCCAATGATAACACAGGTAACAAATAATAATGATATTTCATGACTGCTGAAATAAGGTATTAGGCTGCTTTTTTTCTTTAGTCACTTCGCTTAGAAAAGTGTAGTTTATATATGTTTAAGTCTTAAAATTAGATGACTGAGAAGGAACACTTGTAAGTAGAGGGTGGGAAGTCAAGCACTATTTCTTTCCTCCTTTCCTCCTTCCCTTTTTCCTTCTATCCTTCCTTCTTAATTCTTTTTCATAAACCCTCTGTTCAAAACCAATGAGGGGCTGGAACTTGTAAGAAAGCTTAATAGAGATATATTATTCTATGGCAAAAACAGCAATAAGAAGGCACATACACTTTACTCTTCAATGTTTTTGCAATCTGCTGAGGAGAAAGATATATAAGTTAAAATATTACATTATAGTGGGATAATATAGCAAAAGAAAACTCTTCAAGCTGAAGTCTCACTACAGAAAAAAAAGAATAAACTTATTGAGGGGCTTAAGGGAGTTTTCAAAGACTGATATTTCATCATGCTTTGGAGGGGAAAATAGACGTTTTCCTGGTTGACAAGCATAGCAAAGAATACTCAGGCAGAGGAAACAGAGGTAAGATACTAAGTAAGAGTCAGTTCCTTTCAGGGAAGTCTGTGTCAGTGCATCAAAAACTTGGCTGGTTTTTATCTTTAAAATTAGAAACATCTGGAGATCTTTGGAGGGTGGGAGGAGAGAAAGAAATACATGTCATTTCTCTACTCCAGGCTTAAAAAATCAGAATCTCTATTTTGGGGGGAAAGTGGGGATAGGGTGTAGAGATCTGTGTTTAAACTAATTTCTAAAATGATCATGGTAATGATAGACATTTATAAACTATTGCTCTAAACTAAAGAACTCAGTATCTCTAGAATACAATATATGTAAGTGGGCGTGTGGGGAGGGGCAAGAGTAGGGATAGGTAGGAGAGCAAGAAACATCTATAAATGTTTTTGTCAAATTCTCATGGCCATTCTGGGATAGATTACCATTTTTGGCCACCTATGACATGAAAAGTTGGCAGTTTTAGAGTCACTAAATGATTTCCACTATGAGATCAGTTAGGAAGGACACTAATTGAAAAAGAAATTGGATACAGAGTTTGATATCATTGGTTTTATGCTTGGGGACTTTGAGGTGTCAATAGTATACATAGGCAGAAACATTAAATAAACCTATCAACATGCATGCTAGGAGCTCAAGAAAGAATGCTAGGTGGCATATAAAGGTTTGGTTTCTTTCAGATATACCTTTAAAATGTATCTAGAATTGGAGATACTGTCACTACTTCTACTTTAACATCTCAGTCCAAGCACTGCTATTTCTTGTTTTGACTATTTTAATAATTTTTTATTGGGTTACCTGCTTTGACACTTACAAACCTATATTCTAAACTCCATAAAGCCACCAGGGGAATTCTTATATTTCAACTTACTGTAAAATCCAGAGTTTTAACATAGCCTAACAGTCCCTAAATAATTTCTCCCTCATCTCTTACTAGTCTCCAAATATTTACATCTCCACGACTCCATTGTCCTGCCTTCTATGCCTGCACATCCAATGCATGGTTCCCCATCAAGGATCTTACACATAGTATCTTCCAGGCCATTCATTTACCTCTTTTAGGTCATTAGTAAAATGTTACTTTATCGTACAAATCTTCTCTGACCACCTTATAAAAAGATATCACACTCTTTGCCAGTCTTTACCATCTAAATCTGCCTTATTTCTCTTTCTAATTCTTTCCTCACCTGATGTTTACTTTTTTTTTTTGTTTGTCTTCCCTCCTTAAATTTAACATCCATTTATAGGCAGGGGATTTTTTGCTGTCATACATTGTTGTATCTCTAGAGCCTAGAATAATGCCCAGCACATAGTAGATATTTGGTATATAAAATAAGCAAATGAAGCAAATACCAGTAGTTTACAGATGAGAATAGAGGGTATGGATGAAAACACTCAGTGATTTGGATGAATGAGAAGAAAATAGATGCATTGAAGAGAACTTTGAAAAGTTGGCTGAAGAAGAGATGTACATAGCAAAGGTTGACGCTGGACAGTCACAGGGGCCAGAGGGAAACCAGGGGGAAACTGGGTCAGAGAAAACAGAGGAGAGAAAAAGAGAGCATTTGAAGGGGATGATCAGAAGAGCCTAATGCTATGGAAACCTCACAAAATTTCAGAGTGTACTGGGGGTCATTAGTGAATAGGTGGTACTTTATCTGGGAGGAGTAAGGACAGTTAGTTCATTTGGCTGAAAAGTACAAAGTCTTTCTGAACATTCTTTTACATGGCTTTAGAACCCACAACCAGGAAAAGTGTATAAAGCTACAAATGATGACATGCAAAGAGACTTATATAAACCACAGAGAGGAGGGGAGGGGAGGAAGGAGATGTGAAAAAGAGAAACAAAGCAATGATAAGTCACCAACTAAGGGAAAAGGAAATGCATTGATATTAAAACTAAAAATAAAATTCTTGTCTTAATATTTACTAACTTTGTGATATTTTATCTGTGCTGCTGCTTCTTAAACCATAGTTTTATTTACTTATCTTTTCATTCATTGATTCATTTTAATAAAATGTAGGTAATACCATTCTCTCAAGGCTGTTTTGAGAAGTAGATATCTCAAGTACCTAACACCATGCAATAAATATATAACATATGATAAAGTGTTTTTTTAAAAGAGAAAATAGAGAAAGAGTAGTTTCTATACAAGAACACACAAAAGAGAGGTCTCAGAGATACTAAAGAGGAAAACCAGAAAAGTGTTGACTTTGGAAATAGCAGAGCATGAGTCCAAGGAATAGGAAAAGGTCAATGAGGACTTAGAATTCTCTCATCTGAGCAAAGACCTTCTTATCTCTCATTTTAGCATCTCTTTGCATTTCTCTTCCAATTATTTTCCCCTGAACTCATTCAGCCATTAAATATATTTATTGAGCACCCACTATGTGCTTTCATCTCTGTCCTAATCACTTTGAAGATAGAAGTGAACAAAAGACACACGGCCCTGTCAAAGCATAATTTCTGGTGTAAGCTTAACAGAAGTCCCAACTGCATCAAACTTGCCACCCACCAGAAGCCACACAGAACATCTAGGCGAACAAGAAATTAACTTCCATTTTGTTCAAGCCATTATACAGTTTGGGGTGATTTTGTAAAAGCAAAATCAATGCAAGAGATAATTTACAAAATTATTACAAAATAATAATCAATGCAAGAGATAATTTACAAAAGTAAAATAAAAATGACCACCAAATAATTAAGCTCTTTGAACATTTGCATCTAAGAACGTATTTCAAGATCAAAGAAAAATGCAGTTGTTAGTTGTTTCACCATTTATAATCATGAAAAATGAAAGTAACCTAAATAAACAATAATAGAAGTCTAATTTAATAAATTAAGGAGAAATTACTAAATGTAATGGTTTGCAATAATAAATTAGTATTTCTAACAACATTAAAAAATTCAAGCCAATATGGGCAAGAGATTTTATAAAGCAAACCATTTAACCTCAAAATGCAAGGCAGAGGTGTAGCTCTGTTCAGAACTTGAAGTATCTTCATGAAGAAGAGGAATAAGTTTTTTCTATTTTGTTTGATAGGATAAATCCTGAATAAGTGGGTGGCATTACAAGACAATATCAAATAGAGTAAAACAGAAGTTTTGTATCAGGAAATGCTTAATCCAAAGCTAATTAATCATCACTAAGGGTATTATAGAGATGCTTCTTATGTTGGTTCTAATATTCTTTCTAAGATTCTAAAATTTTATGAAATGTATAACAGCAGTTGAGAAACTGCTAATTGGAAAAGCCTAAGATTTGCCTGCAATAATATTAGGCACAAATCATGTAAGATCTGAAGCTATTGTTATTCAATTTTTTTTAAAAAGAAAGTAGACTCACAGACTTTTTACTTCCTCTTAATTGAAGTCTATGACCACCAGAGACCATCACATTTAAGATGTACCTTTTTCAGGGCTATATCTTCCCAGAGGAGAAATAAGTAAGAAGGCATGGATGCTAACAGGGATATAAGACCTAGAGAATCTCTGGACATCTGTAGTAACAGGAAATAGAAAAATGCTAAATTCTTTGTCTCTCTAACTTTTCCTTCCTCCCTCCCTCCCTCCCTCTCTTCCTTCCCAGAATTCTTTAGGCACTAAATATTTGGCTTGAGAGAATACTCAAGTGGAACATGTATAAAATTTCAGATTCTTGCCCGAGGAATAAATGAGATACAACTCTTTTTAGATAATGGGTATCTTCAATTTAGGAATGTAACCTGAGTATGCCACGTAGCTTTTTGTTCAATTATATACATTTCTTAAAACATATAAATCATAAAAAATAGTAAAGAAAACTTAGGAACCTCTTAATATGTCAGTTATAGGACCTATCTTTTGTTGTCATAGTATCAGTTGCATTTATAATGCTTAGTGAGGCTTTTAAGATTTTGTCACTGCCTAATCAGTAAAAACAAGGAAAGTCACTCCTACTTCATTGGACAGTGGTCATTCTCTCTTTGACATTCCTCTGTTAAAAAGGCCCACTATCCATAAAGCCTGATGATTCACACTTTTGGAATATGCAACTGACACATAAGAAACTTTTTAAAAATTAAGTGAAATCTTGTAGAATCCAAAACATTAATCTTTTTCCTTTTCTGCTACTTAACCCATACCCATTTACTGGAGAGTTAAACCCTGAATCATGAGACTTACAAAATATAACTTAGGTTATATTTTTCCAACTAAGATATGGGTTCTAGCAAAAAGCAAGTTTGTTTTTATTCTTTGACCAATTAGAGGTCCACCAACATTTGTGAAGATCATTCTCTTTAACAAGTATTTTTTTAAAATATTTTATGTATTTTTTTGAGAGAGAGAGAGACAGCACATGCAGAGAGAGGGAGAGAGAGAATCTCAAGCAGACTCCATGCTGAGCATGGAGCCCGATGTTGGGCTTGATCCCAGGACCCTGAGATCATGACCTGAGCTGAAACCAAGAGTCAGATGCTTATCCAACTGCACCACCCCGGTGCCTCTCTTTAACAAGTATTTTGATGAGAAACACCAGAACAGAAAACACGAAACATATGCCTAACTTTCTTATCCCACTAGACTCAATTCTGAAATGTGTTTTGGATGTACTGTTTCCTCACTTGGAATCAAGATGGAGAATTTGAGTCTTAAAAGAAGAGCTGTGTCAATAAATTGTTGCCTTGTCATTTCACACCACTGAATAATGCAAATGAGCATAAAGTGTCTATGTGGTTTTTTTGGTGAAAGAAATAAAAATCACATTGAATAATGGAGAAAAGAATGATTTTTTTCCCACAGGTTTCTCTGTCCAACCTGTTTGAGGCCACTGATACCCACTGTGGTTTTCATCTCTGTGTTCTTTTTGTGTGTGACATCAATATGTCACTTCTCTCCCTACAGCAATGTCCATGCATTGAGAAGATTCAAATCATATTCTATGAATGATTTGTTTCCTATTAATTTTGAATAGGATACAATTGAACAGGATACCAAAAGATGATTTTTATGAAGTAAATATAAACAAGCTACATTCATTTGCTTTATTTTACACTTTTCTTCATTTCTAGACATATATATGCTACATAAGCCCTCTTCACAACCACTTCTCTCTCTCTCTCTTCCACACACACACACACATACACACACACTCACCAACATTAACACTTGTTATTATTTTCTTCAGGGTAGTAGTATTACCTATTTGGAGATGGATGTGGGAGGAAAAAGACCAGAGAAAATTTAAAAAGTTTATTTTGTTTAGGAAGAATGTTCTCTCAGTATAAAAACTCAAAATATTCCAGGTAACTGCTGTTTTAGTTTAAAACACTTCCCATTAGCACTCCTTGAAGTTGTGGAATTTTGTTTCCCACTGACATGAAAACTTGCAAGTTATGTCTATTGACACCAACAGATACAAGGTTTTAAGGAATGGCTTTCAAGTAGAACTTACATCAACTTGAAGGACTTTATTTTCCAGTGTTTAAGTATGCCCCAAAATTTTAAGTAATAAATTGAACTGAGATTTAAAAAATAATAGCTTTTTGCACACGCACACAAAATCGAAATGTCCCTTTAATTTTCTTTGTGGGAACTCAAGACAATGATATAGTGTGACATTGTTAAGATTACTACTTTGACTAATGTCTAGTAAGGCAAAGGGAGTTATACATTAGAACAGGTATATATACACCAATTTCAAAGAAGAATATTAGGAAGAGGAAACCTAAAAAATCAAAAAGGAAAAGAAAAAATCATCGTATTAAACATAAACACTGCTTGTTAATAATTGTGGTACTCTACAATGCATGTACACTGGCTAATGTAAGAGTGTATTTCATAAGTAGATTTAACAGCATATCATAAAAAAATTCGTTAAAGTAATGATGAAGGAGGACAAGGTAATGTATCCTAAGGGAGTAGACAGTACATATTTTTGAAGGCCTAGCATTTGCATGGCATCGTGTTTTAAATTGTAAGGATATAAAAAATTACCATCACTTTATTTTCTTCATCCTTTTTTCCTCCCCCTCAGTTTGCTTTTGTTTCTTCTTTCTTTCCTTCTTTACATTTCTTATAATGTAAAGTCCAAGAAGATAAAAATTAAATATTCATATTAAGTATTAAAGACTCGTATTATCAGTACTAAGAGTATATATTTATGTCTGAGGTCTCCAGAAGCCAAAGGGCAAAGAAAAAAAAACATATTTAGTTACAGGTCTTTAAGTTTTAAGATTGGTTTTTGCCTATTTCTCAAAGGAATCAAAACATTTCTGAAATTCTGATTTTTTTTTATTTCACTCTTTAACTCCAGAATTCCTTTTTGGAATTCAGTTAATACATTGTTTGTACATTATTTATACATTATTTTCCTGTTTCCCTTTAGTGTTTGCACATGGCTTCCTTTAGGTTTTTATGTATACTTAAGCCAGTTTATTGAAAGTCTCTGTCTATGAAGTTCAAAGACTAGACTTCCTCAATTATGGTTTTTGTCAACTTAGTTTTTTTCTTTGAATGGCCTGTATTTCCTGTTTCTTTTATGCTTTTGTGGGGGTTTTTTTGTTGCAAATTGGACATTTGAATAATATAATATGTGATAATTCTTGAAACCAAATTCTCACCTCTCCCAGGGTTTCTTGTTCTTGATTTTTAAAGGCTACAATCATTCCTTTTTTTTTTTTTTTTACAGTATCTTTTCAAACTATTTCTGAAAAAAACTATATTCCTTGTTGTGTGTGGTCATGGAAGCTCTTATTCCTAGAGATCATGATCACGCAGTGTTTTGACAGAGACTTCCTTGAATGCTTGGAGTTTGAGCCAGTGGTGAAGCTGAAGTGGTGAGGATTCTCTCATGTATTTTTCTGAGCATTCGTCCTGGGCTAGGCATGCATATGGTTCTCTAAACTCCCCAGTATACAAAGGCACTTTGAAATTTCCTAATTTCCCAAAGAATCTCTCTCCGCTGCTTTTCCTCCCATGTTTTAAGTGGTCTCTTTTTTGTCTCAAATGTAATCCTTCACCCTAGGTAGCTGCAACTTTTTTGTACACCTTACCATGCTTACCACATGTCCACCTGGAATGGGTTCTGAGTTAGGTGAAACAGATGAGCACATGGTGTCAGTGCTTTTGACAGCACCAAGATGAATGGGAATAGGCAACCATAATGATTTGTGAATGAGGTCTGCTCTGCTTCCTCTAGAACCAATGATCAGGACCCCATACTGGTAACATGGGCTGCTATCTTCAAGACTGCCCCTGAACCTGGGAGGATATAAGTCAAGGGCTACTAAAAGTTATAAAGGTTTGCTACCAATTTTAAGTTGTCCTTTTCTTAGTAAGTGTTTGTTTGGTTTCTATAAAACTTTGACTATTTTTCAGAGTTCTGAAAAGGTTGGTTCTTACTGAATGGACTGACTGTTGAAATCCTACACCCTCCACCCCTACCCCACTTCAATGATATTAGGAGATGGGGCTTCTGCAGGGTAATTAGGATTAGATGAGGCTGTGGGGATGCAGCCATCATGAATGGGAGTAGAGCTCTTATAAGAGTCAGGAAAGAGCTTGCTTACCTTCTCTGCTCCCTTCTATGTGAGAATATAACAAGTCAGCTATCTACAACCAGGGAGAGGGCCCTCATGCTTTGACATCAGACTTCCAGCCTCCAGAACTGTGAGAAATAAATTTCTGTTGTTTATAAAGCAAGCAATTTGTGGTACTTTGTTACAGAAGCCCCAACCGATGAATACAGATACTTTTTCTTGTTCTTCAATGTTTCTGTGAGAGGGACCTTGTTTGGAGCAGCCTACTCTCCATTTTGCTGGTGTTGAAAAAATATAAATGAGAAAATGTCTTCAGTTAGCAGAGTTGTCTATTTATGAAGCAATGTTCAATAATAGGACTACTATTTTGTTTTGTTTTGCTTTTAATTTTATAAGAAGATAGAACAAAAGTAGATATTAGGTGGATAAATTAACAGCAAATAAAAAAGACTAATAATACAGAAAAAAGATCTCAATGCACAAGTTACTAGCCAATATGATGTTAATCAGTTACTAATGGGGAACATATTTAAAGAGAAATAACACTACCTACTTAGAATTTTTAAATATTCAAATGATTCTTAGAATTTGTAGGATTGAAAATTTGAGAACAATTTAGTATATATCACTAAGTAACTAAGAAACCAAAGCTAATGCACTGGCTCTCTTACTTTTGCATGTACAAAAGCACTAATGAGTTGACATTAAATATTTAATAATTTCCTCCTCCTCTCTCTCTCTTATTTTTCCTTCTCTCTCTCTCCCTTTCTTCTTACACTTGCAGTCTATTTATCTACCCACCCCTATCTATCATGGCATCAAATCTTTACAGTTGGCCAACAATGATTAAATTTCTCTTAAAGAAACAGATTGTAAGAATTCACCAGATGTTAGATATTTGAACTGCAAAATCCCTGTTCCACATAGGCTCACAGTTTCTAAGGAGTACACAAATAATTGTAACATATTACATTATACAAATAAGATATAAAATTGTGCCTATTGATTGTCCATATTTGAAAAGTGACCAAAACTATTTGTTGATATTAATTTTATTGACCTCTGCTTAGTATGTAAAAGGACATAAATGACTGCATAAACACTGCCAATTGCTTATGCCCTATATATGTGTGAGCAAAACAATGTTTTAACAATTGTTTGTATGCATATCACTTAGCTATTGTTTCATAACAAATCATCTTATATTTCAGGGGTCAGTCGGGTGGTTCATATGTGGGCTGTTTCATCTCAACCAATCTTGAACATGATTCTACAGTCAACTGGATGGTCACCTGGGCACTGGCTGATTTAGAATGGTCTTACCACCTGTTTGGTGGCTGGTTGACTGTTCATCTGAGTATTAGGAATGATTGGGCCAATTTCTCCCATTATTCATCAGACTAGTCTGGGCTACCTTATAAGGTTGTTGCAAGACTCTAAAAAACGTGTTAAAGCAAGCGTTTTTGAAGATTAAGTTCAGAACAGGAACACCATAAAATCTTCTGAAATCCACTGGTGGAGGTAAATAATAAGGCTAGCCCATATTCAAGAGCTGTGAAAATAAATTCTATCTATACCATTAGTAGGGGTATAGATACAGAGCCAGGAAAAACATTGCAATCTTTTTAAAAATCAATATAACTACAATATAGTTTGTGCTTATTTGTATTTGGAAAGCTTTGTAGATCTAATATATATATCACACATATATATTACACACATATATGTTATATGTTATATATATGTATATGATATATATATGTGTGTGTATATATATGTAATGTTGAAGATACTGATTTGGGTTCACCATCTAGTGTTTTCTAAGGTAAGAATATTGCCCTTTGTTATAAGGGTTATTACATTAAAAGTCTTTAATTCCACTGTGCATTCTAGTCTTTTCCTATACAGAAAAGCATACTGTATTACAGTAGACACTTGACACTTTCTGGGAGGCATATGAGCACTTTGCCAATCTCTAAATTAGTAAGCATCAGAATAGCACATAAAAAAACACAAAAGTGACTTTTGCACTGTAGCGTACCATTTCTAATGTACACAGTTCATAAGAAAAGGTTACTCTTTATTATTCCACACTTAAATTTATCAAAAATGTACATATAACACTAGGATTAAAATGAGTCATAAGAATTAGCAAAATTATATTGGCATCAGATAACCCCATCATCTTAAATTAAGCTTTAAGGTCACCAGGATTATGTTAAAAGATAAAGAATTTCTCCCAGCTTTAATGATCACCACCCTTAGGTCCTGTCACAATTGGAGCAGTCAGTGAGAAGGAAATTAAACAGAATACTTCTTTATATATCTTTGAATCTTTTTTATATCTTTGACAAAGATGACAAGTTCAGAGTTGGATGAGTAGAAGGTGGAGGGACACTGGGAAGTGTGTGTGTGTGTGTGTGTGTGTGTCTGTGTGTCTGTGCGGTGGGGGGGGGGGTCTTCTTCATCTTAAGCCAAATGAGAGGAGTTTCAAGGAATCTTATTGGAAATATCTATTTCCTGGAGTTTTACAAAATTAAAAAAAAATAAAAACAACGTAGATGGGGAAAGAGAGTAGTGAGAAGGTCAAACATCCCACTGTGGATTTCTAAACCTGAAACAAAACTGAAATAGGATAGGGAAGAAGCAAAAGAAAAAAAAAAGAAAAGAAATTGAGAATTGTGATTATTTTACTGAAATTGATACCTTAATTTCTTAAATGAGACTGTTCTTTTGACTAAAATAACATATGACTCATGGAATGTGCTTGCATCTTATAAAGGTGGGGAATAACTAACATTGACAGAGGATTTGAAGAAAATATGGAAAGAAAGAAAACCAAGGTTGCTTCATATTTTTATCCTATGAAGTACAGTTCATTTAATAAAAATGGTAATTTTTTAACATTGACACATAACATGTTTTTTCCCCTTTCTTGTCACTTTTCATACTAAAATTAAGAGTCAGGTTCTGTTATGAACTGAATTATATCCCCCAAAGTTAGTAAATTGAAGCCCTAATCCCAAATGTGACTATATCTGGAGATGGGGTTTTTAAGGAGGTAATTAAGGTAAATGAGATGATAAGGGTGGAGCCTTAATCTGATGGGAGCAGTGTCCTTTTAAGAGGAAAAAACACCAGAGATCTCTTTCTCTGTAAGTGCAATATTTCAGTTGATGAAACAGACATTATGTCAGCTAACTCCCTCTACGTAAACTCGTTCTATACAAAAGTATAAATATGCAAGTGATTTAATTTAATACTTTGGGTAAAAACGGCAGACAGAAACAGAGTAAGAGCACTATGTAGCCAGTTGTTGAGTAACTTCATGGACATTTGCAAACAGTATCTGAATGCTAAATATAAAAATATTGATGATATGCATTATCTGATGTACTGATGTATATTTGACCAATTAAGTGAAGTCCCACTTCTTTGTCTTCTACACAATTCCAAATGATTTAATGTCTGAATTTTCTAAGGACTGTTCCTAATCTACATGGCTTAAAACATATCTCAGTATTTTACATGAGAAGATGTTCATTGAGAAAACCAATTAAAGCTGCTCTGTCTGGCTGCATATGCTATCTGCCAGATGTTTACAAAGCTGAAATTCCCAGGAGTATTGTAATATAGTCTAGAATGCCTGGAGGATTACTGAAAGAACTTGAAATTCCACTGTAAACTATGATGAATAAAATTAAGAAGTAATAATACTTTAACTTATTCTTTCCATATGTCATTATGTATGTCATAGAAATCACCCAGACTATACTCGTATATATCACATTTTACTATTATTTACCAATAACTATAAAAACCACTTTAACATATGTTACATGTAGCTAAGTATGTATGAGAGGGGTCTATGTGGGATGTCCAGAATAATTCATCATCTTTTTATGTCATATTTAATACTTACACATTTTCTCTTCGTGTATTGGTAATTCATATTCTGTACATCAGGCAGCACCTCAAGTTTGGGTAATGTTGCAATAAATTATTATCTTAACTATATGACAAACTCTCTAATATATTTGATTGATATGCTATTCTTGTGGATCAATGAGACTGACTGCATAATTTGTCATACTTTTATAATAAGAACTATTCAACCTATCACCAGTCTGAAGTGTTGAGGTATTATATATCATTGCCAATAGTGTATAATGCTCCAAGCTAATGATGTGAATAAAATATATGTAGCTTTACTTCTGCTTTAATTTAGTGTGGTGTTTAATCCCATGACTAAATCCATTCCTAAATCACCACCACCTCCATCAACCCAACTGGCTCTCTCTCCTGAATCATCCACCTCTACCACCCCCAAACCTGCCATCACACCTTATGATAAAACCAAGGTAAACATTCCACTGGCTCCACGGACAGAAAGGCTTCATTTTATTGGAAGTAGAAGGGCCTGAGATAAATAATTTTGTAAAATATGAGAAGATGCAAAATCATGTACAATCTCCATCACTTTGTATAGTTGATGAAATTTAAGAAGTGCCACGAACCCGGAATTGAGTAAGATTAATCCCTTTTTTCACTTCCTAAAGTAATACAATTAGAGCTATTAACATTATAAAAGGGGTAATTTATGATGTTATAAAGTATTTTTTGTCACTGATTTGAACACTTTTAAACATCAGAATTAGTTTTATATTTTAAATTCCTAGAATAAGAATACACATACATAAAGAAATGACTCTCTAGAGGGGAGGGGGGTGGGGGGATGGGTTAGCCGGGTGATGGGTATTAAGGAGGGCACGTATTGAATGGAGCAGTAGGTGTTATACGCAAACAATGAATCATGGAACATTACATCAAAAACTAATGATGTAATGTATTGTGATTAACATAACATAATAAAAAAAAAGAGAGAAATAAAAAAAAGAAATGACAATGAAAATATTCATGTAATCTGATATTACTTTCCCATTTTATAGGTGACAAAACTGAACCTCAGAGAATGTATCAGTTTATTTCAGTAGAATAGAACAGTGAGAAAAAAATCTGGAAGAGTGATATTCAGTATAATGTAGGGCAATACCTAATTAAGCTATTACATACAGATCTACCTACTTTTCAAAATCCCACTATAACCATCTTAGTTCATGTCAACATCATCTCTTGCTTGAATTACTATATAGCTTCTTGTTGTACTTCTCCTTTCTGATCTTACACTCAATAAAGTCCATCTTGCAGCCATATTTATCTTTTTAAAAATATAACCCAATTATGGAATTCTACTGCTCAAAATATTCTAATGGAGGGATTATTATAGTCATGCCAGTCTTACTATTTTAGCCTCAGCCTCTTGCTGAGTGGTAGAAATGAAGCCAGACAGAATAGTTTGACTCACAATTTTGTGTTTTGTTTGTTTTTATTTTTAAAGTAAGCTCTACACTCAACATGGGGCTTGAACTCATGACCCCAAGATCAGGAATCATGAACTCTACTGACTGAGCCACCCAGCTGCCCCTAAAATTTTGTTTTTGAAACTTCAGAGAATATCAAGAAAATTAAGAGTTCCAGATACAAGATCTGGAGGAAGAAACTCAAAAGGGTGATGTGAATATTGGAGTCACTTTATGGAATCACTTGTAGATTCCTAAAGTAACTGATTAGACATAAAAACCTGATGGAAGCTTTTGGCAGATTCACAGACTCACATGGATACAATTAGATTTCAGGGAGTGGTAGTGTGGGTAAAACTCCCAGGTATTGTATTGGAAATGTGAGAGCAAAACCCTAGGAGCAAGAGTGAACTGGAAAACTTCAGGCCCTCAAATAGCCTCAAGAAACTCTTTAATAAAATTAAGGTGATATGGAAATATTATTGTCCCTAGCATATTTTCTAGGCAAATAGAAAAAAAAAACCCAAACAACTCTGAAAAGTGATAAAATCATTCAAATTTTTATAATTTTTCTAGAATTTTTAATAATGTCTGCCACTCACACAAAAGTAACCAGTCATAAAAGGGAAGAAAGACAATAATATGAACAGAATCCAACAGAAACTGAAGATAGTAGAAACAGATCTACAAGAGATCTAGGTAAGAGTTATAAAACAAGGGCAAAACCAAAACAAACCCTTCCTATTTTTAATATTTTCAAAGCAAGAAGAGTTGAAGAATTTCAGTAGATTGGAACCTTTAATTAGCAACATGAAATTATAGAAATAAAATGCACAATTACTGAAATTAAGAATCCCATTGATGGTTTCAATGGTAGATTAATTATACACAATGGGAGTGAAAACTGGAGTAAAGACTATCAAAAAAAAGAGTTTAAAAATAAAAATGTGTAAGAAAGTGTAATAGGTGGTATGAAGTCATAGCATATATATAACTGGAGTCTGAGAAAAACAGGAGAAAAAAATGGGACAGAAGCAATATCTAAAATGACAATAATGAGAAGCCCAAAGAGAATAATGCTCACACAAAAGTGCACTCACTCACACGCTCTCTCTCTCTCTCTCTCACATACACACCATTGCCAAGCAGCTCAAAATTAAAGTAGAAAATTCACAAGGGAATACATTTTTAAAGGACAATGAAATTATATCTAGCCATATGCCATAAACAACATAGTTAGGCAACGAAATAGTATCCTCGAAGTTGTAATCTAGAATCCTATACCCAGTAAACATACTCCCCCAAAATAAAAAATGAAGTAAAGACATTATCAGGGAAAACAAAATAAAACAAAAATCTGTGAGAAGGTCAAAGCAGATTAACACTAACAGAAACATTAAAATCTGTCCCTCAGGAGGAAGGAAAAGAGTATCTGGAGCTTCAGAAATAAAGAGCAAGAGAGGACAAATATATTAATAAATCTAAGTCTAAATAGTACAACTGAAAAAAACAGTAAGGTTATAAAAATTGACCATATAAAATAATGTTATAATAATATAAATTCCAGTTGTTACCATTTTTAAAAAAATTCTTATGATACGAATATTGACAATATAAGCACTAATAATTATGTTGACAAAATAATACCATAAAAGTTGCAACATGGGAAAGTGCCCTCCCTGCCTCCCAGATACAAGTATTTGGGGCCTGCTGAAATCTGAAAGCAGAGCAAAACTAAGGGAAGCTATAGACAAAGTCAAGTTTTGAAACTGATCATGAGGCAACACTTGCCTCATGCTGGGGAAATGCAAATGAATTTTGAGTTATTGTGTCCATTTGGTGAAGGTCTTTAACCAGATGGTTAAGGGCAGGACAGAAAAACTGAGATAGAATGGCATGCTATTAGATCCCAAACATGCTCAAGGGAAGTTTGTGATTCTGCTCTCAAATAATTTTTAGACCGTAGCAAACTAAATCTAAATAAAGTAACAGAAAAGTTCAGACCAGTAGAACCAGAGATTTGA
This sequence comes from Halichoerus grypus, assembly GCF_964656455.1. Lineage (NCBI taxonomy): Eukaryota > Metazoa > Chordata > Mammalia > Carnivora > Phocidae > Halichoerus > Halichoerus grypus. Next base: position 55,667,267 of record NC_135725.1, read on the forward strand.
TTAACTCAAACCACCACCCAGCCTACCATTGGCATGAAAGAAGACACAGCCCATGTCTTTGAAGAGAATACAGTATTTACTTCAGTCTTCCATGTTTTTTTTACACACAATGTCTGCTATTCAATCAAAAAATAAGATATTCTTACATGAAAAACATGAGAATATATAACTCATTGACGAGAGGGACCAGACAACAAAACCAAACCTACACATGGCTCAGATTTTTGAATGAATAAAATTTAAAATAAGTCAAATATATAGGTTAAGTGATCTTGTGGAAAAGGCAGAAAACATGGGTTAAGAGGCAGAAAATTTCAGCTAAGAGCAATTATTGTAAAAATTGGAAATACTAGAAATAAAAAATGAGGTATCAGAGATCAAATTTTATTTTAATTGATTTATCAACACACTAGACACATCAGAGAAAAGAAACAAGTATACTTGAAGACCAGGATACAAAATTTTTCCAAACTAAAACACAAGTTGGAAAAAGAATGACAAAAGGGAAAAGAGCAACCAGACATTTTAACACATGTATATCTGGAGCGCTACAAGAAGAGAGCAGAATATCGGAGCAGAAATAATTGTTGAAGACACAATGGCCAATGATTTTTCAAAAACAAGTAAAAACATCGATTCATAGGTCCACAAAACTTAAACTTCTAAAGTTAACCCTGTAAAAATTTAGGCATAAATTTAGGCACCCCTCATTTTTATTTTTATTTTTCATTTAATTTCATTTTTATTTGTATTTACATTTCATTTTTATTTTTATCTTCTCATTTTTATTTATTTTATATTTATTTTCATTTTTATTTTATTTGCTGGGCATAGAATTATAGGTTCGCACCTTGATTATTCGAAGAAGGGATAATAAGATCTAATAGTTGGAAATTATTGCTATTGTTCTTCACATTCCCTGAACCTAAATTTTTGCGTCAATTTGCTTATTGGCAAATTTGGGGTTCTGATTTCTCTCAAATTACTTTCTTATTCTCTGATTTATTTTTTTTAAGTTTTTTCTTCCTTTTTAATACTTTTGCATTTGATTGTTTTTCTTTATTGTGGTCACAAACACATAAAATTTACCATCTTAACCATTTAAAGTGTAAAGCACAATACTATTAACTATATGTACCTTGTACAACAGATATCTAGAACTTTTTAATCTTGAAAATCTGAAACTGTATACTCAGGGAACACCAATTTCCTTTTCCTCCTTCTTCTTGCCACTGGCAGCCACCATTCTACTTTTAGTTTCTAAGAGTTTGACTACTTCAGATACAGCATACAAAAGCAATCATGCAGTATTTGTCTTCATGTTGGACTATTTCACTTAGCATAATGCTCTACAAATTCATCTGTGTTGTAGGATATAATAGGATTTTCTTCTTTTTTGTAGCAGAATAATATTTTCTCATATGTATATATCACATTTTCAGTATCCATTCATCTGCTGATGAGCATTTAGGTTGTTTCTACCTCTTGTCTACTGTGAACCATGCTGCAATGAACATCATTGTTACAAATACCTCTGAGATCCCATCCTGTTTTCAGTTCTTTTGGATATATACCCAGAATAGGAATTACCGGATCATATGTTAATTCTATTTTTAATTTTCTGAGTAACTTCTGTACTGTTTTCTATAGTCACTGCTCTATTTTATATTCCCACCAACAGTGCATGAGGGGCCCAATTTCTCCACATCCTTACCAACACTTGTTATTTTCTGTTTTTTCTGGTAATGGCCAATTGCACAAATGTAAGGTGATATCTTACTATGGTTTTGATTTGCATTTCCCTGATGATTGTTCATGTTAATGAATATTTTCCTGTACTTGTTGACCATTTGTACATCTTCTATGAAGAAATGTCTCTTCAAGTCCTTTTCACATTTTTAACTTGTTTGTTTCAAATGGGTTTGTTGTTGAGTTGTAATTCTTCATATGTTCTGGATATTAACCTCTTATCAGATATATGGCTACAAATACTTTCTCCCATTCCATAGGTTGCCCCTCCACTCTGTTATTTCCACTGGTCTATGAAAATTTTTTTTAAATTTGATGTAGTCCCATTTGTCTAATTCTTTTTTTTGCTTTTATTATCTATACTTTCAGTGTCACAACCCAGAAATCATTGCCAAGACCAATGTTATGAAGCTTCTGCCTCTGCTTTCTTCTAGAAATTTCACAGTTGCAGGACTTATGTTTATACATCTTCAATCCATTTTTAGTTAGTTTTTGTATATAGTATAAGCCATGGGTTCAACTTCATTTTATTTTCACAGGCAGATCGTTTTCTAAGCACCATATGTTGAAGAGACCATCCTTTCCCTATTGAATGATCTTGGCACTCTTGTCAAAGATTACTTGACCATATACACAAGAGTTTACTTCTAGGTTCCGATGGTTTGTATGTCTATCTTTATGCTAGTACCATACTGTTTTGATTATTGTAGCTTCATAATATGTTTTGAAATTAGGAAATATGAAGCTTGCAGCTTTGTGTTTCCTTTGTTTTGGCTACTTGAGGGTCGTTTGAGATTCCATATGGATTTTAGGATTTTTTTTTCTATTTACAAAAATGCCATTGGGATTCAGATAGGGATTGCCCTACATGGATAGAACACGTTGGGTAACATGGACATTTAAAATATTAAATCTTCCAATCTATGGACAGGATGTCTTACCATTTATCTAGGTCTTATTTAATTTTTTCAGTAATATCTTTCTAATTTTCAGTGTAGAAATCTTTCACCTTCTGCACTAAGTACTTTATTATTTTTGATGCTATTATAAATAGAATTTTTTCCTTAATTTCTTTTTTGGTTTGTTCATTGTTAGTATATAAAAACATAAGTGATTTTTGTGTGTTGATTACCCTCTTGGTTTATTGATTACTTCTTTAAATACTCTTGATTTCTTGTCTTGCCTAACTTCCTAATGACATTTATATCTTTACAATCCCCAAAAAACCCACCTTAAGTTGTTCCCTAAATTATTAGCTGTCTCATCAAGAATTTCTTTTAGGGGGCGCCTGGGTGGCTCAGTCGTTAAGCGCCTGCCTTCGGCTCAGGTCATGATCCCAGGGTCTTGGGATCGAGCCCCGCGTCGGGCTCCCTGCTCAGCAGGAAGCCTGCTTCTCCCTCCCCCACTCCCCCTGCTTGTGTTCCCTCTCTCGCTGTCTCTCTGTCAAATAAATAAAATCTTTAAAAAAAAAAAAAAGAATTTATTTTAGAAAAGACCTTTTTAGGATCTGAATAACTGTCTTTGATGTCTTCTTGTGAAAATCTTTTTTTTTTTAAGTTAACAAAGTTGCTACCACCACTTCACAAGGAGTAACAAATTCAATGAACTAACTGCTTTTTAGCAGGTATATACAAATTTTTTGAGCAGTCCCTATAAATGACTTATCACCCAAGTCCTGGGCTGCCATGAAGTGTGAGATTATTTCTGTTTCCACTTCTGTAAGGACATAGGTTATGACGGTTCCTTGTTTATCAGCTTCCTTGAATTCCTGTGACAGAATATCACAGTGATATTTTTCTTTAGTTGTGTGCAAATCCTACTTTTCCCATGAATAACATTCTAAGGCAGTAAATCTTTGTTTCTTTCAAAAACCATTGTTGGCTTTTTGAAGATACTTCCTCCAGAGCAGCCTCTTCCAGTGATAATCCAATAGTAAGCAAATCTGCATGTCCTCTGAGGACAGTGTAGTACGCCACACATGTCTTTTTGTGGCCAAGAATTGTAATTCCTTTTCATTGCCCAGTTATTTTTTCCTGTTTTCACTACTCACTATTACTTTTTAAAACTTGTAAGGAATGGTGATTAAAACCATCTCTACTAATTTTCAGGGATTATCCCTGTAACTGCAATTAGCCCAAAGCATAATGATTTGGAAGTGAAATGCCCATTATATTTACTTAGGAATATATTTACTTAGTTATAGTCTGTGTGATTTAATGGGAAGGGAATCTGCACAGCATTACACATCCCTGAACTTACACCCTGGATCTGCCACATGCTAACTGTATAACCTTGAGCAAATTAATTTCCTCATGTGGATATGCCTGTCTTGATAGGATAGTAAAATGCTCAATAGTAGCAATTACCATTAGACGTACTCAGGCTGTCTTTCTACCTCTTATTTCTGTGTCCTCAGATCCAAACCACTCAACTGCTCTGAAGCTCAGTTTCTCATCTGTAGAAAATGAGTGATGCCTGCCCATTCAATCCCACATAGCGGGGATGTGCAGATCAAATGATATAATAATACATGAGATTGGTGTGTAAATTGAAAAGCTACCATATTAATTGATGAGCAACATAATGCATTATGATGAGATGATGATCATGATCCAGACGAAACAACATGTCCAGGAAAATTGCTGATAGCTGATTCTCTGCTGTATTTATTTTTAAAAAAAGTTATTACAGGTAAAGTTCTCATATTATAATTAGCATTAGCAGGATGATTTCAAGTAAAAATTACTGCAATTAATAAATATTTTCATATTACTAAGGCTGAAATAATTGTAACTAAGTGTTTATTTAATCAGACAAAGGGAAAAATATTCTGAGGCAAATGCCTCCTTAATCAACTGGCAATTTAAAAATTATAATCAAGTGACTATATGACAGAAGTGATAAAATTGTTAATAAAGTCAAGCACAAGGTAGATGGAATTTGAAAAATCTCATGTTTTTCCGAATAATCTGGATGATGTTGTGTAGTTAAATGTTTCTTAGTTCAACCTGACAGACCCAAAACAAAATGATTCACATAATTTCTTCACATTCCTCAAGTTGAATGTTTGTTGAAAATGTCCTAACGTGTAAAAATGAAAAATTATAAACCCCATGTTACTTATTTGTTGTAAATTAGAATCAGAGACACACAAGCTCCTTTTAGCTATTGTCAATGACGATATTTACAAAGAATGGAAAGCAGATGACCCAGGTTCTTGACATGCCTTGAGCTATAATTTACATTCTGTTAGGCAGTGAAGAAAATGTTAGCTCAGATTTATACACTAATTCTATATCTTAACATCAAGTTCAATTTTCATTTAAAGTGTTTTGCTAAGAACAAAGAACTTTCTCATAATCACTGACATTTTTGTACGAAGAAAACCTTGAGAATACAATGAGTTTATTAGAAGAATGCACATTGCTAGAACGTTAAAACATTGTGTGTCACTGGGCTGTAAACTATAATAGTCATTACGGAGTCATTTTACCAAACAACCTTAGTGATAATTAACTCATTAAATGATCACTGATTGGGTCTAAGTAACCAAGCTTTTACAAAATGACTATGCAGATGCCCTCAAGATTAAAAACAACATGAAAATTATCTCTTTCTTGTGAATGTGTTTTCAAACTAAAATTAAGTATCTTAAGAAATTAACTTTAATAGAGGTGCAGAGTCACAATTTGTTTCAGCAAAGATATTCTACCTTTTTCTGGAAAAAAAAAAACTACTGTAATTTGTTTAAAAACTTCAGCCTTCATGCTAAAGAAATGAGGAATTCTCTCTAGTATATCTTAAGCTTTTTTGGTGGCATTATGCATCTTCATTGTTTTTTTTTTTTCTCCCACAGATAAACTACTACAAAATTGGTTGAATTCTTTTAGGACGTTAAGGCTAATCTAAAACAGTTTTGTAGCAAAAATAAAATCAGTACACAGAAAATCATAACTAGAGTACTAAAAAGTGATAGGAAGTGCAGAATACCAAGAATACAATTATATGAAACCATATGTATACTTCACTTAGTTTTTGGCAGACCTTAAATGTTAACATCCGTATTCCATGGAGATCACAAAGATATGTGGTCTATAAAATCGGTCCAGATTGATTGAAGCTCATTCACATGTGAGTGACCAGATACACCCTTATAAATATTACATGAATATACATCTATGCTTGATTTGTTTTCATAATATTCCTTTTTATAAAGGCCATATTTTATTATTTTTGAAATGGAAAAGAGATAATAAAACATCAACCCAATTACACTGTAAATATGATGCTATAAAATATACTAGAAGCTTATTTTTAACCTAAGGCTTATAAAAATGATTCAGAAGATATCCTTAGTAATGGTAAAAACCATCAAAGGAACTGAGTCATAGTTAATTTTGTTGTGTCACAAAAAATAAAAAGCCTTTAGGAGGCAGTATTCTATGCTCATTACATGATCTGTGAAATCAGAAATATCCTGCTTTAGACCACAGCTTCACTATTTGTTGTATGACTTTGGGCAAATTAAAAATGTTTTTTCATCTTCAGATTTCTTATCTAAAAGATAAGGATATGAATAATAGTGCCTAACAGGTACCAACTAAAAAATGAGGACATAATAAGAGTACCTCATGGCCTTGGTATGAGAAATAAATACCATAATATATGTAAAACACTATGAGAACTGCCTATGATACAGCAAACAATAGTTATTATTATCATCATTATTATTACTATTACCTGCAGTAGCAGCATAATCATTACCATTATAATTTTAACAACATGATCATGCCTATGCTTTTCTTTCAAAGTACTATGAAAAGTACAACCTCAATGTAAATCAAATGCTCTAGTCTCATCATTATGGTGGCCGCATGAAGAGATTAATTTATACTGAAAATAGCTACAAATCAATTTATCAAAAATGTCCTTACTCATCAGACAATTGATGCACTGAAATGAAGGTGCTTAGTTTCCCCTAGATGCTAATGTTCCATGAGATGCCTGATGTGAATTAAAAAATTAAACATACTCTGTAGCCTAAATAGAAATAATTTCTTCAGTAACAATAAATAGGTTTTGTGTGGCAAAGGAAAAAAAACTGTAAAATTTAACTTGGTTTATCAAATACCCTAGTTCACATCAGAGAGGTTTAAGACTAAAAAATGTTAAGAATGATGAATATCATTGTAACTCATTACTTTTAAGCCACTTTCCATGCATTGATAGCAACCAGACGATCACACAAGGATGCAATTTAATATCAAAGGACACTATTGTCTATTAGGCAAAACAAGAAAGAATAATAGAGCAATACCTTCCTTATCTGGAATGTATCTAGGAAGCATTTAAAATGTATCTTATCAGTGAAATTATAAATTACTAAGTCTATACACTAAAACTTATGTAAGTTAATTATATGCATATCCATTAGCCTTCATTTAGAGACTACTTAATTTTTATCACAAGTAAAATACACGCGGCTAAGGTATTTGGTTTATAAGCTTATAACTATTGAAAGAATTGTCACATTTACTCCAGTATTATATACATTACAAATGACTTCAAATGACTAAAAATAGAAAAAAAATTCTGCAAAAATAAGTCACAACTCAAAATGCACAAGCTTATGAAAAAGGTATTATAGCACAGAATGGTAATTGATATCTATAATAATGACCTTAACTTATTTAAAAGGTCATATTGCATTTAGTATGCCATGTTGAAGAATGCCAAGAAATGTACAGCTCATTATCAAAGGATTTCCATCCAAAACAGTCAAAACCCCAGCAGGTTGCACACTCCATGATTTGGAAGTGCTATCAAGAATGATTTATTTTTGTATACAGTGTAAGAAACTGGTCCAGTTTCATTCTTTTGCATGTAGCTATCCAGTTTTCCTCAAACCACTTATTATTTAAAGACTGTCTTTTCCCCATTGCATATCCTTTCCTCCTTTGTTGTAGATTAGTTGACCATAAAGGTGTGGGTTTATTTCTGGGCTGTCTATCCTGTTCCACCGATCTATGTGTCTATTTTTGTGCTAGTATTAACTAACAATAAATCATTCAGTCTTTCAGAAGACTAAAGAGTAGCCCTAACTGAATAAGAAGTACAATTCTTAAGTAATGATAAATAATCCAAAGGCGGGATTAAGGAAAGGATAGTTATGTGTAGAAATGGAATTATTTATGCCAATCTTCACTTCCTTTAGTTGTATGATATATCCACACCCTCACCATAGACTTATGGTGGACAGAATGTTCCTTCCCACCAGTGGACTTGCTGTTGTCCATGTATCTTGGTCAATGAGACATTGGCAGATATGAGGCAACAGAGACATGAAGTATATTTGTGCAGCTGAACTTTCCCACTTGTACCACTGTTATTGGTGTGAAAAAAACCGACTGGGCCACCCAAGCGCCCCTATGGTCATTCTTTTTGAGTAAAACACACTTATATAACGTATTTGATTACCTCTAGCTGGAGATGACACCTAGTTAATCTATTCAAACACCTTTAAATGAAATTATACTACTACTTATAATAGTAGGAACTCAACTAGTTTTGTAATTTTAAATAACTTTCTTTCATAGATCATTGTGGAAAAAGAGTAGATTTAATAGAAAGAAGTTCAGAGAGAGGAATGATAAGGTAACTTATTTTAGGTCAGAAGAAGCTTAGAGTTTTAGCAAGTTGTTGAGATGTGTTCAAAAGTACTCACAAGTACCAATAACTAAGTACAGTAAATACAGTTATGCTGTGACTGCAAAGCCATCTTGTGAATAGAATCCACAGGCTTAGGATAGCAGAACCAAAAGGTAGAAGGAATCAGGCATGACGTTTCTATGGAATCCCAAACTAAGCAGCCTTGGATTGGCTTCCTCTAGATTTTTATATTTTATGTTAAGAAAAACAAATTTCTTCCTTGTTTAAGCTACTTTCATTTTGTGTCCTCATTAATTTTGCAAACTACAGTCCTAACAGATAACACACATATACTAATTGAGCTTTTCATGTTTTATCTGTGATGTTCATGAGACACTGAATGACTATATATTGATAACAATACTTTGTAGGTTTTTTATAAACTTTTATGATTTTTGTTATAAATCATATATTTCTTAGTATGTCAGATCGATTTTAATTGCATGCTCTGTAATTATTCCAATACATTTTAACATTGACTTTTACTATATCAACCAAATACATTTAATAAAAAAAATACAGGCCAAGGATTTTCTGCAGAGAACTTATTTTTCTTCCAAGTTTTTATTTAAATTCAAGTTAATTAACTTATAATGTAGTATTGGCTTCAGGAATAGAATTTAGTGATTCATCACTTACATATAACATCCACTGCTCATCACAACAAGTTGCCCTCCTTAATGCCCATCACTCATTTAGCCCATGCGCGCCCCCCCCCCATCAAAAACCCTCAGTCTGTTCTCTATAGTTAACAGTCTCTTATGGTTTGCCTCCCTCTTGGTTTTTATCTTTTATTTTTTCTTCCCTTTCTATGTATATCTGTTTTGTTTCTTAAATTCCACCTATGAGTGAAATCATATAGAATTTGTGTTTCTCTGACTGACTTATTTCGCTTAGCATAATGCACTCTAGTTCCTTCCACATCATTGCAAATGGCAGATTTTATTATTTTTGATGGCTGAGTAATATTGTAATATTTATACATATACACATATACACACACACACCACATTTTCTTTATCCATTCATCAGTCAGTAGACATATTTGGGTTCTTTCTGTAAGCTGGCTATTGTTGATAATGCTGCTATAAATATCAGGCTGCATGTATCCCTTTGAATCTGTATTTTTGTATACTTTGGGTAAATACCTAGTAGAGCATTTGCTGGGTTGTAGGGTAATTCTATTTTTAACTTTTTGAGGAACATCTATACTGTTCTCCAGAGGGGCTGCACCAGCTAAGAAGTTTGCCCTTTGGTCTAAGAAGTTTGCCCTTTCTCTGCATCCTTGCCAGCATTTGTTGTTTCCTAAGTTATTAATTTTAGCTATTCTGACAGGCGTGAGGTGGTATCTCATTGTGGTTTTGATTTGCATTTCCCTGATGATGAGTGATGTTGAGCATTTTTTCATGTGTCTGCTAGCCATTTGTATGTCTTCTTTGGAGAAATGTCTTTTCATGTCTTCTGCCCATTTCTTGACTGGATTACTTATTTTTTGGGTGTTGAGTTTTATAAGTTCTTCATAGATTTTGGATACTAGCCCTTTATCGGGTATGTCATTTGCAAATATCTTCTCCCATTCTGTCAGTTGCCTTTTAGTTTTGTTGATTGTTTCCTTTGCTGTGCAAAAGCTTTTTATCTTGATGAAGTCCCAATAGTTCATTTTACTTTTGTTTCCCTTACCTCTAGAGACATGTCTAGTAAGGAGCTGCTGTGGCTGAGGTCAAAGAGGCTGCTGCCTGAGTTCTCCTCAAGGATTTTGATGGATTCCTGTCTCACATTTAGGTCTTTCATCTCTTTTGAGTTTATTTTTGTGTATGGTGTAAGAAAGTGGTCCAGTTTCATTCTTCTGCATGTCGCTGTCTAGTTTTCCAACACCGTTTGTTGGGAAAAAGAGACTTTTTTTTTCCCATTGGATATTCTTTCCTGTTTTGTCAAAGATCAGTTGACCATATAGCTGCGGGTCCATTTCTGGCTTCTCTATTCTGTTCCATTGACCTATGTGTCTGTTTTTGTGTCAGTACCATACTGTCTTGATGACTACAGCTTTGTAATAGAGCTTGAAGTCCGGAATTGTGATGCCTTCTGCTTTGCTTTGCTTTTTCAACATTACTTTGGCTATTCGGGGTCTTTTCTGGTTCCATACAAATTTTAAAACTGTTTGTTCTAGCTCTGTGAAAAATGCTGGTGTTATTTTGATTGGAATTACATTGAATGTGTAGATTGCTTTGGGTAGTATAGACATTTTAACAATATTTGTTCTTCCAATCCATGAGTATGCAATGTTTTCCATTTCTTTGTATCTTTTTCAATTTCTTTCATAAGTGTTCTATAGTTTTCAGAGTACAGATCTTTTATCCTTTTGGTTAGGTTTTTCCTAGCCATCTTATGGTTTTTGGTAAAATTGTAAATGGGTTCAATTCCTTGATTTCTCTTTCTGCTGCTTCATTATTGGTATACAGAAATGCAACAGATCTCTATATCCTGTGACTTTGCTGAATTCATGTATCAGTTCTAGCAATATTTTGGTTGAGTCTTTCAGGTTTTCTACATAGAGTATCATGACATCTCTGCAGAGAACTTTTAACAGCATACACATGGGCTCATTTCTGACAGCTAATAATAATGTTTGGTAAATCCATGGTCATTGATACAGTGTTTTTTCTGATTACACTTTCATTTACGTTTTGACTAGGTGCTATATTTTATAAATTTCCATGAATAACTAAATGTCTTCTTTATTCTTGTGATATAAGTAATGATTATCATGATCTTCATCATCACAATAAGCTACAGTTAAGTAACCTGCTTGTTTACTTATAAATTAACTATCACAAATCTTAGCTAAACCAATACATTGCTTGAAGTATTTTCTCCTTCCTGCCTGCTTGCCTTCCTTCTCTTTTAAAAATATAAAACACCATAACTTTACTGATATGAAAAAGGGACAAATAATCACTATTTCTTGAACTGAACTAATGAAACTACTCACATAAATTGTCCATTTTATATGATCTTTATGGACAATATAGCCCTTGTTTGTATGTTACAAGCAACAGTTTTCTTAGTGATATACTGAGGCTGTATATTTTTTTTGAAACTTTTAAAATGATACATAATAAAGTCAGCACTACTAGTTTTTAAAAAGTTCTATTTGCAGTTTAAAATGAGCCAGAGTATCAACCACTCATGAACATTCTGCCAGGGGATGATCACAAAAATCTAAGAAGACAGGTAAAAACAGTATCTTATGACAGCCTTATACCCTAATGTTTGAGGAGAAAAATAATTGTTGACCTATCGATGCTGGTCCTCATGAAACAGGTCAACATTCTGAAAGTATATATTTCCCAGGGCTGTGCATGTCTCCTGGATAAGAAACATGGAAATTGGGGAACCATAATATCATAATAAGGATGTGGAGTATTTAGAAGTGGCCATATACTAGTTCCCTACTATTCTTTTCCTTATTTTTGACTAAGGAACAGCATCTTCTAAAAAACAAGGTGATAGTGAAGGATTGTGATTCACTGCCTCCTAGGCATCCCCAGAACTAATATGTGTATTTGTAAGAAAGTCCTTTAATATTGAGAAAAACTGAACACAAAATAGATTTGTCGAACTAATATGTGTATTTGTGAGAAAGTCCTTTAATATTGAGAAAAACTGAACACAACATAGATTTGTCAAGTACCATTTGTTGGAAGTGGTTTCCATGAATTAAACCTGTATTGGAAAAGATCTAGTTGAAAAATGAACCCACAAGGTAGTCTCGTCTCAAAGACTCTCAAAAACAGGGACCATGTAATCAGGACCTCTTTCCCCAACTCTCAATATCATTTATCTTACAATGTGGATACATTTTCTCTTACTGCAAAACAATAGCTATCAAAAGGCAAAGCCATTCCTATCTCAATACTTATTTATTGTACTCTTACTTTGGTCAATACCATGTTCTAGGCTTTGGGAACTCAGTGATGAACAAAACGGAAAAAACTGCTCTGATCTCTCCCATTATAGTAGAGGAAGACAGAAAATTAACTGATAATATATTATTTAGTAAGTCAGAAGGTGATAAATGTTTCTGGGGGGAAAAAGCAGGGGCAGGGTGATAAAGAATTCTTCCAGTGGAGGTAGGGGCTATATTTGAAAAACGTGGTCAGAAAAAACTTCTTAAATAAAGTAACACTTGAGTAGAGATGTGCAGGAAATGAGAAAGCAGTCCATGTGGGTTTCCTTTCAGCCCAGGAGAATGGTTCATGCAAGGGCTGCATTGCAGAAGAGGATTTGAGGAGTTGAGCAAAAGCAAGAGGCCAGCATGGAGAGACCTGGGAGAGTGAGCAGTGGAGTGGAATGGAGAACCTGCAGGCCATTTAAGAACTTCTATATCACAAGAGATGGATTTTATACCAAAAGAAATGGAAAGCCACTGGAGAATGTCATAAATGATCAGGCTTAACTTTAAGAGGGTCACTCTGGTTTCCCCAATGAGGCTACTCTAGGAGAGTAAGGAGACCAGTTTAGAAGTGAGGCAGAAAAATCAAATGGTGGCAAGGACCATAGGAATAGCAGTAGACATGGAAAAAAGAGACTAGATTCTAGTACACATTTTTCTCTCATAACAACTATTTAGCTAGAGTTTTGCTATAAGGACTTTCAAATTATACTACTTTCCAGATACTTCTTTGTTTTTTGTTTTTGTTTCTTTGTTTTTAAATAGTACAACGTCTCTCTTACCCAATAGCACACACTACATAAATATGCCATAAGAAGTAATACTTCAACATCATGGAACCAGTCTAGGACATTCACCAATTTACTTGACACCACAGTTTCTAGTCAGAGAATGTCCTATGGAACAAAAGAGAACTGTTCCATGTTTGGATGAACCTGAAATGTTTTGCTTCATATTCTTATTCCAAGTAGGAAGATTGTAAGAGCAGTATCTTTTGCAAGTCTTTAGCCTATCATTTAAATGGACTTTTCTCAGGTATTTTTTAGTGCACTCATGTTTGTCTCTAAAGTTTTTTGTTTTTTTTTGTTATGACTTTACATTTATTTTCACTTTATATTTAGGTGAAGTTTGATGTAAAGAGCACCATGACCCCTAAAAGATTGCCTCTACTTCCCTTTAAAGAGACTCCTTTGCATCCCTTCCACAACACCCACCATCAACTGGTCACTTCTTCCTTTGGAAAATATAGTCAACCATACAGAACGCACCCGAGTGTATAAAAACATATCTTCATATCTAATTACCAGGATCCTATCCATAGTCTTGGCTGAACTCTGTGCCCTGTAGCTGCCACTGCTCTTACCTATCCTAACTCTTATTATTTTTTTCATTATTGTTGGGGGAACAAAAGGTGTCTTCTGAAGGCTTTTCTTAGCATATAACTCACCACGTGGTCATTCTCAGGTCATGGGATATACTCTAAAGCCATAATTCACAGGGTTTATTCAGAAATTTAATAAATGTACACACAACAAAAGCATATAACAGGTGCTTACTAGGTATTCAGTTTTCATGGTGGCTGACCCTAAAACTAAAGTTATTTATAACAATAAAGTTATTTAAAACCTAAAGGGGGGGGCATCCTCTCTCAGGGGTGCGGCGCTGGCATGTGCACCAACCGGAAGCCGAGTGCCTCCTTACACGTTGCATCCTGGTGCCTGGCTTGCCTCACCCTAGTCCTGGTCCTGTCTTTTCCATTAATTCTTATTCGCTATTATTATTAATTATCCTTCTCATTATTTTTGTGTGGACAAAAAGAAACATCCCCTTAACTTATTTTCCTCATCTATTCAATGTAGAAGCTTAAGTCAGGATTAATATTGGACTTTAGAGCACTGTTGTCTGGGTTCAAAACTTGACTCAATTACCTACTTGTAGTACCAATATGGACAGATTACTTAAACCTAATTATGCCTTGGTTTTCTCATCTGCAAAATAAGGATAACATCCTATTTAACATAGTTTTTTCCACAGCTCAGCTCTTCAATTTCACATACAACAAACCCTCACTTAATGGCTATGTTTCATCAAGGGTGTGTAAATAAATTTTTCTCTTTCTCAATCCTTTTTTTTTTTTTTTTAAGCTCAAATGATTCAATTCATACATATTAATGGGGAAAAAAGTGAAATCCCCTTTTGGACACCTGCAAAGTAACTGTTAATACAAATGAAATAAATGGAGAGAACCCTGCATTTATATAGGTAGATCTCTAAGTCTAGGATTGGTGACTGCATCTTTCCAATCAATCTGAAGTCCTCTTAAACAACACAATCATTCCTTCAATCTCACATAGTAGGTGAATGCTATTCTCTTTGAAATTATTTTCTTTTAATTCCAGTATAGTTGACATACACTATTCTATTAGTTTCAGGTGTTATTTTCTTTAAAGTTTAAGTCTATTTTCAGGAATAAAAACCTTGGGGCTGGTTTCCTTAACAATGATTCAAAGTAGAACCTGATAGATGCTTTTATCTAGTACAATTGTTTTATGGAAAAAAAATAGTTTGTGCATTATATTTCTTCATATAACATAACATTTACCAAAAAAATCAAAGCATCTAACCAAATATTTAAGGTTATTCTATAATATTCTCAGTCTTTGACAAACCAATGATAACAAAATAAAATGCACAGGAAAATTTAGCCACAATCATATTTCTGGTATTAAAAATAAGTCTCTTGGGGCACCTGGGTGACTCAGTCAGCTAAGCGCCCAACTCCTGATTTCAGCTCAGGTTGTTTTCTCAGGGTCATGGGATAGAGCATTGGGCTCCGTGCTCCGTGTCCCTCTCCCTCTGCTCCTCCCCCTACTTGCACTCTATCTCTAAAATAAATAAATTAAATAAATAAAATCTTTACAAATAAATAAATAAACCTCTGATGACCCCATAAAGGAAATTGGGATTTCTACGCCAATCTCTTCAGGATTTGTTGGTCATAACTAGTCTCCAAGAATAAAATCCACTTGGGAAGAGATGATAATTCATGCCTATAGTCCTACCAAATGAAGAACTGATGCAGAAATGTGGAGTATACACCAGAGTGCAGGGAGCCTATTAGGCTTCAGTCTGTGTAGCTAGAAATCCATTCTGTATCTCTGTACATATTGTCTCCCTCTAATTTCACATATGCAATTCTTAAGTTTCCTTGTTATTTCTACAAAGAAAATTTGTATGTATAATAAAACCATGCCTTAATTAAAATTTATGGAATCTTTTATAGAGACATGTGCACAGCAGATGTTAAAGAAATATTTATTAAATGGAATAAATTAACAATTACTGGGGCAAAAGCCAGTCTGAACTAATAAAGATTTGGAATCATGGAGTCTTTAGAAATTCAGGTTTTTTAGGGTTTTTTTTCCAGTTTTATTTGCTGTTTATCAGTCTGAACTAATAAAGATTTGGAATCATGGAGTCTTTAGAAATTCAGGTTTTTTAGGGTTTTTTTTCCAGTTTTATTTGCTGTTTATCAATTAAACACAAAATACATAAAGTTGTGCTTGGTAGCTGTCCATAGGGTGATTCTACAATTACTAAATGAAAAAAAGTTCAATTTAGCACATCAATTATTTTAAAATAAATTCTTATTATATTTTATTGTTTGAAAAGTGTGTCCTCTGAAGAAGTTTTAAATAGTCTCTCTGCAATCTTGTTTGCATTATTAATTTCCAGAACTAAATCTAAATGAACATTAGTTTGCCCATATTCCAATTAAGGGAAGTTTAATTCGCTTTTACTGTATTTCCCTGCTTTCCTTTTTTCGAACCAGGGACCTGGGAATATGGCTTTGTTGCTTGTATAACAAACAGCGTGTAACACCACAGGGCCTTGTCGCTGTGAGAGAAGCAGGCAGTTGCTGGTGAAAAGTCTGTGGGCAGTCCATGCTGCTGTGGGTAGTCTGTATAGAATCTCTCTATTGCTTGAGAAACTACTTACGAAGTACTGATCTGTGTGCTCTCTTTGCCAATTTTTCCCCCAATCTCTCTTTTCTTTTTCCTTTGCCGTATCCTTGTCTCTAATGTTTTAGTAGCATATGTTCCAAGTCAGGACACAGGAAAGTTGATGAAAGGATCCTTCTTTCCTTGCCATTAAGTAAAAAAATTTGCTATATAAATCTCCCCCATTTAAAAAAAGTTTAAAGACTTAACTGAAGGGGGTGCAGAGTATACCAGTCAATCTAAAGAATGGGGAGACAGAAGTCTAGAAGCACTTAAAAGGCTAAAAAAAATCAAGACCTTAATCATTAAGTTCCTGAAGCCAGAGCATTTTAACAGTGGAGAAGTAGTAACTCATCAATTTCAAGGTGCTCAAATCATTTTCCCCATTGATATAAATAGGGAAGCCAAGGTGATTCATTGAAAAAGCTAAAGGAAAATCTTTACATAAATTCTGTGCAAACTCTAGTGGCTGATCCCAGACTCCTAAACAGGAGTAAAAAAAGGCCACAAGTGAATGATTAAAACATCATTCTTCTCATTTTTTAAAATGCACTGAAAAAAAAAAAAAAAACCTCAAATCTGAATTTAAGATTTACATGGAATCAACTATGCCCCATGCTTCCTGACTTCCTGAATGTGCTTTCTTCCTTTTTCTACATTCAGTATAAAAAATCCAATGGAGCAGCCTGCAAAGTTCAGAGGAAAATCAAGTGTGACTCAAGAAGAGAATACTCAACTAAGGAATGGTTAAACTCTAAAGGCAATAGACAGACATTCCTAAACAAGAAATAATATCCCTGAGTCCTTCTTTAAAAAACAAACAAAAGAGAGAGAGAAATCTTTTTATCAAAACCCAGACAATCTAGTGATCAATAAAATATATAAGTCAGGAGGAGAAAAACTATGACAATATGATATGGTGAGTCTACATCCAGGATTAATACTCACAACTCAGAGGAAACGTATTAATATTTCTATAAAATGGCAATACATAAACCTTATTAAAATGAAAATGTTGTCATTCAAACATGAGGACAGGGTAGGTGAGAATCAACATTGGAGGAATAATTTATCTTTCACAGCAGGGGGAAAATAGTACTTTGTAAATTTGAAACATGGTGTTTAAAAAATGACTACAATGTATAAATATGTTCTAGAATCTTTTCAATTTGCCTTGGAGGAATATTCAAGTAAGTAATCTATTAAGATGAAGAAAAATTTATTTGAAATTCAACAGTTAGTTTGGTTTCACTTGTGTTGTTTCTTTCTTACAAATTAAAGCAAAACTAAATTTGATGACTTTGTATTAAACAGTTTCTACAGTATATAATTTTCATTTGAGTATCTGCCTGTCTAGTTCTCTCAGTGTTTCTAATCTGCATAGATGTAAAGTAGTGTCTGAAAGTATATTCAATTGAGTTAATGATAATTATTTTTCAACAGAGGAATTTGAAGTTAATTGTTTACCATTTGCATTTTCTGCATTCTTTTAATTCCTAAAATTGAACATAAGTAATATTTATAGAATTGTGGAATCACTATTCTTTTTTTTTTTTTAAGATTTTATTTATTTATTTGACAGAGAGAGACACAGCAAGAGAGGAAACACAAGCAGGGGGAGTGGGAGAGGGAGAAGCAGGCTTCCCATGGAGCAGGGAGCCTGATGCTGGGCTCAATCGCAGGACTCTGGGATCATGACCTGAGCCGAAGGCAGACGCCCAACGACTGAGCCACCCAGGCGCCCCTGGAATCACTATTCTTACAACAAAATGTACACTCTCATTGAAGGTCCACTTAGGATACAAGGAAAGTCTGAGAATTTTTTTACTCCATCTTTGAAATATACCTTAGTGTGAAATATTCCACTTTTCTCATCTTTTTTAAATGTGCTTTTGGGAAGTTTTTCACACCTTCACAAACATGAGCTCTTTCTGTCAGTGTGGAATAAATAGCTTATACTCAAAGTTACATGATTTTGCATTAATCACTATGTTTTGTCAACTCATCCTCTAAAACATACATTTATACATTTCCCCCCTCTCTTGCTCTTTACCAAAAAAGAAAAAAGAAAAAAAGGAGAAGGAAGAAAGGAATGAAGGAAGGACAGAGAGAAAGAGGGAGGGAGGGAGAAAGAAAGAGGGAAGGAGGGAAAGGGAAGGAATAAAAAGAGGAAAGAAACCTCTACTAGTACTAAAACCATCCTGATAGTAATTTAGAGTAGTAACTCCTCTTTCTTCATTTCAATTAATATTTTACAAAATATTTGCCTTTGGATAAGCTTTCATACTTCCTACACACACACACACACACACACACTGAATGTACTAAGGTGTATTAATTCATTATAATTTGATGCAAATATTCTATGTACTTTATTTAACTTAAGCAGAATAATACATAATAAATTCAGAATAATTTATTATTTTATAATACTCTGATATAAATTTCCAACACTCTGTTCTAAGGAATTAGTGAACGCACTTTATCAGGTGTGACATAAGCACATTCTGAAATTTTATTTTAATTATATATATATATATACATTTTATGTTTCAAGTTTTTATTTAAATTCTAGTTAACATATACTCTAGTAATTGGTTTCAGGAGTAGAATTTAGTGATTCATCACTTAAATACAACACCCAGCGCTCATCACAAGAAGTGCCCTCCTTGATACCCATCCCCCATCTAGCCTATCCCCCACCCACCTCCCCTCTAGCAACCTTCAGTTTGTTCTCTATCTTTAAGAGTCTCTTATGGTTTGCCTCCCCTTCTCCCTTTTTTTTTCCTTCCCCTTTGTTCATTTGTTTTGTTTCTTAAATTCCACATATGAGTGCAATCATATATTTGTGTTTCTCTGACTGACTGACTTCACTTAGCATTCTGAAATTCTATATCCTAAGTCACTGATTTTTATCGACTTCATTTTTAAAATAACATTTTTTTAATTATCTGTTGAGATAAATTTGAATTCATATAAGGTAAAATCCAGATGCTACACATGTTCTCAGTTCATTTTTTCCACATGTCATTTGGATGGTTCTCATATTTGACATAAAATGTGTCATTCAGTTGCTCTGTGTCATGCTCCCAATCTATACTACTGAATGTATGTTCTGTTTGGTGTCTTCTCTCATACTTCTAGTCTCTTCTGAATATGTCTTTATCTATCTTGTTCTGCTCCTTAGGGTGCTCAGATCCAGAGGATAAGTCCAAGCATTTCTCATTTGATCTGCTGAGGAAGCGGGCATGGGGCAGGTTATAACCTGAGGAGCTAGAGAAAGCCTTCCTGTCGGTTGATCTCCTCAGGGGCTTGGGCCCGCAGGGGTAAGAGGTACTTACCCCTCATTCAGCCATTTCAAGTCCTCTCTAAAACTAAGGAGAATGGAGACAATTCTTAGGAGCTGTTGTTAAGCATTCTTCATAGAGGTCACAGGGACCTGGGATCAAGCACTTCCCCGAAACCAACACTTTATATTGGGAAAGTACTAATTTCCAGAGGCTAGCCCAGCTTCAGTAACACCTAAGATTTTGTGGTAATCATAAATCAAGAGATGGTCATAATATAATGGGCATTCCACAGAAAATAAATGTAGATCTTTGATATCATTTTAACAGTGTTTATAAATAAAATTTATATTAAATATAAAGTTAACAAAATTTAATAGCATTTTAATGTATTATATAAATGCACAATAATTTAACCATATCTAAATTATTTTTAGCCTTCGGCAAGAAAAAATGTTTATTTGAATAAAACAAAGTTTTCTATTATGGCAATAATTAAAACTAGCCTTTACACAGTGCCTATAATAAAAATTATACCAATCGAAGTTATATGTGGATAATTCCTTCTACTGCATGGAAAAAATTGTTTAGACCATGGTGTACAGAGACCATGCTGGGTCCTCTTCTTGGCTCATTATCTATATTCCATCCTGCTTATTATTAGATGCTTTTGTTTACCTCATACTGCACCTCTCCTTTTTTTATTTTTTTATTGTTATATTAATCACCATACATTACATCATTAGTTTTTGATGTAGTGTTCCATGATTCATTGTTTGTGCATAACACCCAGTGCTCCATGCAGAACGTGCCCTCTTTAATACCCATCACCGGCTAACCCCTCCCCCCACCCCCTCCCCTCTAGAACCCTCAGTTTGTTTTTCAGAGTCCATAGTCTCTCATGGTTCGTCTCCCCCTCCGATTTCCCCCCCTTCATTCTTCCCCTCCTGCTATCTTCTTCTTCTTTTTTTTTTCTTAACTTATATTGCATTATTTGTTTCAGAGGTACAGGTCTGTGATTCAACAGTCTTGCACAATTCACAGCACTCACCATAGCACATACCCTCCCCATGTCTATCACCCAGCCACCCCTCCCTCCCACCCACCCCCCACTCCAGCAACCCTCAGTTTGTTTCCTGAGATTAAGAATTCCTCATATCAGTGAGGTCATATGATACATGTCTTTCTCTGACTGACTTATTTCGCTCAGCACAACACCCTCCAGTTCCATCCACGTCGCTGCAATGGCAAGATCCCATTCCTTTCGATGGCTGCATGCTGCAGCTCTCTTGCAGCACAGATTTGTTTCTCCATTTGTTTGTTTGTTTCCATGATTCATTGACCTCGACCTCATTTCCTTTCTTTCTTGCTTTCTTTTTTTTTTTTTTTTTTTTTTTGCTTTGGGTTAAAGTACATCTCTGAGTTTACAGGAAACTTTACTTTTTATCAAAAAAGGGCAGGGCTATGAGTTGTGTCTAGACACCCCTTTGTGTGACTGGGATATTTATAGAAGAATAGAAAGTATGCACAATAAAAATGATAGAAGAACAAAAAATAAGCTTTAAATGTTTACCGGAAGAGGAGCAGCATCCTTTCGTCCAACAGCTGCTCTCCCTGCCCCTCGCTCTCAAGTACATCTTTTATTCCCAGAATATCACACCTCTCCTCATTCTACCAACTTTCCTTATTATCTGTAAATCCTTCAAATATCCATTTCAAACCAGTCTACCCGACAGCACATTCTCCGTCACCACACCTCTATACCTCCAGCCTCTAAAGAGGACTGCTCAGCTGCTCAGTGTATTTGGAAGGCAATCATACCCATTTTATCCTAATCACAAAGGTATGAAGCCTCAGGAAACCAAAAGCGAATGAAGAAAACAGTACAGGAAGTACTGGAAATCCCACAGGACATTTCAGATTCGAGACTTCCTCAGAACTCCCTAAGCCCTGCTCCTGGACTTGCCCATGCCACTTCGAGTTCAGTCACTTGGCTCTTATGTCGTCTGGATTGTCCATGTGTTTCTTCTTACTGTCTCTTTCTCCTCTCCATTGCCCTGATCTCTCTTTCCTCTCTCTCTTACACACCTATTTCTCATAAGCCTGCATTCATTTTGCTGACAGAGAGTTTTTCCTTTTATCTAAGAAAGAGCAACCTCTAGTCAGTATAGAAGTCCCCCTTCCCAGCAGTGCTCACACCCCAGAGTGATTCAGAGCATAGAGAGGGGAAGCTGGATATTCTGGGCCTGACTCCCCAAACTGCCTTTACTTTTTTGTATTCGGCAAGTTACTTAAATACTCTGTTTTTCAGCTTCCTCATATTTAAAGAAGAGGTGATAATAGAAGCTACCTCACAGTATGTTTGTGAGCATTAAGGAAATTACACATGTTCACATGTGGAATGGTCCCTGGCATATGACAGTGTCAATTGCTGTCATTATTACCACTAAGAAGGCATGTATACCTGAAAACAAACCATCCCTTTCTAGGATCTCCTATGTCTTTGAAACAAAACAAAACAAACAACAGGGAAATTCTCAGTTTTACGACACCTTTGAACATAGCCCAAGGTCAGGAACCAAATAGGAAAAAGCAAAGTAGTCATAATTTGAAAGCACCTGTTAAATTTAAGGTTTTGCCATAAGGGCCAAGTGAAAACTAAAAATTCCAGGTCAATCAATCCGGTACATATGGGGAACTGTCTTCAAACACCAGTTCTGTTGTGCAAAGACTATTTTTTCCTAAATGCTCAGGCACTTGATACACAGTTTTTGGATTGCAGTGTAATTTGTACTGTTCCCAAATCATCTCTGCAAATATTATCATTTTTCTATTTCTGCAGTAAAATAAAAGCTTTGAAAACTATTTGCTTCACACGTGGTGTAATAATAGCTCTCACATAAATAAACAAGTTACTTTTATTTCATTATTTTGTGAGTAGTTATTTTTATTCTCACAAGTTTAGACTCTATCTTGGTAATGTGTCATGGGCAAATAAAAATGTTTCTTGTAATCTAAAAATGAAAAATAGAACATTTTTTTTTTCTGAGTCTGGCTGTGTTTATTGGCAAAGGAGAGTTACAACAAAATGCTTTGGCAAGATTTCGTCAATCCATGCTGCTAGAATATGTCACACTGGAGAACAATAGCAGCATGCAGAGAAAAAAAAAAAAAAAACATGAATTAAATACTTTTTCTTCTAAATAGGTTTGAGTATAAGACATTTTGCCAAATATTTTAATTGTGCCCTGAGATTAAAACACAAATCCAAATTCCCATCTCCATAAGCACTTGTCCGTATTTGTATAAACTGTGCTGTATGGCACTGAAGTTCCTTATTATGGGGGTATTTAACCTCATACTGTTTGCCACAACTGGACAGCTGGGCCTGACACAGAGCACCATCAACTTGGTAACATTTTGCAACACAGTAAATGTTTTTTAAATTAATGAGAGCTACAGTGGATGGGGCAGATGCTGAGACCCTTTTGCTCTACAGACATATTTCTATAGCCATGCATCATTAGTCAACTCTCTCTGTTTGGATGCTCATCTACAATACATGAGCATGATTTGCGAACCTGCATCCTCCAATCCATCCAGCATACGCTAAGTGACTGGTTCAATGAATCATTATTCCCAACTTCAAGGTTAATAAAGAAAGAATAAGGATTGATATTAATCTAATTAAAGCAAAATTCTAAAGAGATATACATGGTTTATAATACATGTGTATATATGGTTGTAGATTTCATATGAGAAAATATTATGTAAGAATAGTTTTCATGGATCTCTAAGTACAAAGCTATATAGGAATATCTATATATATATTGTTATGTATATGTAGATAGATCTGACATATACTAGCTTTAATGGCATATTGGATAAAAATTACAGTACTGTTTGACATACTCATTAGTGCATATTTTTCAAGAGGAGTAATACATTAACTAGTTGGTGGTATGTATATGAACAATACTTTTAGAAAACTAAGATGAGTTAAGAACTAGCCAGGCCCACATAACTATCTTTGTCAAACTATTCAATGTATGCTATTTGGAGAAATTGTTGTCCATAAAAAATTCTGCTATAAATTTCCTAAGTCAGTGGGAGATTGGGATTGATTGGAAATCATTTCAGTAAATTGTCTTTTAAACAGATTCAAAAAGTTCACTAGCACAAGGCTCCTGGTTAAATTGGAATAATTAGAAAACCATATGTATTTTCGATTGGGAATAATGATCAAGTTTTGCCTAGTACAGGTATTTAGGAAATAATCCTATTTAATAATGATGGTGATAAAAATGATAAACATTAACTTAGTACTTAGTAGTTGTTAGTCACTACTCTATTTATTTATTTATTTATTTATTTATTTATTTATTTATTTATTTATTTTAGAGAGAAAGAAAGAGCATGAATGGGAGGGGCAGAGGGAGAGGGAGAGAGAATCTCAAACAGACTCTGTGCTGAGTGCACAACCCTACATGGGTCTTGATCTCATGACCCTGACATCATGACCCTGAAATCACAACCTGAGCTGAAACCAAGAGTTGGATGCTTAACCAACAGCACCACCCAGGTGCCCCACTGCTACTCTGTAAATGTATCAACATTTATAATTCTCACAGCAATTCTGTAAAACAGATCTAATTGTATTTCCCATTTTACAGTTGAAAAATATGAGGAACAGAAAGTTTAAGTAATTTGGCCAAGGCTCAATAATTACTCACTAGCGGAATGGAGGTTTAGACCCTATCAGTTTGGCTACCAGTTCTCACTCACTGCCCCTTGTGTTGTAGAGGAACAAGCAGGGGTTTTGATCCAATGACTGTTAATTATCAGAAGAGCTGTACAGTTCAGAAATACTTTTCTTAACTTAGTTTGCATAATATACAAATGGATATATTATCATTAGTATCAGAAAGGATAAGAAAGCTTGAATGTGATGATCTATATGAAGAGCTATTTGTAAAACATTTATTTTGTTATAAGTGTTTTTAATAACAAAAAAGGAAAGGACATCTCAAAGTCCTCTTAGGGCATGAGTGTGTGCATGCGCACCCCTCTATGGGAAATTTGCTATTTAAATAATTCATCCTATTTTCTTATTTGAATTTTCTTTTAGCCTTCCTCCATGGCATTCAATATTATTATTCAAAAAAGTCAGTGGCTACATAATCCTCTGTAACTACTATTTATTTAACCATCATCATCTTGTAGAAAATGTAAGCCTTTTTACAATATGTGATTAAGAACACTGTAAATAAATCTTAGTCCACATTTCTTATGGAGTCCTTAAAGTACATTTCTAGATGAGAAATTACTACAGAAAATGATATAAAATTGTGTGTGACCCTTGATATGTATCATAAAATTACCTCTAAAGAAAGGATGCATAAATTTATACAAGAGTATGAAAGCCCCTATCAGCACTAATAATATGTTTCAAAAATGTTTTGCTAATTTAGAAGGCAAAAAAATCCAATCAATGTTTTAATTCACATTTCCTTCATTCCTACTGAGGTTGTACATATTTTCCCATATTCTTAGCTACTTTTATTTCTGTAAGAATCAATTTGCACTCTTTTATTTGTAATGCCAAATTGATTTGAACTTTTTAAAATGCCAGTGTTAACTTTTTGTTTCATGTATTATATTTTTTTCCTGTAGGTTGTTTTTACATTTTATTTATAATTAGAATACATTTTATCATGAAAGTAATAAATTTACCTTGTAGAATTGTCAAGTGTCACTAGATCATATAAGGATACAAATGAAAGTACCCATTTTCAAATCTACCAATAACATTTTAGTCCATCCATATACAGATTCTCTCTTTGTTCTTTTCATCACTCCTTTTGACTATACTCCACCTTGTCTTACTCACCTCTGCCCTCACTTCACATCTCTCTCCTCCTATCTCTTCCCTTTTAAACATACCTCTCTCTCTTCTTCACTCTGCCTCCCTCCCCTCATCTCCCTTCCCTCTCTCCTCTCTTTTTGGGAGAACATCTATATATTCACAAGCACATACAAAATGGGATCATTGGTGATTATACACTAGTTAACTCCTCCACCACCCACTTCCTCCCCCACTTAATAATGGGTATTGTTTAGTGTCAAGACATATGGTATCACCTAATTCACTTTAGAAGTTGAGTAGTATATCACTGAACAGATGTATCATAAACTTTGTATCCAGTCTCATAATTATGGACGCTTGGACTGTTTCTATTTTATAGCTTTTATAAATCAATGCTTTTATAATCAATGCTAAAGATGAATTATCAAACATATCTTTGTGTGTTTCCATTTTTATTTTGTCATGATTCTTAGGTAGAAAATTAAAGCTTTATATAGCAAAGTTTGACTTCACAGATATTTCTGTTAGAATCAATACTTAGTGGAAATCCTTGTACCTAAATTTTTGTACATTTGGTGAAGCATATTATAAATTTTGAGGTGCAAAAGTCTTAAAATTCATACAGTTAAATTTATTTTTCATTTGTGATTATCTTATAAAAACAAAATTTTCTTTATATAAGCTTGGTTTTAGCACATTTATTTTAATGAAAATGGAACTAAAAAATATAAATGAAAATAAGCCTTGAATAAGAGGAAAAGGTCAATCAATGCCTGTTTTCCTCAATGATATTTTGGAAAAAGCTAAAATTGATTCAAAACCATAATTCATCCAATTTAAGTGGATGTTTAATTCAGCATTAAAATAGAAAAAGCTACTTACACGTTTTTATTTTTATTTTTAAAGCTATTTTAAAACTTTTTTTCATATAGAAGTAAAACATTCATTTTTTAAAATTAAAAAATAGCATACAAAGAAAAAAATTAATTTCACCCATAATCATGACACTCAGAGGTAATCTTGCTGGTATTTGTGTATCTCCTTCCAGATGTCTTCTTTACACATACAAACATGTGCAAATAAACTACTCACACACACACATTATACATATACAATTTATTGCATACACAAACGTTATACTATACTTATTATATTATTGCATTTTGAGGGTCTTACTCTTATTAGTGTTCTATTTTGTTTTTTAAAATATATTTAAAGATTATTAAAAAAATATTTAGCAGAAAAGTCATGATATTGTTTTGGGTCACCAATTGAAAAAATTGTCTATTTATTTATTCTAAACACAGCATGTTCAAGACA
This sequence comes from Halichoerus grypus, assembly GCF_964656455.1. NCBI lineage: Eukaryota > Metazoa > Chordata > Mammalia > Carnivora > Phocidae > Halichoerus > Halichoerus grypus. The sequence continues at coordinate 55,694,150 of NC_135725.1, forward strand.
TCCCTGTTGCTATATTTGTGTGTACACTAACTGCATTCAAATCCCTGAAAATGAGAAAGTTCACTTAGGTTCTTCAACCTGAGCATTGGGACTATGACACTGACATGACCTAAGCTACTTGGACTTCAGAATATTGAAAATGGGATTAAGTTTTATAAGACAACTGATATTATTATATTGTCAAATAATATTAAACCCCAAAACATATATTTACATCTGAATGAGGAAATACCATAAAGCAGTGAAGACATATGTTTAAGACAAATGAAAATAACCAAGAGAACTGATCAGCAGGTTGTTGTGATACATTTTATTTATATGAGCAAAGAAATCCTGATTTTGTATGTATAAAGAATGTTTCTTCAAAGACTACAGCTAGCAGAGGTGTGAAAAGTATCAACATGATATCTGTTCTGTAACTTAAACATTCCAAATGATTCTGGAAAATAGAAAACTAAAAAGCCTCATCCCAATGAAACTGCCATTGGAGTTAGGGTCAAGGTGATAGGAAAAGTGCAGGAGAACCTCGAATAGTTGAAGTAGGAAGAACTTCAGTGTCACTAAAGGAAGAATGAAATTCAGCAGAGGCAAGAACACACTATGGCTGAAGTATCACAATTCAAGAGATATCAGAGCACATCTATGAATTCTGCATTCTCTACAAAACATTTCTCAACATAGCAACAAAGAAACTGACAGTCAAATATTCAGGAAGACAACCATATAATTTTTATCAATTATTGGATTTAAGCTAAGCATTGGGAAGTACATCATTTAATCCTGAATGACACACGGTGGCATCTTATGACAGGTTGAAAATAGCCAGATGCAAAATAGTTACCTTTTATCATCTTAGAGGTAGAACCCAAAGAATCTTGGAAAATTTGAAGCTAGCAATGAATGGGAATGATGAACATGCAAGGAGAAAGTACTGAGGTAAACATTATGGCTATCAGTAGGTACTGACATTAATGAAGCTAAGCCAGTTTTGTTCTGGGAGTCCCAGGGAAATTCAGTTACAAGTCTGCAGTAGGAAGCCTGTGGTGAAGATCAAAACAGCAACTAAGGAGGGTAATAGGCAAACAATTTTGATATTTTGACCTTTAGATCAGAATGAGATCTGGGGTGACCTACAGATATGCTAGCTTATCCCCATGATTTTTAAAGAAGAAGAGACATGCATGGTGCCTGGTGATTCTACACGGGGGTTCTTTAATCTCTTTCAGTTCTGTGTGCGGTCTGGGAAAGGGCTAGAAGGAAAGCTGCTCTCTAACTGAAAATTTCCGGAAGCCTTAGGAACATTATGTGATGTGAGGTGTATCAAGGAGGGCACTTATGTGCAGCACTTACTTAAAACTGACTGGAGCTAAAATAATTTGTGATAATATATTATTCTGTTATCAAGCAGTTCACCAGGATAATTCGTTTGCATTTAGTATTTTAGAGAGTTTTTGAGGGTGGTTTACTTTGATTTCAAATAAATGAACAAGTAGGCCATGTTTTCTAATTACCTTATAAGATACTAAATTGTGTTAAAAATCACATATGATTTCTAAACATTAATGTTTAAATTGGATGAACATTTCAGTAATCCTAATTTATGTTTCATCCACTTTATGTTCCATTTTATGTATATATGATGGAAATGAAGTGAATAGTCAAAAAAAAAAAAAGCAATCACCCTTTAATTTGTGTTTCACTTTGAAGGTTGGAAATATAACAGAGAAACCATTCTAGCATAAAAAACAATATATAAATATTCTGTATCATTATTGAGATAGGCTTTTGAAACCATGGCTGATCTACTATACTTTCCTTACCATTTCATTCTAAATGTATTGGGTAATACAGAAATGCTTCCTTTCTGGATTATTTTCATTTTTCATCACTTGGGTATTTATAGGATTTGATTATCCCTTCTCTCTGCTAAATAAATTAATGCTGCTTCTAGTACTGTTCCGGATTCAGAACTTAATTAAATTTTTTTTTTTTAATCTTAATCATCAGGGTTTGCTTAAGAGCATCTCTTGGGGGTGCCTGGCTGGCTCAGTCAGTAGAGCACAGGACTCTTAATCTTGGGGTCATGAGTTCAAGCCCCACGTGGGGTGTAGAGATTACTTAAATAAATAAAACTTTAAAAAAACAGAGTATCTTCTAAAGTTGGATTCATTCTTTTCCTAATAGGTCTTTCCCTTCTTCCCTTAGGTTGATGAACTTTTTATCCGTGAATAAATTCTGAGAACTGTCAAACTACAAATTAGCTTCTAAGTCCCTTTAATATGTAAGGATGTCATGGTCATAGGGTTTTGCTTTTTAAAATTGCTACCATGTAAAAGTAAATTCTGTGGAAAATAAAATGGGAGTGTGTGTGTGTGTGTGTGTGTGTGTGTGTGTAGTCACAAATCTTAACATTGATCCAGTAATCGTATTTCTTGGAAATTATGCTATGAGAAGTTTTCAAAATATATATATTGACATTCATTATAGCATTATTTATAATAGTGGAAATGGGAAGTAACACATAACGTAAATAAGTCAGGTATTTAGCTCAATATAGGAAATTGATTAAGTAGTTTGTGGTTATTTATGAAGTTTCCTGTTTCTCTCAAGATTGTAAACTGACAAGGGTACCTGGATTCTCACCATAATTGAACATGGAAAACTATAGAGACAAACATAGGTTAACAGAATTAATAACAATAAACTCACTTTAATCCACACCAGCTCAAGTGGTCTGTTAACCATTCCACTGGCTTCTCCTTGTCCCAGCAGACTCCCTTCATGTTTGGCAAGCTTGATTCTCTACCCACCCATGTTCCAAGATTCAGCATAAGCCTGAAGAAAGAGATGAGCCACTGCTCTATGGTTCTGGAAAATTCTGATACCTCTCTGGAATGTAATTTTTAATTTATTTTTTTTAAATCTCCAGCTCTTTGTTGGCTTTAACACTTATGACTTTTAATGTGTCCAGTTGTTATCTAATTTTTAAAACACAAACAATTCTTTGGGAATTCAATATCGTAATTGGGAGCAAAGTATCTGGAGACAAAAAGCTCTCATTTATTATAATAGTGATAACTGCTGATGTTTTTTGAATACTGCTATGTGTCCAGTTCTAATCACTTTATACACAATATTTCAATTAATGCTTAAAAATAGGTAGTTGTCCCATGTTAAATCAAGAAATGTGAGAATAGAGATTAATAACTATATAAATATCACACATCTATAAGAGACTCTTAATCTCAGGAAACAAACAGTGTTGCTGGAGTAGAGGGGGGTGGGAGGGTTGGGGTGGCTGGCTGATGGACACTGGGGAGGGTATGTGTTGTAATGAGCATTGGGTATTATGTAAGACTGATGAATCACAGACCTGTACCCCTGAAACAAATAACACATTATATGTTAATAAAAATAAATAAATAAATAAATATCACACATCTAGAAAGCTGTGCCACAACTGAGCTTTGAACCCAAATAAAATTTGCTCCAAGCATGATGCATGGTATTGACTTTGCCTGATGTAGACAACACATAATACAGTGTTATCAGCCCAGAACCTATCAAAAAATCTTATGGACAGAATCAACGGGGGCCTAGGGAGTTAGAGCTATTGCTCAGTATTCATGTAGACACACATGTGCCTTCTGACACACCCAAGATGGGAGAACCATCTGCCTTAAGCTATTGATGATGCTGAAAGCATTCTCAGTGTGCTGAACAGCATTATATTCATGGAATCAGAAAATGGGAAAAATCAACCTTACATGCTACATTCTTTCACCCCCTGTGGCTAGACAGGTTAGGGACAGGCAGTGATGTACAACAGCTACTGAAAATTAACAACTGATTCTAGGCATTCTATAGATGATTGTTAATTTGGGAGCATTAATTAGGTATACTGAATTACATTTTAGAGATAGGTATCAGAAGAGTAGAAAAAAAATTCCACTGGATCTGAAGAGTGTTACAGCAATTGAGAAACAGATAAAAGTTGGATAAAATTGCAGAAGATGCAAGCATCTCTTTGAGTAAAATGGATCCAATCCAAACAACAATGTTTCATTAGCATGAAACAATGTAATAATATGAATGAGAGGGATCTTTAAAAAAAAGTGTCCCAAGAGGAATAAAACTCTAAAAAGGAAAACAGAAATAAAAATATTTTTCTCTGAGGGGTGCCTGGGTGTCTCAGTTGGTTAAGCATCTGCCTTCAGCTCAGGTCATGATCCTGGGGTCCTGGCTGCTCACTCAGCTAGGAGCCTGCTTCTCCCTCTTCTTCTGCCTCCCTCCCCCCCACCCCGCTCCTATTCTCTCTCTCTCAAATAAATAAAATCTTAAGAAAAATAAAATATTTTTCTCTGAATCAATACTTTACAGTGGGAGAATGATAATTCTTTAAATTGACATTCAGATTTTCAAACTAAAATTTAGATCTTTATCTTTCTGGCATCCATTTTATCTTCTCTGAGCCAAAATCATAAAGATAAATGCAGCATATGTTAGAGATGGAAATGATCATTTTGTCAATGTCTACAATACCCTGAAGCTCAAGGAAAACTATGTTTTAGTTGTCTTTCTCATGTTGGCATAAGTTCTCAAGGGTGGGAAGGGGATATTCCTTCAAAAGTTGAAGTTTGCCTTTAATCTAAAAAAGAATTCCACATTCTTAGTTTTCTGTATGCTTGATTTAAATGCCATTACATTTTAAAATTCTTGTTTTTTGGTTTTAAGCCAACTCCAAGTTAAATCTTTTAAAATTTTCTGTTAACATTTAATTAGCTGCTGTGATGGAGCAATATATAAACATTATACATTACAAATTATACATAAGATTAGACAAATTAACCAGTATGTCAATAAATTCTCCCTTATTCAGACTTACATTCCTCTATCCCTGGTTCAGTAATCCCAAGGTCTTTCCAGATGTGTTCCCTCATTCCTGCCAGGACATATACATCAGGTATATTTAATCAACTCCTGTAGTGAGTAAACTATTCCTTAAAATAGCAAGGACTATACTGCTCCCCACCATCAAAATATGCTATGAAGTGATTCTAGTTATTGGTCTGGAGGCAAAGACTGGAGATGGTGCCATATCTCGTAGAAGGCAAGCATTAATTTGTGAGCTTCTGGTCTCAGGTGAGGTTCTAGTAAACTCTAAGCCAGGGGTGCTCATCTCATCTACCTCTTCAAACTGTACCTTATGGCTGGAAAGTCCAGGAGAAACTGGGGTTTAAAGATCTTCAGGTTTTTCTATCAAAATATCTATATTCCAAGTCACAAAGTCACATTCTCTCTCCATTTGGGGCGCAGAATTTGGTCCTGAAGACTGACAGAGGCCTGCCTTCGTCTCTGCAAAAGCTGTGCTCCCCTTACAACAATAACCAGCCACCTTTTCACCAGACATCCCTGAACCTGCAGAAATAAGGTGCTCTTCATACACTGCCATGGGGGTTTTCCAATTTTCCAAGGAGCCATGAATTAACAGTTGACTAGTAGGGGATTACCATTTTCTTTCCTTCCCTTCTCCTTTCTCTTCTCCCCTCCCTCGCCCTCCCTCTCTCTCCCTCTCTCTCTCTCTCTCTCTCTCTTTCTTGGTTTCTAAGGCTGCTAGCCAAAGCCAGGTAATATCACAGTCCTTAAAAATACCATTGCCCCATAATGTTTAAATGCCACGACCATTACAGAAGCCAGAGTTTCAAACTTCGCCGCATGGGATTCCCACCCACCACAAACAATTCTTAGTAACATATTGTACAACCTTGTTGAGACTTTTGATACTGCCACAAGTCAGGGATGGTTACCTTCCCACTTTATCAGCAATAGAGTCTTTATCACTGACACCAAAAGATCCAGATCCAGAATCCCATAGGGAGCATGTGCTTCCTGTGGCCATTTTCCCCCCCTCTCTTAGCCTAGGCTCTCCCCCAAAAGGTAACACTTTTAAGTCAGTGGTGACTGAAACAGCAAATTGAAGGAAGAAAAGCAAAATCACAGTGTGTCATGGAGTGGGTTATTGTGGGGTGAGGATGGGATATGACGGCACCTAGGACACTGTTAAGAGAATGTAGCCTGCACCTTAGACCCAAAAAAGGCTCTTTTTCCACTAGCTCTCATATGTCATTAATCAAGTCTTACTCTTAATAATTTCAGGTTTGTGAATGTGTCAAAGTTAGATGGTGAATTTCCATAGTTATCACGGCAGCAAAAATACAGAAAATCTCCCGAAGGAGGATGCCGTCCTGTTGAAGTGACATGACTTCAGTTCCTACCTGCAGAAAGCAGGTGGCTGTATCAATGGCCGAGGGAAGCAAGCAAATAAACAAAACAAAACATACAAAAACTGCTCAGGGGACTTGAGACCGTGTACCAGAGGTACATATTTTCTGCTCCATGAATCTGCTAAGAGATTCAGGGCCTGAATTGTAATAATCTCACCTGCTTTGTTATCTATAACCTTAGCACCTTTTCATTTTCAATCAACTGTTATGCAACATCATCAATTCCCTCTCTGGGTGGGTAACCAGATTCCTCAAACCTGCTAATGGCAGGAAACTGTCTTATCCTATGGAATCAGAAACCCATGGCTCCTTTAGAAGACCCAGACCCTCTGCAGCATTTTCAGATTTCAATGTTACAGGATTCTTTCTTCCTGTGGCCATTTCCTTACTCACCAGTTTGACACTGAGTGTGGTTTCCCTCCATGGCCTTGGATTTCATCTTGTGTCCTGGAATCACCTCATTTACTCACAAACCAGGGCCCACAGAGGATTTTCTCATGATTTTGGGTACGTCTAATCTAACCACAGCATCAACTTGCAGTTACAGGACACGGAAATGACTGCTCTTAAAGGCAAAGGCGTGAACACCTCAAATCTAATTTTCAAGTAACTGGAATTTTTTCCTCATTAATGGTATTTCCTATAATTTCTCAGGTTTCTGTTGGTTATTCCCTGACAATTTAGTGTTTGTGTCATTTCTAGGAATTCATGCTCAGGAATGTCCACTTTAAAATAGTAAATTCTAGGGGCACCTGGGTGGCTCAGTCGTTAAGCATCTGCCTTCGGCTCAGGTCATGATCCCAGGACCCTGGGATCGAGCCCCACATCAGGCTCCCTGCTCTGAGGGAAGCCTGCTTCTCCCTCTCCCACTCCCCCTGCTTGTGTTCCCTCTCTCGCTGTGTCTCCCTCTGTCAAATAAATAAAAAATCTTAAAAAAAAAATAAAAAATAAAATAAAATCGTAAATTCTACACCTGAAGCTACTATTGCATGGTATGTTAACTTACTGGAATTTAAATAAAAACTTGGAAAAAAAATTTGTTTTAAGCCACACTGACCACTCACCTCCATTTTCCTATTAATAATAATTAACCTGTTACTCTTGCTTTCTTAATTAAAAAAATAAATAAACACCTCCTGTTTTCTATATCAAGTGCTACGAGTAATAAATATGTTATCCCCATCTCTTCCTTGGAGGATATTACTATTGAATTAGAAGAAAAACATTATTCAAAATGAAATCATGATGTGGAAAAGAATATAGAGTGTGATGTTACTAGGCTTAAAAATGTCAAATTTTATAATTAGACTGGCACATAATTTTAAAAACTATGTGAGATTTTTTTTTAAATGAAGAACCACTTTTTCACAAAAACAAAATCATTTGTACAATATTTTAAGGAAACAGACGGAAGAAAAACTATTTCTTTATACCAAGTATCTTGTATTGTTTTGGCTGTTTGTCATACACTGTAATACTTCATTTTTACAAAAGAATATCAAACTGTCAAGATAAGTATATTATGCATCCTGTCTTATAGATGAGGAAACAGAGATTGATATCAGATAGCCAAATGATTTAAGGCCATGCAACTATTATGTGGCATCTCAGATTTTTCTTTTTACAATTAAACAATCACTAAACAATATGCTAGTTTTCTGATTTTGACTTTCTACTGTCAATTGCTGGAAATCTTAATTACATTTATATTCTATAACTACTATTTTCACTACTCCCACCAGTACTTTTTGGTTTGCTTCTCTTGTTCCTCTACCATTGCCATTGATTCTATTATTACTACTATTACTACTGCTATGAGCACTCCCACCACCCCAAACAAGCAACCTCAGCTATGTATTGAGCACTTTATGAATTTCAGACATATGCTAAGTGTTTGGAACCCTCCCGTAATTCACATGATATTGTTGTGCAAAGTATGTATTAGTAAACATGAGTTAAACGGACCTAGGTTTGAATCCCAGTTCTGTATTGTATACTTATTGTTTTATCTTTGTAAGTTATTACTTGAAAATAATTTATACTATTATATAAGGAAATTTGCTCATGAAAATACCTATAATTTCCTCACTCAGAAATATTAATGTTAAATTGGGGCACTTGGGTGGCACAGTCCTTAAGTGTCTGCCTTCCACTCAGGTCATGATCCCAGGGTCCTGGGATGGAGCCCCGCATCGGGCTCCCTGCTCCACGGGAAGCCTGCTTCTCCCTCCCGCACTCCCCTTGCTTCTGTTCCCTCTCTCGCTGTGTCTCTCTCTGTCGAATAAATAAATAAAATTTAAAAAAAGAAAGAAATATTAATGTTGACATTCTCATGTATTTATTCATTTTTTCCTAATAAGATTGTTTGTAAAAATGGGATGTTGTGAATAGATAAAGAAAATTAATGTATTTGTGCATATTTCTGGTAATTTCCTCAGGATAAATCTTAGAAGCATAAATAATAGCTCAATGGTTATAAACATGTAAATGATTCTTTTTAATATTTTCACATTGCCTCATAATATGATTTTATCTAATTTCTTAGTAGTGCTTTTTAAAATTATTCTTGTTCATGTTATCTTTTTTTCATATGTTATCTGATTAATCAATAACACTGTACTTTGTGGATTTTTTTATTTAGTATATCTTCATATATTAGTGAGTTTGAAAGTGTTTTAGTAATGGTGGCTTGAATCTGAAAAATCTGCTTTCATATGTTGTTCACTGTTATTGGTGTATTATTGTTTTCTAGTTTTCAAATCTTATTCTTGACTTGTGAAATTACTAGTATCTTATGACCTTGACCCTATATTTCCAATATCTTGAAGATATTTATCCTAATTTGTCCCTTTTTTCCTCATTTTATTTGAAAGTTTACTATTTTCTTTGTTACGAATTTTTCATGTTAAAGTTTTGTTTTCCTTTATGATATCTTACATCGTTTTATGCTTATAACCCCTTGCCTTTTACTCTATATTTATTTTTATATATTCTTCTAGTTCTCATGAGATTTTATCATTGAAAGAACAATTCTTAGAGTTTTTGGATTTAATTTTAATTTGGTACATATTGTGAGAATTGGAATATAACATCATTGTTACTTTTAATCATTCTAAAATCACCAATTTTCCGTCTTTATATATGGTAAATACTCATATAGAGACCCAGATCACTTCTAAGATTTCTATTATTCTGTCTCCTTTTTCAGGACAACTGGTATTCTTTAATAATTATTTACTGTATTTTAATCGGTTTAAATATATGATTATGCTATCCCCACTCATACAGTTTTAAACATTTTTTTAAATATTCCTAGATATCAATATTTAAAATTATCTAAAAAGTACTCATGGATGTGGCCATCACCAACTTAGTAGGGTTCCTCCTCCAATTCAATGAGCTCTAAGTTCCTATGAGGACAGACCACTGACTAACCCTGTGACTATGGGCAATTTACATAACCTTCCTAGTTCTTTTCCATCTGCAGGAGGAAGTAATGCTTAGTATTTCTTTCATGGGGTTGAATCCTAAAGAACACTAAATGAGACAGGACACTGCAGTACTTCAAACAGTGCTTGGATAATTGAAATTCAGTAACTATCACTTCTTGTGTGAGCACAGTGATGAGGAGGAGCGTCCAGCCTGCACATGCTTGCAAAGCCTTACCTTTACCGTGACTTTCATTTCCATGTCCCCTGCCAACAAATGTGATGACCATGTCAAGGTTTCTAGTTTCTCAAAGTCTCAACACTGGTACCCCTTAATACCTTACATTTATACATATATTCATTACTTACTCTTGCTGATCAGAAGTTCTGCCCTTAGCTGTCATCATCTCTGCTTGTTTCCCCCTCTGTGGGAACAGACTGGAGCCTCTTCTGCAGTATTTGTCAAATGCTACCCCCCTCCCAGATTCCAATTGATTCACAGAGCCAGAACCCCCAAGTGTACATTAGCCCTTTATTCTGATTGTCTACATTTCTTTCTTATGTTTTCTCCAGAGAATTCAATGCTTATGTACCTATTGCTTCCTATTAGTCACTGAATATGCTCATTATTTCTGTAAACTCATTATATCTTTGAAAGGAAATAATATTATTATTTTCTCATCATTGCCTATCATGGAATACACAGATTACTCAATAAATACTAATAAACTGATAGAAACAAATTCCAATCCATGAAAGACGATGGAGAGATTGCACTATCTGTGACAGATGATGATTGGTACAAAACTAAGATAACATTTCCCTTTTTTATTATGCTTTGTTGCTATCTCATAATTTCCAAAGACTGTTATAGGACATTAAAATGTTTTAATTTTAAAAATAAACATTGTTTGTCAACTATACTTCAATTAAAAAAAAAATTATCTGAAGGATTGCAGTTTCCATGGGGAAGCAAAGACACAAGGAGCACCAAGTGAAGGATTTAATTATAGCTGACTTTTTTAAATGTAAATGAAAACTCTCAAAATTGATTTGTGTTGCACATCCCACATTCTGGGTGGTGTACCTAAACATTATTTGTAATTTTAAAAAGGTTTCAGGCACATAAAGGTATTCCATTGAGGCAAGGAAGAAATTAAAATAATTCAAAGAAAGATCCAAGAGAATATGTTAGGTTAAAAAGATCAGCACACTAATAACTTTTTTTTTTCACATTAATGGTTTGGTATTAGTAATTTAAGTACAAGAAAAATAACTATTCAAGCCACAAAAATAATTTACATCCTTTACTTATGTTCTGCATTAATAGTGTCGTTTCATCATTATTGCCCTTGACCATGGGTGTGAAATTAGATGAATCTTATTGTGTTTACAAGTGATAAAGAGAGTTATGTCTGCAAATATTATTTTATTAGGAAAAGAATAAAGAAAGAAAGAAAATGAAGTGTCCTGTGAAGGTCACTATTTACACAGATGAATTCATTTGCAAGAACACATATAACAAATCTGTCCCTTTATGTATTAACAGAGTAATTTCACGGTTGAATAAATTTATGTAATTAGCTATCATGTTTCGGCATAATAGTGCCTTTATCCATAGCTGGTGAGTGATATTTAAACTTAGAATTCAGAAAGGTAGCCTCTGAGTAACACAGTAGCAAGTGTTTCTTAATAATGGTGAAATATGTGTATAGCACATTGTGGTTTACAAGGCACTTTCACATGCATTATCCAATGTAATCTTCAAAATAATCAAGACAGTGTCTTAGGGTGGGAGTTTTCTTCCTAGTGAGCAGGTGTAGAAAATGAAGCACAGGAATATCAAGGACATCTTTTTCCAGAGTGACTTGCTACAGAGTTAAAACTAAAACACACTTCTCCTGGTTCCTAATTGTACTTTATCGAGTACTTTTCCTTTTCATCTTTGTGTCCTGGGTCTTATTAACTAAAAATATATATTTGATCTGGAAATAGGGCTCTGACTTATTTTGTCTCATAACTGGACTGAAGCTTTTTCCCCTACCTTTCTAGATCTTTATTCTGTCTTATAAACTGTCCACTGTTTTAAGTCTTATTCAACATTATTGGCTCACATTGACTCCATTCAATAACAGTACCTAGTTAAGATACAGTTTGATATTTTTAGTAATCTACAGTATATTGAAATTTAAATCTTATATAACCAATTTTAATTTTCTGCTTTGCCCTTAAATATCTACTTGACTGTGAGGAGTATCTCTTGATGTATTTATTTTCAATATACTATTTATTTCTGTATATTGTATTTAGAAAAACTCCTCCTTATATTGTGATAAGAATATGTTCTACAATAAGAAATTTTTCTAATTGTCACAACAACCTATAACTAGTTGATAAAATTCTATCCTGAATTGAAAGTATTAATTCATCAAGAATACATTATTTTTTTAAATGACAAAATCACTGCTATTTTTTTGGCATCATCTCATTTCTTGTAAACAATAATAATGTTTAGACATAAAAGTTAAATTTCTTCCATCAGTACCATGAATATTAAAACTGAGATTATATTAAAAACATTAGCATCTCTATTTGTTATCAAGAAATGATAAACAAACCAGACTAATACTTTTCAGTGAACTATTAATAAATATAAATAGCCAAAAACATAAGATATAAAGCATGTGAAGGAACAGACAAATTGTCCGAAAATGAACTGTATTCAGAGGGCCTGGTTATTTTTGTTGTTGGTTTAGTTTGACTTTATTTGGTTACTGATTTTTACACACAAGAATTTATTTATTTTTAATTTTTTTTTTTTTTTTTTTGGTCACACAAAGGAAACTTTATTTGCAGCAAATAAGGACATCCTGGGGAATAACTTCCAAAGCCATGACTCCCCAAGCAAGGGTGAATGGGTTCCTATGTAGAGTCAGACATAAGGTTGCTGGTGCGCCTTTTTTGTTATTATTATTAACATATAATGTATTATTTGTTTCAGGGGTACAAGTCTGTGATTCATCAGTCTTACACAATTCACAGTGCTCACCGTAGCACACACCCTCCCCAATGTCCATCACCCAGCCACCCCATCCTTCCCACCCCCTTCCACTCCAGATTATTTTTAATTTTAAGCAATTTATCATTAAAAATTATATAGTCAGTAGCTCTGACTATTAAAAGTATGACTACTTTTGAAGTTTAAAATATTATTTACTTATGTATGCTTACATTAAGAACATGCTATGAAAAGATATTATACTCATCCTTTAAAACTTAAAATCTATCTTGAAAAACATTAGACTAAGCTTTGAGTATACCATGGCCTTGAACAATCTGAGGTATGAAAAACTCTTCTGCCAGTAAATGTAGTAGATTCATAAACAGTTGGGGTTTTGACAAATTATCATTGAAAATTTTTCCAACTGAAAAATTAGCTTTATTTGCCTTACATTTTCACATATAGCACTATAAAACCAGCAATAAGTAAAAGGGAATATTTGTATATATGTTAAAACACCTCCACACTATGCAATAGAAATAGTTCTAATTTAAATCATGATAAAAATAATGATAATTAAGATTCCTTGGGATCTTTCCACATCAAAAAATAGTTATTACAATGGAAGAGTCAACCATCCTGATGTGTTTCGTGCTAATTAACCTTTCTTTTTCAGAAGTTTTTCTTAACAACAGCATGGAGTGTATAAACTAAAAAGAGCATTAACATATGTTTAAAGTATCTTACATAATCAAAATATTTTAGTATTAGCATAAAAGACACATAGATCAATGGAACTCATTAAATATAAACTCATTTATAGATGGACAATTAGTTTTTGACAAAGGAGACAACACTATACAATGGATAAAGGACAGTTTCTTCAATAAATGGTGTGAGGAAACTGGATTGCCATATGCCAAAGAATGAAACTCAACTTCGATCCTACACCATACAGAAAAATCAACACAAAATGGATTGAAGACTTGAACATAAGGCTTGAAACCATAAAATTCCTAAAAGAAAATATAAGGGGTAAGCTCCTCGACGTCATTCTTGGTAATGACGTCTTGGATTTGACACCAAAAGCAAAAATAAACAAGTGGGACTACATCAAACTAAAAAGTTTCTACTCACCAAAGGAAACAAGCAAAGGAATGAAAATGCAACTTATAAAATGGGAGAAAATATTTGCAAACCACATACCTGATAAGTGGTTAATATCCAAAACACACATGGAATTAATATAACTTTTTTTTTATTTTTAAAAAATTGAAAATGGGCAAAGGACCTGAATAGACATTTCTCCAAAGAAGACATACAAATGGAGAACAGGTACAGGAAAAGGTGCTCAATACCACTAATTGTCAGGAAAATGCAAATCAAAACCACGATGAGGTATCACCTCATACATGTTAGGATGGCTATTATCAAAAAGACAAAAAAGATTACAAATACTGGTGAGGATTTGGAGTAAAGGGAACCCTTGTGAACTGGTATACTGTTGGTAGGAATGTAAACTGATATAGTCACTATGGAAAACAGTGTGGAGATTCCTTGAGAAATTAAAGATAAAACTACCATATGATCTGGCATTCCCACTTCTGGGTATATATCCAAAGTTAACGAAACCATTATTTCAAAGATATACCTCTGCTCCCATATTCATTGCAGCCAAATATGGAAACTACAATAGCCAAAATATGGAAACTACTTAAGTGTCCATCAGTGGAGGAATGGATCAAGAAAATGTGGTGTATGTAAACAGTGAAATATTATTCAGCCTTAAAAAAAGGAAAATCCTGGGGGCGCCTGGGTGGCTCAGTTGGTTAAGCGACTGCCTTCGGCTCAGGTCATGATCCTGGAGTCAGAGGATCGAGTCCCGCATCGGGCTCCCTGCTCGGCAGGGAGTCTGCTTCTCCCTCTGACCCTCCCCCCTCTCATGCTCTCTCTCTCTCATCCTCTCTCTCAAAT